>NW_020664413.1:10846956-11061672 GCF_002925995.2 Terrapene triunguis | reverse complement strand
ACTTTCTAATTGCACAAAACCAAAAACCTCTGCCCCCACTGACTCCACCCCCCTCCCTCCGTCGCTCACTCTCCCACACCCTCCATAACTTTCATTGGACTGGGGTAGGGGGTTGGGGTGCGGGAGGGGGTGCAGACTCTGGGAGGGGGCTCAGGGCTGGGATAGGGGATTGGGGTATGGGCTCTGAGAGGGAGGGGTGCAGAAGGGGGTTCCAACCTCAGGCAGCGGGTTGGGGTGCGGGAGGGCATTCTGACCCGGGGCATTGCCTGGATCTACAGGGAAAACACTGACACAGACTAGTCACAAAGTGTTGTCAAATGAAAAAGGAAACAAACTGTCTAAAGAAAGAAAAACAGGTTTTTCCTCCAATCTCTCTCAGTTATTGCCATCTTGTAGCTACTGCAGCTTACAAGTTTATGATGTGGCCCTCTTGTGCATATGCATTACAATACAGTCTTTGTTACATGATCACTAATATTTTTTCCATAAGACCTTGGCCTCACATTCCCAGAGCGGGTCCATCACGTGCACTTAGTATCAAGACTGTGTAGTGAATGGGGCTGTTATCTGTAGGACCCACATTTGTTTACAGGCCTCTTTGGGCCTCATTAGAAAGGATGGTCATGTAGTTAAAATGGTTGAATTAGCCTCCTGGAGAATTGAATTCTATCCCTGCCTCTACCACAGAGTTCTTATGTGATGCTGGTCAAGTCCCTTAAACCAAAATTTTTTTACTGGTGTCTGCTAATTGTGTGTGCCTTATTTTATAGGTCACATTTGCCGAAATGCACTCACCTGCTGGATCCCGGGGGCGCTCACCTCGGGCAGCTCCCTGCAAGCGGCGACCTGTCCCAGCTGCTCCTAGGTGGAGGCATGGCAGGCAGCTCTGCGCACTGCCTCCGCCCGCTGGCGCCGCTCTCACAGCTCCCAATGGCTTCAGTTCCTGGCCAATGAGCGCTGCAGAGCCAGCACTTGGGGTGGGGTGGTGGCAGTGCGCAGAGCCATCCCGTCCCGCACCCCAACCCCCAAACCTGCACTCCCTCCCAGAACCCGCAGCCCACACCCTATCCTACGCCCCAACCTCCAGCCCCGCACCCCTCCTGCGCCCAAACTCCCTCCCTCTTAGTTAACCGGCATTTTTCATATACCAGCACCCCCTATTCCCCCAACATGCTGGATAAAACAGCTTTTACTGTGTGTATGTGTGTGTATATATACACACACACACACACACACACACACACACACACATTATGAAGAGTCCACACAGTAGATAGTGAATTTTAACATTAGTCCTGGATTTAATTCATGCTAACCAATGATTTTGGTAATATCCATGTCTAAAATATGGTTATTTGATTCGCACACTACCAGTGGTAACATTAACATAACAAACCGACAAGGACATCACATCCCCAGTTGCTAAAAAGTTAGAACTCCCAAGAGCAGGGGTGAAAGTGAGCTGGTACGGGCCGGTACTCCGTACCAGTAAGAACCCGCACTGGCCCATACCTAGCCCACATTAAAGCGCTTTAATGTCCCTGCCCCTTTTGTCTCCCCTGTCGGCAGCTCTGCCGGTATGGACCCTACCGGCAGGGCTGCCGACGGAGCGAAGGGGCACCGACGTTAAAGCGATGGTCCTTTGCTGCGGCAGCGCTTTAAGGGTGGTTCTTTGCTGCAGCAGTGCTTTAAGAATTCATTAAAGTGCTTTAATGTCGGTGCCCCTTCTCCCCGTCGGCAGCCCTGCCGGTACAGTCCGTACCGGCAGGGCCGCCGACGAGGGGGGGGAAACGGGTAGCAACGTTAAAGCGCTGTGGCAGCGCTTTAAGGATGGTCCTTTGCTGACGGCTGGGGGAGGGGGGCGCAAAGAGAGCAGCTGCCCTCGGGCCGGTGATTTAAAAGGGCCCGGGGCTCCGGACACTGCTGCCGCTACCACAGCAGTGGTGTCCGGAGTTCCAGGCCCTTTAAATCAACACGGGAGCCCCAGGCGGCATGGGCCAAGGGCTGGCTGGGGGATGCTAATTGTGGATAAGAAACAATAGTGCCAGTAATGTAACTGTGCTAAGCTAATACCAATAGCTGGTGATATTAGAAGGGTATTGGTTACATAACGGATCATCAATTTCAAATATAAATTAAAAATAGTTTCAAGTACGCTTGCCCCTGAATCCCCTGACAGATTTTATGGTTTTACAATCACATTTTCCTAGATCTTTTCTCTCCCCCATTGCTGTGAAAGACTCACACAAAAACAAAGAGGGGAAACTGATGCATTTTACTGGTTATACCAGCGAAGCAGCGAAAATGACTGTATACAAAGTGCAGTCCCAAATGAACAAACAAACCAAAACAAGAACTGAAGAAAAACTTATATTTTCCCCCTCTGATCATCATCATCATCAGCGTAAGTTCAGTGTGCCCAGCCAGTTGATACCATTGTCATCAGCCTGGTGAAGAGCCAGTAGCCCCCGTTGAAGTAAGTCAGCAGGCAATCATCAAGGATATGCGACACAGTCTGAAGCTGACCACATCTACATAGTGGGTCATTAGAAAAACCCCATTTAAAGAGATTGGCCACACAATTGCCCTGTCCTGTTTGGAACCAGTTCAAGGATGACCACAGGTGCCATGGCAAGTGAAAACCTGGTGGACGGATGGTCCAGTTGGTGATGAGAACGTGATTGACGGTGGTTGTTGCTGACCACTCATCACACCAAGTGAATTCCATCGTCATATGGCATAAGAGACCATAAAGGGCATCTAGAAGACAGGCGAACTGGAGGGTGGTTGAAGCGGTCTGAGTACAGAGGCAAGTTGCTGTTCTCATGGATCTTAGCCAGGAACATGATTAGGGTGACCAGATGTCCTGATTTTATTGGGACAGTCCCGATTTTGGGGGCTTTTTCTTATATAGGCATCTATTACCTCCCACCCCCGTCCTGATTTTTCACACTTGCTATCTGGTCACCCTAAGCATGATGGAAGCCCCCTCACAGCGAATGTGCTTTGTTACTAAGTATTGGCAGCCACAGCAACGGAGTTGCACATAAAATGCCGGTAACAATGTGCATAGCTTTGTTAAGCTCTACATCAACCAGCCCCGTGTGAGACGAGCAACACCAGACAGGAGCGCATTACTCTGCTGTTGAATCGCAGAGGGCAAGGACTGAGGTTCTAAGTATCTGGGCGCTTGCACCCCAGGTTGAGCTGGCCAGTTTTCTGAGCAAGTTGTTCTAACGACTAACTTTGGCTGCTGTCTTCAAGTGGTTGCAGTACGTCAGTGATCTATCCAATATGACGCCGAGGTAAACCGGGTTTGAGTAGTGCTGCAGGCGTTCGCCGTTTAAAAAAGTATTTAACTCATGGCTTGGACTTGCATTATGCAGATGAAATATGATAGAAACCGTCTTGGGAAAGCTTGGCTGCAGGAGCCATGTACTAAAAAAGTCTGCCGTGAGCTTCATATCATTCGGGACTTGGTCAGTTTCTGAGAAGGACTGAGCTTGATAGCTGCAGCAGATGTTCTCGGCATAGATAAGCTTGCGCGAGAGTGTTGCTGGCAAGTCATTGATAAACACATTGAACAGTATTGGTGAAAGAAGTGAACCTTGAGGACTGTTAATCTGACATTTCCAGGATCTGCAACAGTTGCCCATATGTCCTCTGAACTGCCTATTTTGGAGGAAGAGCTCTAAAACTTCAACCACCCAAAGCAGCGCAACTCGAAAGAGTTTACACAGAAGGCCTCTGCGCCAAACCATGTCATAAGCAGTGGTCAAATCCAGGAAGACTGTTCCTGTCTTTAGATTTTGTTGAAAACCATTTTTGATCAAGTTGGTCAAGGCCAAGACTTGATCACAGGTACTACGTCCTTTCCTGAACCCGGCCTGCTCAACCTGCAAGACAGCGATCAAACACTGGATCAGCGTTCTTGTCGCACTCCCCATCAGTACCCGGCCCAGGCTGGGAAAGCTAACGATCCAACCATCAGACCAAATTCAGTAACAAGTCTTGATCACGTGCCGTCTGACTCTGATCCCAATGTATCCTCTTCTGGTCACTTTCAGAAACAATCAAGTTAGTTCCATGTAACAATAGTAAGGGGGGGGGGAAGTAAGACACCAATATTATTTTTAAATGTACAATGTCTCTTTAAAATTCCAAATGGCTGGTTGGTGGCTATCAGATGGAATTTGTATCTTTAGAGATTTGTTTTTCCTTTTTTTCCTCTTTCAGCAAATATCACTGACACCTTCAAATTCAACAGTTGGAGAGAATATAATATATACTTTAAAAAGTATATTAATTTGTAGTGTCCATGGTAGAATTTGTAATATTCATGTAGCATTTGGATAATTTTATTTTATATTCCAACCTCACTTTTAACACCCATTCCCACTGGAGTTTTGCCTTCAACTTTTGGGGTTGCCTACAAAGGGAAGCTTAATTTGGATTAAGTCAGGCTATGAATTTAAGGCAGAATATCTGTTTCTAATGAACTCCATGTGTGGCTGCTCTTATTCTGAATTAGCTTAATCCACTTGGGAAGTGGATTAAGCTTCCCAAGTGGATTAAGTTTATTCAGAATAAAGCATTCTTTTTCTGGAAGCTAATCAGGGATAGCTATTTCAGAATAACTCCCTGTGTAGACAAGGCCTTCAATGCCAGCAAGATCAAGCCTTAAATCAGCATATATTTGCCAGACTGTTCTAGTGGGATTTGCATTTTAAGATTGATTTAATCACTTTTCTACATCACTGTACCATACCTTCCCCTCCTGTGCCAGATAGAAAAAAGTGGAAGGAGTAAGGGCCAGATTATCAAAGGTATTTGGGTACCTAAAGATGCAAATAGGCCCCTAGTGGGGTTTTCAGGTGTGTAGAGCCTAAATCCCATTGAAATAAAAGCATTTTTAAAAATCCCATCAGGCATCTATAGGCAGCTAAACTCTTTGTAAATCTGGAGCAGAGAGTTTACTTGGTGCCTAGGCTACATACTGGTGCCCTGTACAGGGGTGAATTCATCCTTGGTGCTGACAGTCTAGGTTTTGTTCCCACCAATTAACCCTGGTGGTTTCATATTCAGCCTTTATGGAATTAAACTTATTTTCCATGGTAACATTTGAAACAGTGATGTGACCAGTGGACAAGGACAGCACATATCCCAGTTGCTAAGGAGTTAAAATTGCCATGTCATCTATTTGCCTTTGCAAAGTTCAGACCCGATGGCGTTTATACATTTACCATTTCCTTGTATTCTAAGATTTTGTTTCCTTTTTTCATAGGAACTAACTCTTCCACAGCTCCCCCAATGACAACAAGTAAGCATGGAGAAATGGAAGGGATTGATCACTTAGGGGAGTAAAAGCACCTGACCCAAACAAGATGCTGTGGGGAAATAATTAGAATTAATAAATAATGATAATATAATTCTGAGCAGCCAGTTCAGTAGCTGGTGATATTAAAGGGACACTGCTAACTGGGAAGTTAGTAATTTACAAAAAGGAATTCAAAGTCGTTTCAAGTCCTACACCAGACCCTAAGCTCCTCAGCCAAATTCTGGGGTTTTACAATTACATTTTCCTCTCCCTCATTGCCATGTGAGACCCACACAAACAAGAGAGGAAGCAGTGAAACTGACTATGCACAAAGTGTTCCTCTCTCCCTTTGCTGTGGAGAAGACCAACACAGACAATACAGGAAACTAATTAAGGCCCTGCAAAGACTTACGCACTTGCTTAACTTTAATCATGTAACTAGTCCCATTGCATTTATTTGGGACTATTCATATACTTAAAGTGAAGCAAGTGCATAACCTTTGCAGGATCTGGGCCTGGTTGGCTATACTGGGCAACAGGTGATACTTACCTGACATAAAGAAAACAAATATCTTCCAAACCAGTAAAACTTTAAATTGCTCCCATGCTCTACCATGTATACTTGATTATTCCTCCCCGCCCCCCAAAAAATATAATAGACTAAACCCCCATTGGTGTGATTTGGTGTCACTCTCACAATGGAGTTACACTGACTTACTCCAAGGATCAATTTAACCCAATATGTAAATGTGTACAGTAGGGTAAATGTCACATGTTAGCACGTTGAAGGTTTACAGCAAATGGACAAGTACCTCACAACTCCCAGCAAGTTGAAATATAATAGACTGTGGGCCCAAAACTTGGTGCACAAATGCATGGGAATTCAATGACACATAATGGCAGGATCAGGTCCTGTGTCTATATAAATTTACCAGAATGTTGCAGTGGTGTTTGCATTTTAAGAATTGTTCAATCTTTTTCAGAACTACCCGTTACGACAGCACCCCCAGCTACAACAGGTAAGGAGGGTACCAAGAGGAATGGGATACATGTGAGGTTAGCAGTAAAGCTGCAAAGATACTTGCTCTCCCCTTATTCTAGCAAACTCCCATAAGTTTCAATGGGAGTTTTGCTTGTGTAAAGACTGGATGGGTTTGGGAGCTTTATCTTTCACGAGTGAATGAAAAAGAACTATTTTCACTCTGAGCAGAATATACGTCTTTCTAACAAATGCCTTAGGCCATCAGAAGGCATTAAGGGCTCATTCCTTCAAGTTGCTGAGCATTCTGGCCCCAGTCCAGCAAATCACTTCTCCGTGTGCTTGAAGTTTAAGCATGTGTTTATATGCTTTGCTGGATCAGAGCTGAGTGGTCTGCACCTGTAAGGATCTAACCAATAGCAATTAGGATTGAGACAAATAAAGACTTTGAGATTATCTTGTGATCTCCAAATACACCCCTAGCATGTCTGAATTTGGAGATCACTAGATAATATTCTACTACCAATTATATACCATGTTACATGTTCAGAGCTCTAGACGTACATCAGGTAACTGATATATCTGTGATGTGGTCTTATTATACAGTTGGTTCTCTTATCCACCTTGCACTGATAGTGAAAGTGAGACATGAAAGAGGCTTGTTTTCCACTAGAAGTTTTTGCATCATTTGTCTAGGGCCAGTGCAGTTCCACAAGTGCTAGCAACAGTGGAAGCACTAGGTTAAGACAGCGAAATGATAGTAAAATGTCTGTTCTGGTGCTGGATGCACAATGTAAAAAATCCTACGGTACGTACAGCCAATGAGAATAAATAATTTTTCCAAGGGCAAATCATGAGTCCTTTTTGGCCTTGTTTGCTTAGAGGAAAACTTTCAGGTTTAGAGTTGATTGCATATCATGATTCATCTGTGGCCTCACTGTTGCATGCTGGGCCAGATCCTCAGCTGCTGTAAACAGGCATAGCTCCATGGAAGTCAATGGGGTGGAGAGATAGCTCAGTGGGTTGAGCATTGGCCTGCTAAACCCAAGGTTGTGAGTTCACTCCTTGAGTGGGCCACTTAGGGGTTTGGGGCAAAATCAGTAGTGAAGGCAGGGGACTGGACTTGATGACCTCTTGGGGTCTCTATGAGATAGGTAATATCTATCTATATATATTCTACACCAGCTGAGGATTTGGCTTGCTGTCATACGGAATGTTTAAGTGTTTGAATCTTCTTGAGGCATGAATAGTTTAATAGGAGGAAAACTAAAAGTTTCCATCCTCCTGGTCTAGTGCGTTGTTCAGCTGTGTCAATATCTTTCCTCTTAGAAGCACCTCTGCCCTGTGCAAATAAACCATGTGGTAGCAGTGCTACGTGTATTAACCTACATCCAGGTTATATGTGCAAGTGCCTGTCCGAATACTACTACACAACATTAGGATGTCAGGAAGGTGAGTTGGGGGTGATCCATTTTCTGAATCCACTGCACAGACAGTGGTGCATTTTCTATACTCATTCTAATTTTCTCAGTGAAAATGTACATGGTCTGGGCAAGTCTCCTCCACTCTGACCCACGCTGAGTAGTACTTTACTCTGCAAATAGTTCCCATTGGGTTGACCTATTTTATCTCCTGAAACATTATTGAAACAAAAGGATTAAACACATTAGAAAAAATTGCACTCCCACAGCGCTAAGGGTGTGGATTAAATTGTGTGAAAAGCAGACAGAAATCCTGGGGTAAGTAGAAGCTAATATTTATGGCCAAGGTTGTAAAAACACAGGTGCCCAAAATAGGCTTCTAAAAAAATGGCCTGATTTTCCAAACTGGTGAGTACCCACCGAGTCCTGTGGAAGTGGGACTGCATAGGAGCTGCTGGGTGCTCAGCATTTGGGGAAATTAGGCCTCTTAGGTGCCTAAGGGCCGGCTTTTCAAAGTTATTTAGGTGTCTAGAGGTGCAGATTGGCACCAAGCAGGTTAGGCACCTAACACCCATGAGTTCAATCATTAGACACCTTTGGGCACCTCTATACCTTTGAAAATCTGCCCCCAAATCCATATGTCATAGAATCATAGGACTGGAGGGGACCTCAAGAGGTCATCTAATCCAGTGCCCTGCACTCATGGCAGGACTAAGTATTATCTAGACCATCCCTGACAGGTGTTTGTCTAACCTGCTCTTGAAAATTTCCAATGATGGAGATTCCACAACCTCCCTAGGCAATTTATTCCAGTGCTTAACTACTCTGACAGTTGGAAAGTTTTTCCTAATGTCCAAACTAAACCTACCCTGCTGCAAATTAAGCCCATTGCTTCGTGTCCTATCCTCGGAGGATAAGGTTAATTTTTCTCCCTCCTCCTTGTAACAACCTTTTATGTACTTGAAAAATGTCCCCTCTGAGTCTTTTCTTCCCTCTCTGTCCTCTCTTCTCCAGATTAAACAAACCCAGTTTTTTTCAATCTTCCCTCATAGGTCATGTTTTCTAGACTGTTAATCATTTTTGTTGCTCTTCTCTGGACTTTCTCAAATTTGTCCACATCTTTCCTGAAATGTAGTGCCCAGAACTGGACACAATACTCCAGCTGAGGAGTAATCAGCGTGGAGTAGAGCGGAAGAATTACTTCTCGTGTCTTGCTTACAACACTCCTGCTAATACATCCCAGAAGGATGTTCGCTTTTTTGGCAACAGTGTTACACTGTTCACTCATATTTAGCTTTTGATCCACTATCCAGATCATTTTGCATTTTAATCCTATCCTCCAAAGCATTTTCAACCGCTCCCAGCTTGGTATCCTCTGCAAACTTTATAAGTGTACTCTCTGTGCCATTATCTAATTCACTGATGAAAATATTGAATAGAACCGGACCCAGAATTGATCCCTAGGGGATCCCATGTCGACACCTAGGCACCCATTTATGAAAATCTTGGCTTATGCCATTAAATGCTGTAATACTTAGACATATCCTGCTTTTGTCTGCATTGAGTCATACTCATAGTTTAACATTATTTTAGTAGAAGAACTACATCAGTTTTTCTTCCCTCCGTGCCCACTGATAGCAGGGTTTAGCCCTTTGTTGATAAGGGTTGGTTAAGTGAATACTTATCCCTTCCTGTCTCCTCCAATAGAAGAAAATTAGCAAATATGGATCCTATGTAGAGCTGCTTCCCATCTCTAAAACATGGATAACCCAACATTGTAACCCTGTTTATTACAAATGCAGTGTAATGAATTAATGATTTATTTTTAGGGAAAGTATTCCCTGGACAGTTTGCACTGAAAATAACGTATACCGACAGCATGGCAAATGAAAACTCTCCGGAGTATGGGGATTTATACAGAAATGTCACCGATTTTGTGAGTCATTTAAAAATTTTTTCCATATATATTTAATCTTGAGATCTGCTTCCTGGAATGAGATATGTGCAGGAAGATATGGGGCCTCAAAGTGGAGTCTCGATCAGCGTAACTTACACCTTCCCGTATCTCCATCACGGGATATGCTACATAAGTCTAGACTCCTTTACACGACAGCCAAATTCTACCCTCAGATATGTACACACATCATTCCTACTGAAGTCAGTGGAAGTTGCATGTACGTGTCGGAGATCAGAATTTGCCCTAATTTGCTTACTCGCTTCCCTTATGAAAAAGTCCCATAGAATGTAAAACAAACAGACTCTATGACAGGGTGCTGTCCCTTTAAGAGCAAGGCAGGTTGGAAACCCTCTCCAAGGTATTAAATAAGAGTTGGTGCAGGGAATGCAGTCTGGGGGCAGGCGGTGGTGCAGAAAGGGCCTAGAGGCGGATAAGAAACTGAGTTTGGCAGTATAGGTTGTGCCTGAAGTATTGTTCCCTTTCTTTCATAGATAAGAAACCAAGATTTCGCCTTGTATAGTAGAGCTGGCCAACAAATGGGATTTCTGTCCCACAGGGAATTCCAAGTGTGCAAGATTTTGTTTTGTTCCAAATCGGATCAAAACGTCGAACTTCAGAATTTCCCATGAAAGGGAAAATTCCCATTTGGGAACATATCAATGCTGCTGGCACCTGTCCCCTTGCACTGCTCCTTCCTCCTGGCTGACTTAAGGTGGCAGAGAGGAGGAGGGAGAAACCCCCAGACTGGCGACAGGAGGAAGTCTGAGGTGGAGAGGGAACCCCCCCTGGCTGATAGAAGGGAAAAATCCACCACCACCTCCATTTTTTTCCATTGCAACTTTTATAGAAATCGACATATTCCTGCAAAACATTTAAAATTTTTGACAAAATAGCATTTTCTGCTGGAAAACTGTTCAACTGGAAATTTTCTGACCAGCTCTATTGTATACCTCGAATCTGTACAATTTTAAAGCTCTGGGAACCTGTATCCTAGGGCTGCTGTATCTGCACCCTTTTTTTAATTCAAATGTTTCTACAAGGAGGGTGGACGAATACATATTTATTTTCTTATTACAAATTCTGTACTTTTTGTGAAGCCTCATGCCTTGATTGGAATAACCTCCTACATCATAGTAAACATGATCCTACTCAGTGATAACTATTTGAACATCATCAGCAGGTTCGAGACAGTAATTCTCATTCATAAGAGTCAAAGTCGGTTACAGTTTTATACAGGAAAAAGTATTCCTACCATATGACCATAAGTAAAGGCCAACATTTTCAGACATTGGTGCTTAAAGTTTAGATGTCTAAATATGGATTTAGGCACCTACATAAGAGTCCTAATTTCTGTTCCATAAGTAGATGAATAGTATGAATGAGGGGAATGTTAAACACCATGTGCAGTTGTATAAACGTTGAATGAAGTCTTGGAACATCTTTCCTGGGGAAGTGGGATATACTGGGTGATTATACTAGTGTTCTTTAATGGACTATGATGATAGATTTGCTCATCATAAGAGCTGCTTCTTGGTGCCCCACGTGGCACTGATTGGTGAAGGGAAGGGAGATCTTCCCCTCCTGCTAAGAAACCTGTGTGAGGAGGTCTAGGAACAGAAGCCACTATGAGTTTCCCATTGTGGGATTTTTCCTGGGTACTTCAGCCAGGGGGATGGAATCTGTGTATGAGTGTGCCCGCACACACACATCCTTCTGCCATAAGAAGGGGGCTCAGCCACTAAACCTCCTGGAGCCACATGAATATCTGTCATCTGCTGGAGGAACAGGAACATCTCCTGGGCTCACTATCCTGCACATGCTCTCTAGCTGTGAACCTCCATTGGACCTTTGCTACCAAGGATTCCTCCATTATCCAGTGCTTCTGGGAAACCTCCCCCTACCTTACGTGGTGGGGGGAAAGCTTCAGTGCACATGGTTGGGGGCTAGATGGGGCGGAGGTGGAGGCACAGAAAAGTTACCACGGCTTCAGACTCCACTAACCATTCACCGCTTGCCAAGGGGGCAGGGAGGGAAATGATGTTCATCCTGAACCCACCCCCTGGCTCCGTCCCTGATCTGCTTCCTCACCATGGATATCAGAGGCCCAAGGATGCCCCTCCATAGTGTTGTGGGGAACAGGGTTTTGGTTCCGCCGGGGTGGCTGAGTCCCCCTCCCCCTCTGTCCAAGCTGGATGAGGAAGATCTGTGCACAGAGGCATCTCTTTAAGAGTGAAGCCTGGGAGGATGGTGCCCCCTACAGTGTCTGTATGTAGTGGTCATTTATTATTATACTCATAATTGTATGGCCCACTCCGGCATTCCTTGTTTAGGCCGACCTCTCTTAGGAGTCAATAGGAATTTGCCTGGACATGGCCTGGGGAGCTCTGGGCCTTTAATTTCCCTAACTGGCTCTGAGAGAGATGAACCCCGCACATTTTCCTTGGCTATTTTGTTCTGTGGTCTTACAAAGGTATAAACCAAATTCATTTTATCTTTCATAGTTCAACACAACTTTCAGAAATGAGACAGACTATGAACAGACGATAATAGAGGATGTAAAGTAAGTTCAGCAGCTCCTCTGTGTGTGTGTGTGTGTGTGTGATCTCTCTTTGTGTACATAGCATAGACACAGAACGCATAGCTCACATTGCTTTCTTAGTTTGCCCCAGCTTATATACTGTCAATCCTCATTTAATCAAATGAGATGAGCAATATGAAATGAACTCAGCTAAACGAGGTTTCAGATCAGTGGGGACTTCTTGCTTTTGGGAATGTGGCGCACTTTGGAACATACACATTTTAACATCAGAAGTTTCAGATTCATCCTGTGTGTAGGGTGAGCTGAGACAATATCCTACATACCCCTTGATGCACAGCAGAACTCCCTCTAGTAACAATGGGAGTTTCGCAAAAATATGAGAGTAGAATATGGTATTGATGTGGTACGTAAATTTTTAGGGCCAGATTCCAAGAACCTTACTTATGCTGAGTAGCACTTTACTCCATGGGTATTCCCACTGATAATAGCCAATGGAGTAAGACAAACATGGCATAAGACCCTGTTCATCATGAATATAGGTATCAGACTCTGGCCCTTAGTAAAGTTACTATTGTATTCAGCAGCATTAAGAGGGAAAAATGTTTTGGGGCACATTTAGGACCACTCTGATTTCAGCCTTTTACTTATTTGTTCATGTACATATGCACTTAACACAATGTGCAAAAATTACTTGGTCAATTGTACACCCATGTTATTTGAAAATCTGGCTCTTGAAAGTGTAATGATTAGGGTTAAGAGTGAAAACCTCATTACAACAGGGACTGGATGCCTCAAGATGTTACTAAGTAGGATAGAGCATCTTCAACCTCTTTGTTACCAGTTGACATAAGATCCAGGTTGGTGCAAATAACCAGTAGTCAGTGAATTTGTGATCTCAGTCTAATTTCTAGTGAGCAAATGACCATTTCATAAAATCCTGTTGCAACTCATTTGGCATTCATTGGCTCACTTGTTGGCAGAGCAGAGACTAAAGAATGGGATGTGGAGACTGAATTATCTTCACCCCCTCAAGATGTTATCACTGGGTGAGAACCAAGAGGCACTGCATAGTGGTATAATGTGTCTGTGGGCAAATCTGCTCTCGCTGTCTATGATATGCCTGTTTGATTGATTACAAAAATCTGTTGTTAAAGTAAATGTGGTGTTTATGGTACTTTCTACAATTACACTAGATATTTATTTTTCAGACAAAGTTCAGCAAAATCTAAAATACAGAGTAAAGCGGAGACCAGAGGAACTAGTGTGACAGTAAGGAACATGTTTAAAGTGACCACAGAATTAACTCCTGAAAATGTTACTAACCTCATAAAAGACGCAATGAAAGACAATTCCAATTTCAATATTGATAGCTATCAAGGTAAGTACTACACTAAGAACACTGGCTGAGATTTTCCAAGACGATGAGGACAAAGCTCTTAGAAACATACCCTCCATTAATTTTAATGAGTTATGTCTAAATCCCCTAATCTACTTTGAAAACTCAACCATTCACTGTAACTTCTTGTCTTTTTGAGACACAGACAATGTTATATTTGTATTTGGGAATAGAAGAGAAATATTCATTTCCAAAATGAATGTTTTTCTAAATGTTACAGGTTATGTAGCTAATGGGAGTATTATTTTTTATTGTTTGTATTATCACAGCACCTAGTCATGGACCTGGAACCCATTGTACCAGGTGCAGGACAAACACGTAATAAAAATATAGTCCCTCCCTTTAGACAGGACAAAAATAAAATAAATATGACTCCTGTGTTTCTGGCAAATGAGGAAGAAACTTCTTTATTGTCTGATTATTCATAACTGTCCAGTAGGGCGTTTCTTACCCCATCCTCTGAAGCATCAGGTATTGGCCACATTTAGGCAAGCAATCCTATTTAAGAAAATATTTAAGTAAATGCTTAACTTAAGCATGTGCTTAAGTGTTTTCTTGCATAGGGGTGGATTAAGCACATGCTTGAGCACTTTCCTGAACTGGGGCCACAGTGACCAGGTACCGGACTAGATATCTCACCAGTGTAATCCAGTATGGAAATTCTTATGTTACTAAAACAACCAACACTTGCAGGAAAATTGCATTAATGCTTAGAGCTGAACATCTTTTGTTACGTTTTGCACTTTCTCTACTATTTCCTGCAAAAGTATCAGTATCAAAATAAGCAGAAGCTGGGACCAGTTCAAAAATGTTGACATTTTTCAAGGAAAAACAGGGACAAGATTTTTTTTGCTAAAATTTTCATGAAAAATGTTCACATTTTTAACCAGCTCTGGCAAAAATAAAACTTGCACACCAATGCCCTGATCCTGCACTGAGCTCCATGCAAATGGAGACCTGTATCCATGCAGGATAGGAGTAGGGCCTTAGGGCTCATTTGTATGGATGCCAAATCCTTCTGTCCTTAGCCAGTAAAGCGCTAACGCATATGTTTAACTTTAAGCACATGAATAATTCCACTGAGTTCAGTGTGACTATTTTTGTGCTTTATTGCCTTGCTAAAACAAAGCCAGCATATTTACCCAGTAATACTATTCACATGCTTAAAGTTAAGCATGTGCTTAAGTGCTTTGCTAGATCAAGGTCAGTTCACTGAGCACCTTGCAGGATTAAGCCCATAGTTAGGAATTGAGATGAATCTTTTGTTGAAAATTTGGGGGAGGGCTCAGAGGCTGACCTAGGATGTGACTCAATTTTGCCTGAATTACAATAGATTTGAACTCCTTGTGAGTCATGGTGGATTAAGATTGCTTTGTAAAACTGAATCTTTAAAATCTACAGCTCAGTCACTTCTATTTATAGTCAATTATTAAATAATTTAAGATGCCTAATTATCTTCTCAAGAAGATTCCTTCTGTGCACAGGGTGCCTGAGCACTAGCAGTGCGGCAAGTTTGATTTATGAAGTTTGAGTCGGACAGAATATTTTATGCTAGTCCTTTTTTATGAGGCTGTAATATTCTAAATGGAAAAATTAAACTAAGATGTACGTAGTGAATTATTAGTGCCATTTAATCATTTTTCATCACTTACAGCTGTGCAAATCAAGCAAAGCCATAGCTTTTGAAATCAACTTTAAACAAAATCCTGAGAGATTTATTTTCAGAGTATCATTTTGAGGTTTATTTTCCTGAATCAATTTTAAATAATATAGAAATATAAAAAATTTCTATGCTAGTTCAGACAATCAAGTGAACCTAATGCAGCATGCTGTCTCTGCATGGTCAGTACCAAATGTCTCAGAAAAAGGTAGAAGAAACTCCATAGTGGAAATTACTGAATAACCCATCCAAAGGGGAAGTTTCTTCTAACCCCAATCAATTATAGATCTCCTCCCCTAGTCTGAGCTTCTATCCCAATTTCAAGTTATATATAAATTGAACACTGTATGACATATTAAATATAAGCCCAGATCCTGCAAATACTTACATGTATGCTCACCTTTACATCCATCAATAGTCTCCACTAAAGAGCAACTCCCTGTATGGAGGGCAGGGGGTGGAATGCTTTTTTTAAAAAGGGGTTAAGGGAAGAAATTTTCACAGAGCTCTTTGTTAAAGTACTGGCAGAACATCACTCTTTCTGGATGGCATTGGGGAAGGTTAGGCTGCTGGGAGGCAGATCAGGCCTGTTGTAGGCAGGGAGAGATGAGAGATCAGCACCTGTGATGGGAATGGTTCAATTGCTGGGAAGGTCACCAATACTATAAGGGTTAATTCAAGGTGACGGGGGTATTTGTACCCTACATATACCTTAAAACCGAATTCAGAAATACTAACTATAATACAAAGGTTATTAAGCAGGCACACTGCTTCGTATTAAAGGCTACTGCTAACTATAGATTTTACTTTATGATCAGTCTTTGAAATATTTAATTTTGTTTTTAGCACTTTTACCATGTGACATTTATCCGTGTGATGAGGCAACTACTACTTGCAAGGAAAATGATAGAATAACGTGTGAATGTAAATCAGGATTTTCTAAGAAGAACCCAGAAGACAAAAGCTGTTCAGGTGAGAACTTTGTGACCATTATAAGCTCTTATCATGGGTTGTGCTTTCCCTTCCCCACCTTCATTCCTCCTTGGTTGCACTCTGTCAGCACCATTTGAAAAAAAAGGGATTTTCTCAGGTGCTGAGCATCTGCAGCTCTGAAAATTGGGCATTGCAGCCCTGATGAAACAGTGGCCTTAAGCATGTGCTTAACTTTAATCACAAGTAATTCCATTCCAATTTAGCAAAGCTCTTAAGCACATGAGTAATTTAAAACATATGCGTATTATGATTGAAATCACAGTATTGGCAGCACAGAGCCAGCTGAGTATTGGGTAGACAATCTACTCTCCTTGCAAACAGTTCAGGAGTCAATCCACCATGACTGCTGGGCTTGAAAGAATCTGGAGCCTGACCGTGCATACCAGTGGTTTACAAATAGCAGGTCTTTGTCATTTGACAGGACCTATTGAATAAAATATTGTCTCTTACCAGCATGCCTGTGGGACTCAGTATTATTATTTTCCCTGATAGTTCGCAGATTTTCTTGGGGCCTATGGTCCTCCTCAAACTGAGATTTGCCCATTGCCTTACCACGACCCAGAGCTAGCCAGCAGTCCAGCTACCCCTAATCCTCTTTCTAGGATTCTGCTGCCCGCTGGGCTTTAGGGGTGGTATTGTGACTGTGCCGCACATGACAGCATTGCCAACCCTAAGCATTCAAAAATCACGAGGGGATTTCAGAAGATAAAGAATTTGGGGTTCTTATTTGCCTTTTGGTTTTGGAGCCTTTACCAGACATTCACTTCATGTTTTCAAGTTTTTCTCCATAATCACGAGTACTAGAAACATGCTTTATTAGCTGAGATTTCTCATATAATTAACTGATTCCAAGAGCTGAGGCTTTGGGGAAAACACCAACTCTTGCAAGAATTCATGATAAAATCGCAAGAGTTGGCAAGGCTGCAGACTGGTGGGAACCAAGCAATGATACTTTTTCTTCTGTTATTGTGCCTGTATTTAAGTTTCTTTTCTGTGTGTGTATTTCTATTAAAAGATCATTTTGTAGCCCTTAAGGATATAACACAGCACAGAGGCGAATCAGAATTCTGTGAGTTTATAAAGAGACAGGAAAAACCATGTGTGTTTTGCCACCTTCTTCTGTGTTAACTAAAAATGTAAATATTGCATATTGAAGTATTAAGCCTCTATATCAGAATATCCATTTTCAGACTTTCTTTAAAACAACTCTCTTTTTTTTTCCATTGAAAATGTAGGTTGTGATAACACATGTTCTAAAGAAAAGCACATGCATTGTGTTACGGATACAAACAGTGCCCCAGTTTGCCAATGTCTTCCTAATTTCCAAAACAAAGGTGGAAACTGCGTGGAGTGAGTACTCAGCTACTTCCTTTGTTCTATCAAGATAAGGTAACACGTTATTTAAAACAGGATGGCGTTGACAATATTGCTTTTAGAATCACAACCCTAAACTGCACAAATTAAATGACATTAAGTAAGCAACAAAGACTGAGCTATACTACTTCAAATTCATGGCAGAACTTCCATTGAGGCACATGTGCTGACCAGTATAAGTCCTATGGTATTTTGCTTGGGTTTCCCTCTATACGTGCTTCCTCCAGGACAGGGTTGAAACTCATTACTGGAGTAGTGTGGGGAAGCTATACTACTACCCAGGCAGTACCTCTGGATAAACAGAGAACTTCCTCATTCTCTGTCAATCCAGCTGTTCCTATGCCTGTTACATTCACCAGCAAAATTAATGCTGACACTAGCATAAGTTTTATTTCAAAATGGTAGCATTGGGTGAAAAGTGAGGAGCTGTCGGCACTCAGGTGCCCAAGAAAGACTATGACACACAAAGGCCAAGTTTTTCAGAAGTGGCTAGTGACTCTTGATAGATGGGTGCTCAGCATGTTCTGAAAATCAGCCCCTTTTAAGGTGTATCAAGTTGAGTACTTCAAAAATGGAGACATGTCTGAAAATCTTGTACAAAGAAATTTTAGTTTGAAAAGGAAATTGGTGTTCCTCAACTGTTTCTTCTCACCCAAATCACCACAGAGAAACTACGTAGATTTAGAGATAAGATGACAAATATGAAACCCATCAATAAGAGAAAATGGTGGTGGGTGGGAGTGTTCCATTGTTTCATGACCATCTACTGAATAGTATGAACTCAGTTTCCATTTCTTTTACTATCGTTTAGGTGTGATGTGGGCTACTCTGGAGTAAACTGTAGCAACAGTGAGTACAAGAGTTTCTGATGTTTACTTATTGGAAAGATTTCCAGCAATGTTTTACTTGCAGAGCAGACCCTGCAATAGTAGAGTGAGCATTAGTAACATATGGAGATGCAAACACACCATGTTAACAACAACAAAAAGTTAGGGAAGGATGAGTTAAAAAGCGTGAGCCCTGTAGCCATGTGGAGAGAAGCATCATAGACTTTAAGGCCAGAAGGAACCATTAGATCAGTGGTTCCCAAACTTGTTCCGCCGCTTGTGCAGGGAAAGCCCCTGGCGGGCCGGGCCGGTTTGTTTACCTGCCGCGTCCGCAAGTTCGGCCGATCACGGCTCCCAGTGGCCGCGGTTTGCTGCTCCAGGCCAATGGGAGCTGCTGGAAGCGGCGGCCAGTACGTCCCTCAGCCCGTGCCACTTCCAGCAGCTCCCATTGGCCTGGAGCAGCGAAGGATGATTACAGAACACAGGCTATCAAATTGCATCCAATTACACCTACGTTGAGCCCAATAACTTGTGTTTGGCTAAAGCACGTCTTTCAGAAAACCATCCAGTCTTGATCTGAAGGCATCAAGAGATGGAGAATCCACCACTTCCCTTGGTAGTTAATTTGTTAATTTGTTCCAGTGGTTAATCATCCTTCATGCCTTATTTCTAGTTTGAATTTGTCTAGCTTTAACTTCATCCACTGGTTCTCGTCATACCTTTCTCTGCTACATTATAGTGCCATTTAGTACCCCATATTTTCTCCTCAGGAAGGTATTTATACACTATGATTAAGTCACCTCTTGATCGTCTTTTTGATAGTTGAACAGATTGAGCACCTTCATTCTTGTGGGTCTTATCTGCAAACTCTCCAATTTTTCAACATCTTACAGGATAGGAAAATACTGTTTTGAGAGAAATGTCCCCCTCATCCCTCTCAGGGGTTGTGCCTACAGTATCATCCTGTGTAGAGAGAAGTTTGCTGAAGAATTGACACTTATGGCTGTTTAATCACTGTGACTGGCTGGGGTCTAATTCAGTGCACGGTGCATTTGTGTGTGAATGTTTCAACTCCTCTTACCCCCACCAATTAAATTCTTAAATTGGTATACGTTTAACCTGTGTATGTATTCAACTCTAAGACCTCAAAACCTTTGCGTGTTTTGCCTGAAAGTTTAGGGAAATGGCTAATAATAGTTTTAACACAGCACAGAAAAGCTGGCCAGGCATGAGCACAGTGTTATAAGAGGAAGAAATTTTTGACCCCGTTGAATGCTCTGCATGAATTTTGTTAAGAAGGCTTTTGGGTTCGTTCTTCTAATGCCTTTTCTAAAACAATTAAGAAAACCAATTGCTTAAAATATGCACAAATGCAACAGCAAGGTTATGAATTTAAAGACAATCTTGGGAAATTCTAACAATAAAATTTAGAAGGCAACATCAACTCACCCACATACCTGATGGTGTCTATCAAAGATATACATTTAACAGACTAACTCATGATCCAAAATGCGACAGCACTACTAGTACTAAAGGTTGTGTGGGCAGTGTGATAGTCTCAATTATAGTCCCCTCCTCCCTGCTATCTTCAGAGTAAACATTTGTACCCTCATTGCCTGGAGTGTAGCTGCACAGAGCTAAGTGATTGGATTTTAGTAGGCAACTGCATTAATAATGTGCAAGAGGAAATGGAATCCAGTTCACTCTCTCTGAGGGCACATCTCCACTACCGCTTAGGCTGATCTAACTTATGTGGCTCAGGGTGTGAAAAAGACACCTTCCTGAGCGATGCAAGTTACAGCGACCTAAGCACTGTTCACACCGGCACTATGTTGGCAGGAGACACTCTCCCACTGACATAGCTTCCGCCGCTCACGGAGGTGGAGAATTATGCCAACAGGAGAGCACTCTCCCATCGGCATAGAGTGTCTTCACCAGATGCACTACAGGGGCGCAGCTGTGCCAATGTAGCACTTCTAGTGTAGATCTGCCCTTAGTTGTGTTGACTCTGCCGGAGTAAAGAGCAATGAAAAGTTATTTTACTCACCAAAGTTAGCAAATAAGTTTCTGATTACTCTGTCTTAAAGCAGAAACTGAAGCTGCAGCATTATGGAGGTGTGCAAACGTATTTTGCTTAATTCCATGTGGATTTAAAAAAAAAACCCTCCACACTATAGATGCAGAAAAACCATAGCTGCAGCACTATGGCATTGGGCAGGTGGTTTTTATTATTCCACGGTGCTTCAATTACACAACTAAAAGCATCAGAAAAATGTCATCCTAAGCAAGTGTAAAAGAGAACTTCCCTACTGACATTTCCTCCCCAAATTGATCAACGCAATGATTCTTGACTGAGGAGTTTATAGTGTCTTCACAAACTTTAATCTACACAACAGCCCTATGAGGTCAGGAAGTGGTCTGAGCCCCATTTTCTAGAAAGACAGTTGAGGCAGAGTGTATTTAAATGATTTGCCCAAGGTCATATAAGAAGTCTGTAGCAGAGCTGGGAATTAAACCCAGGTCGTCTGGCTCATACTTGCACCACAAGCCCATCCTTCCTCCCCTGTGAAGAGATAAAAATTTAAAAGGTCAGAGCTGACCTAGTTGGAACTTTCCTTCCTGCCCCCCCCCCAAAAAAAAACAATTGAACGAAAACATTTTTTTAATGATTTGTAATTACCAGTATTTGGGGAGGGGGAGATGATAGCTGTAGAAAAACAGGGCTTTTTTGTTTTGTTTTCACAAACAAAATTTGGAAAATAGCAGCCAGTCAGAAGAAAAAATTCAGTTTTACCAAAGTGGGTATTTTTTCCCAACCTTCCATAATTTGTAACTGTACAAAGGGATTTTCTCCAACTTTCCAAAAACTCCAGGCTTTCACTGAGAGCAAACAGGTGACATTTCAGCTCAAAAAGAAAATATGTCAGAGAGGCACAAGCAAGTGTAAATAGGAGGTTGCAATAGAGGTTAATTTGCAACCTTAGGCCCTGAGCCTGCACTGGGATCTGCTGGTATGGAACATGTGCTGAGGACCATTTACTTCAAGAGAACTCTTCACCCATGCAAGGGTCTTTACTAGCAGAGTCTAATGCAGGAGCAGGAGTTTGCTGATGGCAAGTATAACCCACAGGTGAGTGTTAAAGAGTCTCCCCCTCCCCCACGCAGATCCATAGAGGACATGAATTGTTATAATCCCTACCTGTACAGGTTTGGCTCTTTAGTTCGCGCTGTAGTCACTTATACTTTTAGCTCTGGAGGTTCCTAGTTCAATCCCCAGTGTGTTGGCCAAGATAAGATGGCCGATGTCATGTAAGTGGGAGCTGATCCAGGGTTCAAACTGCTATGGGCCTCAGATGCTTTGAATGAGCTTCCTTTGAGCTGAGAAAGTATGTAACCCACTGGTGAGTTGGTGTTGTGGGGGCTCCCTCTGCAGATTCACAGCGGATATGAGGTGTTACAGTTCTCCCTGAGCTTTAGCTCAAACTATAGCAGCTTATGCTTTTAGCTCTGGAGCAGACTGGTTCAATCCATGATGGTGGCCATCTCATAAGCACTGCCCCAAGAGTAACAGCATGAAAGACAGATATGTTTTGATGGTACAGAATCTATTTTACTCCAGAATATATTCTTGTTGTAGTAAAGGAGAGGTTCCCTTGTATACCATGTTTGCTATGAATGTTTAATCTCTCTCTTTTCAGATTCCTTGTTGATCCTTATCATTGTGGCTGTCCTGTGTGGGGCTCTTATCCTGGGCTTAATTGCAGGACTCATTTTCACTTCAGTGAGGTACAAATAGTTGCTTGCTAGGCGCTTGAACACAAAGGAGGTTGCTAAGCTCTACGGAATGGGCTAGTTTCAAAAAGAGGGGCCAGATTTTTAAAGCTGCCAATGCAATGGTCTCTCTATTTGGGACACATCAGTACCATCATTTTGCATGAAAGTTAGGTATTTGTCCCTGTGAACGTGTCCCTCTAATAGTTTGTCATGAGAAATGTGTGCTCACTTTGTTGAGAATCTGGCCCTGGGTGTCTGTTTCCAAAATATGCAGATATGGCTGAAATGTACCCCCTCCCCCTGCTTAAAACCTCTAAATTCATATCTCCACCCCAACCCACAGCCTGAAGGGAGGTCAGACTCCACCCCTTGAGCCCAGGGACAGACTATGGAGCTCAATTCAGCACCTCTGTGGCCTTCCTTGGCCACGTGGGTTGCCCCCTATCCAGGTTTTCCCAGAATCATCCCTTTTTTGAAGTAGCTGTCATGGAAAATCTGTAAGTCTTCTTGGGACAGTAAAAGTCCCAGGTTTTGTCAGAAAGTTTCTCAGGGATGGGGGCTGCATCTGCACTGAGCCCCAATGGGCAGCCAGGGCTGGCAGGTGGGAAGCCAATGAGGGTGAGCTCCAGAAGGTGGGACAGGACTGGCTTCACGGGCAACTCATGGTTGAGGGACAGGGAGTGGCAATAACAAAAAGGCTGGCGTGCTGCAGGGCCAGCCTGCCCTTAAGCCAACCCACCAGGTAGACGAGAGGGGACCAACCTGGAGTGTCCAGCAGCAGGGGCTGGGGTCATGGGCTCAGAGCAGCAGAAGGTGGGGGCATAGCCTGAGTGCTTGAGGCTGCAGGAAGAAGAGGGGCTGGGCTGGGCCTGGCTTGGGGGCTGCAGGTCCCTCACCCTAGCATGGGTGGCAGAGGGAGGTGGTACCTCCTGCACTGCGCCCTGGCATGATAGTGGGGTAGTTGGGTCTCTGGCATGTAACTAATAGGCCTGTTGCAGTTTTCTGTACCTCAGAGGTGGCAACCCCATCAGCCACTACTCCAGCCTACAGGCTGGAATGGCAACAGCTGTCTCTGCATCTTTTATGTGGGGTTCCCAGCCACCAGATCTGCCTAAGCTTAGACCCAATGGCCCCTTTCTCAGCCCAGCTCCAGTGCTTCCCTGTGCACTGGCCTATTCTGAATTGCCGTGGAGCCTATGAACCTGCCAAGCAGGAGATATGGAGGCTACTCATGCATAGTCACTCTACCCTTGCCCACTCCTGGAGGAGTACAATGTGGCATTTGCAGGGTGGAGGACCTTGCAAGCCCTCCAAGAGTGGGTGGATTTCACCAACATGGCTGTAAGCGATTGGGTGTGTATGCAAGATATGCATTTGTGCACACAATCAGCAATTCTACATGCATATTTTGCATATACAGCTTCTTGATTGCATGTATGAAAGTAGCTTTTGTAATGGGTATAAATTAACATACCAGTTTCTTATTTGCATACACAGTTACAAGTGCAATTAGTGTTGTGTCAGGGAGAATTCCCGCTTCCTATGACAAAATAGAAAGGAGTTTCTCTGATCTCTGCCCCTCCTGGCACCTTAAACCATATTTGTAATAAGAAGTTTGGGGGCTTGCTTTATAAACAGCACTGTCTGGCCTTTGTAACAAGTGATGTCATAGCACACAGCCCGTGCACCAATAATTACTCTCATTGCATATTTCAAAAAGGGGGACAAGAGTGAAAAATAAGAAAGGAGTGGGGGGGGGGGTTAGCTGGATCAAGATACATCTAAAAAGTTAAGCCTTGGAAAAGATAATTTTCTTTTTCATTAAAGAGCAAATAAAAGGCAAAGAAGTCCAGAGAAGAGGCATTTGCTGGGAGAGGACTATTCAAATAAAAGAGAAACACCCGGACATACTTCTGCCATCAACTCTGCTGCAAATGGCAAAATCTTTCCCACAATCCAGACTAGCAATGCTGCTCAAGTCAACCAAGGGTTTGAGATAAGCAACCGTTATGAGATGGGACCACCAGCAAGGAAACTTCCTGAGAGGGATTATGATGATGATGAGGTAGGTGATTCATACATGACTAACTGAATGGTATATTTTAACCCTAGTAATGTAGGGAAAGTGTGAGATCCTCACCTCTACTCCAGCCCCTGTATAGTGGGTAAAAGGGATGGAGTGGTGGATCTGAAAGCCCTTGATCGAGCCCTGGGAACATACCCCATCACAGGAGCTGGAGAAGACAGCTGTAGGCTGTCTTCTGAGGACCCCCTTAAAAGCCCTGGTGCCTTTGTGCTGTGGGTAGAGCTGCGGTGGTGGGAAAGGGTGTCGGGGGGAGGCCACAGCATGCAGTGCTGCTGCCCAGAGAGGCTGCTGAAACTTAAACAAGCTTTCAGAACTGTCTAATTTATACTGGGGGACACTCCAGCCCCCCACTCCAGCCCCCCAGAGCAGCCCAGGGTTTGGAGGGCATGAAGGGGGCTTAAAGGGCCGTAAGAGGCATAGCAGAGAACCTCACCAGGGGAGCCCAACCAGCACAGACGTGTTATGCTAGAGGGTGTTTTCTGACACGTTGGGATGCACTGTCTGGATTTTATTCAGAAGCATTTTGGCTCTTTATACTGAGCAGTAGAACTGCTCTGCACCGTGGCACTTGGTGGGGCAGTTTTAAACACATTAAGAACATAGCGATCAATAAAAGTCATGTGCTGTATCCTGCGTGCGCCCCATAAATAACCCATCAGTAGTACAGGCAGATGTGTAATTTCAGAGTCTCTATGCTTTGTGTGTCATTTCCCCCCCACCCCCAATAATTTGTATCGAATGTTAATTTTCCCGGGTTTTAGATTTTTTCCATCAGATTCAATTTCATTTGGAGCCTTGCAGTCCTTGAACATTTACACACACACACACACACACACACACACACACACACACACACACCCCTTTTAGGGGGGAAATATTTTTTTAACTGTTTGGCGTCCCAATTTTGCAGTCCTGGCTTAGGGAAAACACCCACGTGAAGTGACTGGGAGTTTTGTCTGGATACAGGGTGCAGAATCGGACCTTGAATATTCAAAGCCTTTTAAAAAAGTATTTTAGATCCACCTCAGTAAGGCCCTGGTGCAGCAAACTGTCCCTATTTAGTAAAGAACTTGCACAAGGGCTTTAATTTTAAGCACATGCTTGTGCTGAATTGAGGCCTTCTCCCTGAATCTGAGAAACATGGTAAGTTTTACATTGTGTAATATACAAAAACTGCTGATAAAAAGTATCTAATTACTTCAGGTAACAATCCCTTGATCTGATTTAGCCACATAGTGATTTTGTCAGACTTTCCTAGCTTATCAAGAATATTAACTTTTCACTTATCTTGAAAAATAATTGCCCCAAAACTCTCTGTTT
Source organism: Terrapene triunguis (assembly GCF_002925995.2). Taxonomy (NCBI): domain Eukaryota; kingdom Metazoa; phylum Chordata; order Testudines; family Emydidae; genus Terrapene; species Terrapene triunguis. The sequence goes on along the minus strand of NW_020664413.1, from coordinate 11,036,029 downwards.
TCCATCAAAGCTCAAGTTAGGCTGAGGAAGGGCTACTTCGGTAGAACACATGAACACTGAACTGTATTTCCTGTCCCATCAACGTGTTCATATTGCTTTTTCTAGTATGAAATGTCATCCAGGGGTGATGGCTTCAGGCTTCAGCGCAAATACTGAATTTAAGCAGAACAAGAGACCGGCAGCTTGAAGAGATAGGAGAGCCATGACAACAGACCATGGTAGATGGGTTCTGCAGCTTCATCACCTAGCAGAGGATTTCGGTTGGGTGGCAATTAGAATGCTTAAAATGACGACAAATTCCGCCGACGACTTTTTAAATGAAGACGACAATCTGAAGGAGACTGTATAACTAATCTGCTTAAATAAGTGAAAATTAAAATGGGGACGAGATGTATTTAAGGACCCTATGGGCTTGTCCTTCACAGATTGTGTGTACACAAGATTTTTTCAGGAAGCCTCCCACCAGTGCAGCTCTAGCAGTGGCAGCAGTGGTGGGAGAGCTAGCATGTACAGGGCACCAGCATTTTAAGCACCGTGTTGTCTAACCCTGTTCAGAGAAGGTCCAGATGACATGATGATGACAGCCATCTGTGCTGGTCTGCACCAACACTCTTGCCATTGCTACCATGGGCAAAGATGTGTTAACATCATGGAAAACTGCCACACAAAAAAAGTAGTGTGAGTCCAGGCTACAAAGAACAGTCTCCCAGATTTCATACTGCTTTGGGTTCCAAATAGATAGCGCTGTCTTGGGAACATTCAAACAGACGAACTCCAATCTCAACTGGAGCCCCTAAGTGTTACTATAAAACAAAAAATAAAAGATCTGGTTTCAGATTCCAACTCTTGCTTGCCACATCCCCTTCATGTTGGAAGGTCTTCAGTTCCATGAGACCCAGGTCGAGGCCAGAGTCTGGTGGCCAGAGCAAGGGCTTTGGTTTGAACCCGTTTACACTTCCCTCCCCATACAATGGCAGGGCCAATACCTCCCAATGGTGCCTTTTACCAAAGCTATAGCTTCCCATCACATGCAGTTTGTGATCACTTTCAGCTTCTCTGGACCTCAGGCTGGCATAAAGCATATTTCTACTAAGCTTCCTGAAAAGAATTGTTACTTGGCTTTTCCCCCCCTTATTATTTTTAGTTTATCATGCGATTTCACTGTCTTTTGACGTTCAGTAAATCTTTTAAAAAATGATACCTAATTCATATTTTACTGTGTAATTTATCAGATAATTAATGACTCTAGTGATTAGCGCTAGCATTTCAAACTCTGTATATATATTTAAATAGGTTAGGCGCCTATAAAGTAGAATTTAATTTAATTACAATGTTATGGTTTGTGATTTGTGTTCTTGGGACATACGAACTAACTTGTGTTCTATTAAACACAGCACCTGCTCAATAAACTTTCATATAATGTTGTTCAGGGAGATGTGGGGTTCCCTTGCACACATCAGAACTGTCCTCTGCACCCTACACTGGCTCCCATAGAATGTCAAATCAAGTTCAAGGTTTCAGTCCTTCTCTTCCAGGCACTCAATGGTGTGAGGTCAGGGTACCTAAAAGATTGACTAAAGCCACAGAATGAAGACCATGATGGAACTCTGCCATGATGGAGCTCTTTACAGTAAGGGTAAAACTCATCTGTGCAGGAGACAGTTTTCTCAGGAGCTGGTGCGAGACGCTGAATGAGCTCCCACAAGAACTAAGGACCACCACAAACCCCACCCCTTCCACTTTAAGTGAAAGGCACATTTCTTTTATCTGCTCTCTCTAATATAAATACATAGCAGTGTGTGTTATTTAAAAAAAATCAAAACAAAACACTCCACCGCACATACTTCTCCCCCGGGGAAGGGAGAAGAGAACAAACACAGGACAGATGTTAGTCACGTTACTTAATGCGCAACTGAAGATGCTCAGATACTACACTGATGAATGCAGTATAATTAGCTGTAGGCATCTGAGTACAGCTTCTGAACACCCCAAAAGGCAGAGAGGGGTTGGATCCAGGAGTTTGGTTTGTGCCCACCTCACATTCAGATGATCAAATTAGAAATATTGGTTAAATCTTAATGTAGTGATGCTTCTTAGGGGGTTTGTACCCAATGCCATTGACTTTCAATGGGAGTTGGGTGCCTAACTCCCATAGGCCTCTGAAAATTCCAGCCTGGATTCTTAATGTTTCTGTGATATACCAGCCCTGGGTATATGATCATCTATCCTTCTTCTGGCTGGCCCCTATGCCCGTAACAGTCTGCTACTTTCTCCCAGGTAAGGAAGTTCTCCATTAGCTCAGAGTGTAGAGGCTTTTGGTTTGGGGACTACAGGTCACAGGTTTGCTCCTGCTGATACCTATGACACTTGTATGCCAACTTGCACTTCCTCAATACTTTAAATGTTCTAAAGCAACCAATATGTGACTGGAAGGATGCCAGGCAGTTGTGAGGAACAGAAGATGTGCCAAGTGGTTCTTGTATTTTTCACAGGGCCTCTCTGATAAGCTTCAATATTTGAATGATTATTCTTTAGTTTCACTTCATGTCCTCTGATAAAGTCACACCAGACAACTGGCCATCTGGGGTTGACCCCACACTGGCAATGACAGGGTTAAAGGCAGCTGAGATCCCAATTAGTCCATTTTGTGACACCTGGACGGGGAGACAGGAAATTAAGGATTAGACCCATCTGGGGATAGCCAGACTGGGTGGTTTCTATCAAGGAAGGAGTGCGGGGCCAAGAGCAGAACACTGAGAGAAGAGAGCTACAGCAGTGAGCTTTTACCCTGGAACTGGTCCTGAAAGGAGAGGCTAACAGGGGTTCCAGGTGGTTGCCAGAGGGGAGCCATCCTGAGAAGAAAACTCAGCAACAAACTGGGAAAAGCTGCACAGAGAGAAGAAGCTCCAAGGAGAGAGGAGTGGCGAGCACAGCTCCAGGAGAGACACCTGCAAACAGGCAAAGGTAGGAAACAGCCAAGGGAACTAGCAAAGGTCATAAGAAACAGACCCTAGCTGCTTATCACCCAGAGGAGAGGGTGGGCCTGGGTTCCCTTGCAACCCCCCTACAGGAGAGGCAGTGTAAGCCTCAAGAGGAAAGGAGCAAGGACTACTGAGCCTACAATGGGGCTGAAGACCTGGTTCAGGGTCACTAAGGCTTTAGGTTTTTGTTTATACTTCTTGTTTCCCTAGGAGGGGTGAGGCTCTCAGCCTCTCAGCTCTCTGGATGAGTCATAAGAAGGACCAGACCACAGAGGGCATATCTACAGAAACCAGATACCTGCGGCTGGCCTGTGCCAGCTGACTTGGGCTTGTGGGCCTCAGGCGGAGGGGTGGTTTGGTAGAGATCTGAGGCTGTTTCACTGCTGTGTCCGGCTGGAGCCCAGGCTCTAGCACCCTGTGAGGTGGGAGGGTCCCAGAGCTCAAGCTCTAGCCTGAACCCAGAAGCCTACACATCAGTGAAATAGCCCCACAGCCTGAGCCCAAGTCAGCTGGCATGGGCCAGCTGTGGGTTTTTTTTGCTGTGTAGGCATACACAGAATGGCCCAAGTAGCTGCAGGAAGGGAGTGACACAGATGGATGGGCTCCAACATCAGCCAGGGACTGAACCTTCAACACTGTTCTACTCACAATGCAGGTCATATTTAAACCATGAAACACAAGCAACACTGAGTGGTGGTTTGGTAGAGACCTGTGGACAGGTTCCAATTAAAAAAAATGTACCTTAACCAGAAGCTGAACACTTTTCATCTTTTGTTGCTGCTTCATCTCCTGTTCTTCAATAGGACCATATGTAGATGGTCCAGAACAGTGGTTCTCAAATTAGGGCCGCTGCTTGTTCAGCGGTTCGCCGCTCCAGGCCAATGGGGGCTGCGGGAAGCGGCACGGGCCGAGGGATGTGCTGGTCACTGCTTCCCGCCGCCCCCATTGGCCTGGAGCGACGAACCGCGGACAGTGGAAGCCGCAATTGGCCGAATCTGCGAACACGGCAGGTAAACAAACTGGCCCGGCCTGCCAGGGGCTTTCCCTGAACAAGCGTCGACCCAAGTTTGAGAACCACTGGTCCAGAATATCTTGACCATACTGTTCTGACCCAGTTAAATCCAAGATGTGCTGGAAACCTTGCCAACGCAGACTGATCTTGCAAGCTTTCGAGCCTGATGTCTAGACCAAAGAGGTTCAGAGAAGCTTAGGAAACAATGGTCCTATACTGAACTGATGAACTATTTGAAGTTCAGACATGACAGTAGGTTTTTAGACCTTTCCATGGGTATTCCATATTCTAGTTAGTATTATGGCTGTATGGAAGTGCTGGGCTATACCTAAGAATAACAGAATAAATAAATAGCAGAAATAGTACTTAGGAGATAAATAATACTCCAAACTATTCTGGTTAATAACTTTAGGACTCATAGGGATTATATCTTCAGATCTATCAGTCTGCATCTTGAAGACCTATAAATGAACTTATTGATCTATGCAGTCAATATCTATGGATGCCTTCATTCTCTCTGCCAAAGTCTCAGTGAACAGATGTATTATTTTAATTTAGTTTAAAGTCTTTTCAGAGTGTGTGATTTTTTTAAAAAAAAAATTATGTCTTCTGGTAAGTAAAGCAAAAGACTGTCCATTGAGGTTTCTAACCTAAGTGAGTTCTCCAGTTCTACCTCCTAATGTCAATGAATTTTTTAAATATACATACAGCTGTTGGCTGTTAAAAACATTAATGTAAATAATTATGAAAATCCTCTTTTTCTTGCAAAGCAAATCATAGGAATTTGAACTATATATTTGAAGGCTGAATCATGAGTTACTCTTTAATGAAAACTTACTGAGCATTACAATACAACAGATATTTGAGGGTCAATGACAAGACAGTCTGCAAGAGCTGTCAGATGTTCCTGTCATTTGAACACGAAGAATTTTAATTGCAGTTCAAAGTTAACTTTCATAGCAGCAGCAACAGCATCCACTACTTGTGCTAGAAGGGTCTGTCAGAGTTTCTTTTAAACCCCCTATTCTTCAGGATTTCAGACTCAGCCATAAACATCTGATCTAGGCTGCAACTGTGTGTGTAGTTATAAAAGGCAAATTGGGAGGGATTTGTTTTCTGTTTGGCTATTTTAAAGTATGTGTCTGGGAAAACCGCATTGAGGGGTTTTGTGATTATTGGCTTTTAGTTCGAAAGGTTATTCTAGCTGCCCAGCCTGCCAAATCAGCCTGGGATCTGAGAATGAATCTGGATGCAGTCCTCTTCTATTTTTGCCAGTAACTGAGATTCTGCAGGCAAAAGTATAGACCCCCACTAGTGATACCTGTGGAATCCCACTGCAGCAAGACTATGCCTTCAGTGACACCAGCTTCATTCATCCACTCTACTAATGTGTAAGGGGGTCTGGTGTAAGTCACCTTCTGAGGAGCTAGAAGGATGGAGACTCCTTTAACTTGCACCTTCTTCTGACCTCAACATGTAAGTTACACTAACATAGACTTCCTTCCACATTTGGTAGAGTAGATATAATAAGGGGGTCTAATTGATCTTATGCCTCACCTTGGAATTTGCCCCATTATGCACATGTATATTTACATGGAGCCATTGTAGTCGGGTAAGTTAAAAATATACAGCTCTTAATTTATTTAAAAATACTCGTCTACGTTATAGTAATGGACCTGAGAAAGCCCACACTCCCAAACGAAGGCATCAGAACAAACAATACCCTGCACCAAAACACTCCATAATATAGGGGTGCAATATTTGGATTAGGGAGCTTGCATTTGGTGTTCAGACTGGAGACATTAGAAAGTTGAGATCCAGACCTGGTGTCTTAGAATTTGAGTCAGGCTCATCTCTATGACATACACAGTAATTTTCTCCTCTCCCATACTTCCTTTACATTTTGATATTTTAAAAAATTTAATGCTACTTAAAATAGAGCGAATGGAATTTAAACTTCACTTATAATGACATTATATTGCATTTATATAGCTTCTTACATCTCAAAGACCTTTGCAAACTTTACTACGGTAACCAAATGTAAATACAGATATCAATATAAGTAGTATACGGGGCCTACCATCAATCAAACATAGGCCCCGCCCCCTGACCTCTCAGCCCCCGCCCTCCTATCACCCTGAGCCCACCCCCCCCCCGGGTTATTACTTCTGGGGTCAAGACGGACACATGGCCAGAAGCAAAGGGTGTCATGTGACCCCTCTAAGAACTTCTCCCACCACTCTCTACCAATCAGGATGGGTTTCACCCCCCCCCCCCCGTAGGGTGAGAGGAGATTTTATTAATCAGGGGGTGTTCTGGGGCAGGATGATCCATCCAGAAGTGGGTTCTGTGACCCCTCTAAAAACTCCTCCCACTGCCCTATACCAATCAGGATAGGTTTCAGCCACAGAGGACCTCCCTGAGAGCAGATTTGACCAATCGGGGAGTTCCAGGGCAGGGTGACCCGCCCAGAAGAGAGTCATGTTACCCCTCTAAGAGCTTCCCCTACCGCCCTCTTCCAATCAGAGCACAGCACCACCCCCGGAAGCCTCGGAAGCACGAGAGGCTGAGAAAGCTGGGCTTTGTTTAAGAAATCTGCAAGCTCCCTGTCTGTTTCTATCATCACCTCCCACTCGTGCTCCCAGAGGGTCCTCACTACATAACCAAGTCTTTTCATATAGTCAGTCTTGAGCTGCATCTTGTAATAAAGAAACCCAAAAGTTGTCCCGTCCCAGGTGACACAGCCATGGAAAAAACACTCGTTAAACTCAAAGACTGTACGTACTCCATCAACGACGGCATAACCGTCTAGAAAGTAGGGGCCTACCTGTAATTCCCCACCCTGTAAAGCATGCCGTATCTGTATATTTTATTTGTGAGTGGTATACAACAGCCACTGAATAGAGGGGGTCAGATATCTCTTTTTCTGCCCATGATAGTTGTCTGGAGGAAGAAGAGCTACTGTGTTAGGCTGCAAAAACATAAACCTATATATAGCCATGCAGACAGATCCCAGCGTTATGTACCGGAAAGGATCTATACACAATTTTACCTCTGTGAATTTACCAGGGCCTCTCTCTACAATATCTCCTGTCTCTGTCATTTTCTCCCACCTTCATGATCTCTTCTCTGTAAAGGATACAGGTCCGTCTCAAAATTTTGACATCCTGCTGACAATAATACGCGAGCTCTTTCTACAAGTCAAACATCTCATATCTGTTTTCCCAATACTAGTCAAGAAATTCTGCTTTCTCCCTGGGCATCATGCTGTCTACACCATAGTGCTCCTCCCCGGACATAGGCCCCACGTAATTTTGGTTTTCTAAAGTGTTAAAAAAATGTGGGAAATACCCTTTGCAACCTTCAAACCCCATTGCCTGCGGGAGCTTGCTAAGCTTCATGGGCAAGAAGTTTAAAGCGTCTATAAAATGAATGCCCAGGGCCTTAACTTCTACACCCATTTGTTTACTACCCTGAGTTATCAGTTCTATGCACATCTTTTCCTTCAGCAACTGTCTAATGACAAAATATGCATCATAACCTTGGAATTGTTCACTAGGAACATGTAGTCCTGGAACTTTTTGCCAATAAAGGTCTTAACAAAAGTAGAAAGACAGTCACCGCCCTTAAATTCCCAGGATTTCTCCAGCTTTAGGGACATAGCAAAAATGTAATTGGGCTATGCAACCCCGTCTCCTGCGTGCATTCAAAATCGTAAAAAATATACTTTTCCAATTATTCGGGCTGTCTACATAGGGTGACCAGATGAGAGGAAGAAAATATCGGGACACATGGGGTGGGGAGTCGCCGGAGGAGCAAAAAAAAAGCGGAGTCCCGCGAAATATCGGGATGCGGGACAAACACCTAAATATTGGGACAGTCCCGATTTTATCGGGACGTCTGGTCACCCTATGTCTACATCACCGGTGATCAAACTCTGACACTGCTTACAATGGCTCCCTTTACACCTGTGCCCCTTGTCCACGTAAGATTGACACTTACCACACAGTTTTAGACAGGCATTCGACTTGTTTTTTCGATGCACAGTCGACATGTCTGTCTAAACACTCTTTGGAGCGACAATACAGTCTACAGCTAGGACACCTCAGCTGCACGCCCACACTGTCTGAGCATGTCACGCTCAAGCAGAGGCAGCAACGATACCTGCAAGAGGGGTCGTGACTACACTGTGTGGCAAAACTCACAATAATTTTTCACACCAAGCAACTTTTTCACATGCAGAATCCCATAATAATGCTCATTGTGCAACAGGATGAAAAAAGTCTTGTGGTACCCCGGGCCTCCCGTTTTAAAAAAACCCTACTCACCTTTCGCCACATAAAGCACCACCTGTATGTTGACTCCTAAATGCTGTTCAAACGCTACTATGTCACTGAGCAGAATCTTTTTTTTTTATCTGACCACCCCAGTTTCTCATGCAACTTTCTTGCCCCGTCTAACAGTTCCGCATCTGTGGGTTTACAGTCAGACACGACGGCCAAGAATCCGCCCGCAAAACACAGATTGGTATCGATGTATGTCAGGTCTACTAAACACTGTCTCTTTTTATGGATGATTTGACTACTGAGGATAGAATTTAAAACTCTACGGCCACCCCCGCCTGTGTTTTTTACAACTGTCACAATGAGGCACAACGTCCCATCGACATGCATTTCTCTACTACTCTATTACAGCTTTGAGGTCTGATTTAAGAAGTCTTCAGCAGACAGCTCATCCCTAGTTCTTCTTACCGAAAATAAAGGGTTGGTTAAATTACGACTCTCTAAACGTAACTGAATGTAATTGTCAGGGGCTACCCTACTGTTAACGTCATTGAGAACGAACTGTATCCCCCTGTGTATGCCTTCAATGACCTGCTGAGCTGAATTTATTAGTTCAAGACTGACAAAACAAAATTCCTCACAATACACCAAACCCCCAAATCTAGGTAATTCCTTTTGCCAACTTCTCACTCACTCCATATACACGTCTGTTTGGGGGTCTGCATCTGCATTTTCAGGGTTACTTGGGGGTTCCTCTATGGGACCATCAGCTGCGTCTTCTATGTCAGACTCTATTTGAGAGTCAGACTCCAAGGGGCCACCAGGAGGATCATCAGGAGTAGACAGGGACCTGTCTAGAGATCCTTCTGGGGAATTTTCTAAATCAGACTCTGTGTGAGAGTCACCACCACCTCACAGGTCAGATTCCACCCCCCCACCCCCATTCTCAGACACAGCAGTCTAAGAGCCTCCAATAGGGGGCATCTCTTTTTGGTTTTTTTTCTTCTCATCACCTCTTTAGCCTTTTAAAAAAATTTTACAGCGACCCTGGCCCATAACTTTTGGGCAGCCATCCGTTTATCCCCCAAATGCTGTCCCCCCTTCTGTTTATGCCTGAGCTGATGTGTACCCTTGAGGAGGCCCCTTTTACCCCTTTCCACGACTAGTCACGCCTGTTCAGAGCCACCCTCTGGAAAAAACGAAGTATTTTTCAAAAAATCACCCCCAAGAGCTTTTGGATTTTTGATGTAGTTTCCAGTCCTCCTTTCTTTCCCTGAAGATACAGCGTTCATCAGCTTTCTGAACGAAGCGTCACATTTTTCCCAAACCTTTTTAGAATACCAAAGAGCTGTACCGAGCTTATTGTGTTGGGAGAATGGTTTGTAATAATTTTCAGATACCCCAGCATTGCAGGAGCTTTCAGTCCTTGGTTTTTTATTCACAACCCCTAAAGTGCACGCTCCGGGTTTGTAAATGTGTGTTTTCACTCACCGTTTTCTCAGGGTTTGGTGTGGTGTTGACCGCTGAGGAACTGGAGTTGTAGTTGCGCGGTTGCTTTTTACCAGAGTCTTTTGTTTTGTCCTTGGGTTTGACGTATACAAGCTTTGGACTGTCCTGATGCTTCGTCTGCGGTCTTGTGCTGTTTTGCATTGGCGTTGTTGTTCTTGCTGTTGTTAAAGGTCTCAGAGCAGATTTCTGGTTCTTTGGCAGTTCTGGTGGAGGTGTCCCTGTACTCTGACTATAACATTATCAGGAGAGCTGCCCATGCCTGATTAAGAAAAACAGATGTTCCGATTTAGCATCAAATAAACATTTTACAAAACTTAACTTTACCATCTTTCTCACCCATACCTATGTATTTGCTTAAAATACAAAACCTCATAAAATAACCAAACCAATGAGCAAAATATATCTACTGGGCTTCATCCATCCATCAGCCGTTGATGCTGGTGAATTTTCCTTTCCAGCTGTCTCTTTCCTTTTTCTTTTGAGGTTGTTTACCCTCTGGTCTAAAGATCTCTCATGTTTTGAACGTACTGTGGAGCAGACAACATTATTATTATTATAAAACACATGAAACTGTCTTGTAAACTTAAAAAATAAAATACTCCATTTGGGTGTTTTTCTATTTAAAAAGTCAGAGCTTTAAAACAAAAAAATCCATTTCAGGCTGTACAACAAACACAGGTTTTGGTTTATTTCTTCCACTAGTGTTTCTCTAAAACCTAGGCATTTTTTAATACAAGCACGTGTTTCCACCATGCACCCAAAAACAAAGTGTGCAATAAAATACTTTTAAAATCCCGCATTATAACTATGTCTTGCATAGGCCCCCTAAAGCACCAACAACAATTTAAACACTAACTAATTTTAAAACAACCCATTTTAAAAACACATCACATTTTGCAGAATAAAAACCAAACTGTTCTGAAACAAAATACTGTAAAACCCCACAGTTATCTCTAGCATAGGCCCCCTGAATCGCCAACAACAATTTAAACACTAATTTTAAAACAACCCATTTTAAAAAACACATCACATTTTGCAGAGTAAAAAACCCTGTTAGTTTGAAACACACCAAACCAACAGTTTTCAACCATATACTTTAAGAAACTCCACACCTATGTCTTGCACAGACCCCTAACTCACAATTTAAACATTAAAACTTATTAAAAAACATTTAAAAACATACACACACTTTTAAAAGCCAATGGCAGAAATTTACCTTCCACCACAGGGTAAAAGGATACTGGCACATGGTTATTCTGTTTTTCCCCCATGCGTACTTGGGCCTTTGGATTAAAGAACAAGCAAAATTTTTAGTTAGTATTATTCCCCAATTGCATCAAATCCCTATGCAATCTGTGTTATACCTGGTGTTTTTTAATTTAACCGTGTTAAGCACAACTATAGTTAAAAATGGGGTTTTGCCTGGCCCTGGTGAAAAGCAGCTTGAAGTTGCTATTCCCGTGCTAAACAGATCACACTGCAATAAAGATCGGTACCATTATTTAGTAAGCACAGCATGGACAAAGCACTGCAGTAAAGAATGAGTGCTGTAATAAATTTTCTAATGGGACATTAATAGTTTCCCAACATAGTGCTTGTTACATTTTTTGGAGAGTGGGAGGGGGAAGACACTCAAACCCGTTTTTAGAGCCAATCCCCACCTGTCTCAAAGAGCAATTGTTTTACTGCACAGTTTATTAGATGTCCATTCTCCTCACCTTGTCTCCTCTGAAGTGAGACTGATTAAAAAATAAGATCATTCCTGCAGTTACCCTACAAATAAATCTGAGGTGTAACCAGGAAGAGGAAGTGAATTGCATGGATGAATCTCTGGAAAATGTCTGACAGTCCCTTGAGAAATATTTTATATAACTGGTTAATTTTACAAGGTGACTAAACCGGAGCTCTGAGCTACCTTTACAGAGACCCTTGCAGGAATTCCTTACTTTTCAGATTAGCTGTTAGTTGTTGTTGTTTTTTTAACCCTTCATGTTATTTTGTTAAATGTAATAAATATGAAAAGAGAGTGTGTAACTTAACTAACTATAAATCAAACAATGCATGTGTTCCACCTCTAGTCATTGTAGGTTAAATGATTTTACAAGACAAGGACTTTCTTTTTAGGATTTTCATTCCTTCCAGTTGTAAAGGATTTTATCTTTCAAAAGTTGCATAAGCTTCCTTGTATGTATCTAGAAGGTAATCAGATTTAAAATTCTGGATGTTTCGTGGTGAAAAAGGGCAAAAGAAAATGTGTAATGATTTGCTTAGAACAATAATCTGCTAATGTCTTAAAAGTTTCAGATAAGATTTTAAAAAGCTGCATAGGGGATTTGGAGGCTAACACCCATTAACTTTAGTGAGAATTTGTTTAGGCAGCTTTGCAAATCTCAGCCTTCACGCTTTCATAGCATTTCACTCACTTGAAATCCCCGCTCCATTGAAGTCAATGGGAGTTTTGCCATTGACTTCGGTGTAGCCAGGATTTCCCTGATTCTCTGACATACCAAAGCAAAATGAAATACCACCCAATGATGATTTCCACCAAGGAAACCTCTTCGCTGTTTCCATTCCATTTACTCTTTTGATAGACTCTATTAAATCTGTGTTATAAATTGTCATACTTGTTTTATGTTGCTCTTTTACAGTGTTGCGCAGTGACTTTCATTTATTCTACTCGGCAAAGTCTTTGTTCAGCCACAAGGTGGTACTGTCACTTCTCAACAGCAGGAATATCCTTTAGAAACCAAAGAACCCTTAATGCATTCACTCTAGTTCTGAGTCAACCAATAACACAGATGGTAAACAATTTCCCATTGGCTTGGAGTTAATTTTTAACCTCCTTCTGTGTCATAACCTCATGCAACCATGGCTCTATCCCTTTGATGGTATTCTTATTATTTTCACAGATCGGGGCACAGTTATCAGGGTCACAGGTGTGACCCTTCATTTGAGACACATATCCTCTGTCCTCTTGTATCTTGTATCTTGACATTTTAATTAACCACACTGCTGAAATTAACGATGTAGCCCACCATGGTCTGCTTTCCAGCTGTTATGTTCATGGCACACACACACAGAAGTTAGAGAAAAATATAAATACTCTTGCTGGAACGTAACTCCACTTTCTTTCTTAGAATTCAGCATGATAACATACAAGAACCCCAAAACAGGCTCCTCCCGAACAGAGAGGCACAATTCCCCCACCCTTACTATGGGCTGGCTGGCTGCATCAGGGCCTAACAGCAGTCAAGTCTGCACATGTCCCTACAGAGCCCTCTAGCCCACAGAATCCCCTAGCCTGCAAGCAGGACCAGAAAAATATCCTGAAATGTAAAGTGACAGCCTACAATTTTAACACAGTTTTTAATACAACACACCGGCCAATCCACAATTTGTTTAGATTCTAAAAATTAAATCTGGAATAATTTGACAACCAAACAAAAATCCTTCTGGTTTTATCTGAGATGATTTGGGAGCAAGGATGTGCATGGCTCTGATGTAAATAATCCATGGACTGTGTTCCCAGGAATGATATTTTCATATGCTCCTGTAAAGTGCCTACATCACTTCTGAAAACTGTCAATCAATCAATAACAGAGACAATTACTATGCATAATCAAACACGCGCCTGGTCCTCCATCTCCAAAAATACAGGTATCTAACACTTGGGCTAGAAGAATGTTCCCTCAGGTTGTAGCTGTAGCAGGTCTGAGATCCTCTCTGTGGGCCCAGCCACTAAAAGGCAGAATCACACACAGCCTGTACATTACATTGTCCACATAGGAACAAGTGCTATTCTGGCAGACAGGACCATATCCAGCTGCACAGAGAGACAGAGATCGGCTCTGGAAAGATTCCGCCTTATGGGTTTGCCCCAACACTCTGGTGTCCACTCCCTGTAAGAGATACAAACCCAAAGGTTTTATGAAATTTACCCCCTCCTTCAATGTAGAGGGAGATATGCACAACTTCTTGCCCCCACCCCCAGTTAGAAATTACATAAACTGGGTTTGGGATGCCACTGAGTCAGCCTATTCTGCCAGCCTGGATGAGGCCCTGCCTGTGTGCTTGGCTGGAAGAGGCTTGTGAGCCTAACCCAGCAAGGCCAGGTAAAGGGGACCCAGGCTGGCAAAATAGGCTGACTCAGTGGCATCCCAGCACATAGGGTGACCAGACAGCAAATGTGAAAAATCGGGACGGGGGTGGGGGGTAATAGGAGCCTATATAAGAAAAAGACCCAAAAATCGGGACTGTCCCTATAAAATCGGGACATCTGGTCACCCTACCAGCACATCAGGTGACCCCTCAAAGGGCCCGACCCATCACATGGGGGATCTTGACTCCCTGTGTGCTGTCTGCATGGCCTTCCTGTGTCCTAGCTCACAGCAAAAAATTGGGGGAAGGAAAAGAGTGGGCAGGGGAGGTGGAGCTGTAACTATAGCAATCCATGGGGATGCAGTAGAAGTGGAGGCTACTGCAGCTCTGAAGCATTAGTGGCCACCACAGAATGGTTCCATGGCCTGGAGGGGATTCCTTGCTGATTACTTGAGCTGTGATCTGGGATAGTGATAAGGATCTAGCCCCGGGTGAATAAATGAGGTGGTGAGGTCTGGGAGAAATAGTGTCTCACCCAATGGCATTTCTTTGAAGATCTTTGGAAAGAGAAGAAAACAGAGAATTGGTTATCAACCTGGTCAAGAAAACTGATCTGTCAAGTCCCATATCCTGCCTACAGCTGTGTCTACTTCCTGATGCTTAAGGAAGTCTGGCAACAGCTCAGATGAGAAGCTGGTGAGAAGGTGTATTAATATCAGAGCTTTCCATAATGTGGTTTTGGGCACCAGGATTCACACACATTTGCTTTTTCATTTGTTTCATTTCACTGGGCTTCATTCTCTCTGACTTTGAGCTTTGGGTTCAAACCAACTCCAGAAAAACTCCAAGCTAATCTCACCTGAAACCAGCACATCTCCCTTTTGGGGGATATTTTTGGAAAATCATAAATCAATCCAGGTTGTTCAATCTGAGCCCAGGTTTGTGCTGTCTTCCATTTAACTAAGAGCTGCTTAAATCAAAAGATTGATTTGATACTGAGGTACATGCTCCTCCTCCTTGACCTGTCAGCTGCTTCTGGCACAATCTACCGTGCTCCTCTTCTTGAAATCTTGTCCTCCCTTGGCTTCCGTGACCGTGTCCTCTCCTGGTTCTCCCCCTACCTCTCTAGTTGTTCCTTCAGCATGTCCTTCAGAGAATCCTCCTCCAGCTCTCTGTCCTTTTTTTCTCACTCTACACCTTATCTCTGGGTAATCTCATCTGCAAACCATTTAACTACTATTCCTAGGCTGATGATTTACAGATCTACCTCGCTATTCCAGACCTGCCCAAACTAAAATCTCAGCCTGTCTCTTTGCCATCATCTCGTGGATGTCCACCCATCAGCTGAAGCTAAACATGGCTATAACAAAGCTCCTAAACTTCTTCTCCCCCAGACAAGCCCTCCCTGCTACCTCCTTTTCCAATAACTGTGGATAACACTATCATCCTGCTTGTCATGCAGCCTGGATGTGAGGACCTAGAAAGGTCTGAGTTGAAGATTATATCCAGTTTACAGGCCTACATTTGACTCTCGCCAATTCTTTGTGCATCACATCTCTAAGTAGATATGGCCTTTCTGATCCATCCATGCAGCTATAACTCTCGTCTCATCATATCACATCTGGATTATTGCAACATCCTTCTGTCTGGCCTTCACAGATGCAATGTTGCCAAACTCATAACCATTCAGAATGCTATTGCAAAGATCATTTCTCTATCCATCAATTTGACCATGTCACTCCTCTCTTTTGCATCCCTTTGCTGGCTCCCCCTTCTTTATCACGTCAAACATATTGTGCTTGTATTCACAGTCAATCTCCGCTCTATCAATCTAGCATTTCTCACTCACGATCTAGCTGGACATGCTCGCCACTGATTGGCCCATGATATCAGCCTCCATCATTCACTTGTTAAACTTTCAAACAAACACCTTCATGCTTTCTGCCATGCTGCCCCACACACCCAAAAGAAGTTCTGGATAAACATCTATAAAGCTACCTCATTATCCACTTTCAAATCTCTTTCCTGAAAACTCTCTCTTTTTGCATTGATTCCTATAAAAAATTGGCAGTGTTTAGGCTGCTGATGTGCTGAGTCCACTGCCTATCATGTTAACCATATTCGTTTAATTGTTTCCTTGTACTTTCCTATGTGTCTGTATCCATCTGTTGTCTCCTCATCTTACAATTTGAAGTGTAAGCTCCTTGGGGCAGGGACTGTCTTGTTCTGTGTTTGTACAGCACCTAGTACGATGGGCTTCTGATCCACGACTAGGCTCCTAGATGTAAATAATTAATAATGATTTATGCAGCACCTATAAGCTTCAATAGTCATATCTACACTATATTGGCATCCCTCTAATGCAATCTAAATTCTTGGATCCTAACCCAGAATTCACAGAATTCACAACCCCCCCTGACCAGGAGGGGATTATTTTAGTTGTTCCAAACTCTCACCACCTGGCTTCTCCTCCTTTTGGCTCTCACTGTACATTACAACCCTACGTTTATGACTTTACAGCCTGTTATCACGGGAAGGATTGAGATGTCACAATTTCAGGACTAGGATTTCATTGCAGTGTCAAGTAGGGGCAAAGCAATGGGCTGTGAGAGATGCAACTTCTGTTTTAAATTAGAGCTGGACTCACATCCCAGTATTCAGATCTGAACAAGGTTAGAGCATATGTGAGACCAGAGTTTTGCGTCAATCCTTATAAAGATAGGTGCCATATTAAAAATCTCAACTAGGGCCTATAAAATGACTCACTTGGTATCTAGAGATGTGCCAGCGCTTATTATCTACCCTCCTTGCCCCTAGCAAAATCCAGGGATTCAGATATTTGGAACTCCAATCCAAATAATCTCTGATTTGGCTTTTGCAAAACAAAATATACCTGATAAGGTTTTGCAAAACCCAAATTAATCCCATTGAGTTTGTTCCTCTCTACTGATAATTGGGGATCAAGAGAACTGAGTTCAAAACCATGTCCCATGTAAACGGATCTTAAACTCAGATGTATTGGAGAGGTCTCTCTTGGGTGAAAGTCCTGCCTTAACGGTAGCTTTAAAGTGTGCCAGATGAAGCAAAGAAAAAAGATGAGCCCCCTCAGAGTCCAAGTGCTCTTCTTGTTTCCTTTCCAGAGGAAATGCACTGTGACACTTAACTACAAGTCAGGTATTTTGTTTGGACAGTTCAAGGGCCTTATCCAGCAAGGTACTGAATGTCCTCAGTGGTTTCAGTGGGAGGTGAAGGTTCTCTGCACCATTGAGCAGGTGCTCAGCACCTGACAGGATTGAGCCGCAAGACCTCACAATACAGTAAGTGTAATACTTAACATTTCACATTCAAGGATCCCAGTGCACTTTGCTACCATTAATCAACTGAGCCTCAGAATAGTCCTATGAGAGGCGGTATTATTCTTATTTTATAGATAACCTCTCTGAGCCTCAAGTTCCTTAAGGGCCTGATCCTGCACTATTGAAGTTAATGGCAAAACTTTCCTTGACTTCAGTAGAGCAGGATTGGCCCTTATGCAACTTGTCCCGCCATGATCACAAAGTGAATGTGTCAGAGCTGGGAATGGAACACAAATCTCCTGATGCTGCGCTCTAAGCCCAGCACCACACTGCTTCCCAAAATGCCATTTCCTCATCACTTTGCACTGCACTTTATATTGAATAACTCTGTCTCCACAGATTACGCTTGCATCTTTCTGGTCTTGGTCTCTTCTTTTGTATAAGGGAATTCTAGGGAAAAGATATGTGGCTCATTAAATACGGTCACACATAGGAATGCAGGATGTAATCTTCATTCTCTGACTTTGCCCTATGCTGGCAGCTGCTCTCAGCTTGTCCCTGAATCCTCCAGAGTGTCAGCAATAGGCATGCAGCTCCGAGCCCACCATAGCAGGCAGTTAGAAAGGATTAGATAAAGACTAGTCTAGGAGCTTCAGTTCAGGCCGCATATAATCTCCTTTAGTGGATTATTTCCTGGCCGTGTAGCCAACCTCATGGACTCAGTGGCTGTCCTCACTCTTGTGGGTGGATTCCTCACATTTAATGAAAACTATGAAAAAGTCCTTCTCTTGACTTCACTGCTGCTCTATAAATATCTAGGGCAATATCCTCTCTGCTGCTTCTGCATGTGACCAGATGGGAGACCACTGACTTTGCACCATGCTCTCCCCAAGGAACCCAGAGAACTTCCTCCACTAAAGCTCTGCAGGGTTATTCCTCTACAGGAACTGGAGAGCCGGGCAGGAGCCGTGGAATCAAGGCGCAATCACGCTCCATACCCTGTTCCCCTCAAGACCCCATAGATTTCCCATTGAAAATGTGACCCTGTGTTAATGCTGCTTAAAGCAGGGTTAATACCCTGCTGATTCCCCTCCATGGCTAAGTGGAACTCTCAAAGCAAAGTCTGTGCTACTTATTTAGCATTCTTCAGCTCTCCCTTGTACATCTGTTTTTTTTTTTATTGTTCTCCCCATTGTTTTCCTGTGTAGCAAGAGGAGGGAGTTGTATGGGTGAGCTGGGCCAGCACAGGGAGCTCCTGATAGTTTCTTTTCTTGAGAACATAAGAACGGCCGTACCGGGTCAGACCAAAGGTCCATCTATCCCAGTATCCTGTCTACCGACAGTGGCCAATGCCAGGTGCCCCAGAGGGAGTGGACCTAACAGGCAATGATCAAGTGATCTCTCTCCTGCCATCCATCTCTATCCTCTGACAAACAGAGTCTAGGGACACCATTCCTTACCCATCCTGGCTAATAGCCATTAATGGACATAACCACCATGAATTTATCCAGTTCTCTTTTAAACGCTGTTATAGTCCTAGCCTTTACAAGCTCCTCAGGTAAGGAGTTCCACAAGTTGACTGTGCGCTGCGTGAAGAACTTCCTTGTATTTGTTTTAAACCTGCTGCCTATTAATTTCATTTGGTGACCCCTAACACTTGACAAGCAGAGTGTTTAAAGCACTCAGGTACTGCAGCCTGCTTATAGGGTATATTCAATATCATTCTTTATTCAGAATACTGGAGTACCTAGAGCATGATGATGTCTCAGGACACCAGGTTCCAAGAGCCTGGGCCCCACCACTTCTGCAATTTTATGGCCTTGCAAGCCTGAGCCCCACAAGCCGGGCCAGCCGCGGGTGGCTTATTGCAGTGTAGCTATACCCTTACTGTCCACTCTAGGCTGGTTTATTCGGAGTTTGGACAGAGCTCACTACCATAGCATGCAAAGGGTAGAGAACCCCCTGCACTGCTGCTTTACCTATCTCATTACACCTTCACAGGGCTCTGTGGCACAGAGATCCTTTATCCAGGCTCCCCACAAAGGCGTGACTTTTATTCTAGAGGCATGTCAGCAACATAGCACTCTGTGGGCCAGGTGGATCTGCACTGTAAATACAGGAATGAATTTGGCTCAGTTTTGTAGAGCGGATGGATATACACACATAACAAGGTAAATTCTCCTCTCAGTTACCAAACCTTTGGGACATATTCCTCCCTGGTGCAACTTGACATGGCTGAAATTACAGCAGGGGTCAACTTGTTTCAGGCATGCTTTGCACATTGCACTTTGAATGAACACTACACATGTTCTCTTCCTTCAGATCTCTCCTCAAGAACCTCCCCACCCCCTTCGGCTGTGATACCTGCACCAAATTGGCCAGCTAATGGTGGCTCTTTTCTTTTCAATATGGCAGTTAAGCTTGGTCTATGCACAGTTTTGTTTCAGAATAACGACGTCCGTTTGGAGTGTGACTTTTTTTAATTTTTGTTTTTACCAAAATAGCAGTATGACTATGTCCTCGTATGGGCACGGTTGTACTGGGATAGAGGCAGTGCTTAATTTGTAAGGAAAGAGGTGCCTGGGCTTGAGCAAGTTTTTTACTTTCATAACTGATGTGGCAAGCCCAATGGTTCTGGGGCTCAGCCCTGCCAAGCCTCGGCACAAATTCAGCACCTTTATCTGCCCTTCTACTGGCATTGCTGATTCAGTGCTGCCAACTCCCCCAATTAGCTCAGGAGTCACCGCCCTTTGGCAGAGCAGAACTAGTCTGGCAAAGAAATGACTCAGAACTAGTTACCTCAGAATTTCAGCTCGGGGAGTGGGAGAGTGGCCCCTCCTCTGATTAGCTGCTTTTCCAGTTCTGCCTCCTGGGGGAAAGCAGCCAATCAGAGCTGCTGCCGGAAGTGGGCACAGCTCTCTCCCCCTATTCTCAGGAGCAGACCCCTTTCTCACAGAAGGGGAGGGGGAGCAGGGACTAGGAGCAGAAAGTGCCCAGGTGCTCAGGGCAGCTGTATAATACTGGGAAGGGGCAGAGACAGGGGTGAAGAACCCCTGGAGTTGCCCCTCCCCCCAGCCTGGAAGAGGAAGAAAAGAACCCTGTTGCATCCTCACACAACTCTGGTCTGGGACAAGGGGTGAAGGTCCAGGAGCTGCAGGAGGAGCAGGGGTGAGGCTAGGGGGGCAGAATTGATTGGGGGCTGTGGGGTAGAACTGATTGCTTGGCAGGGGGTTGGGCAGATGTGGGGGTAAAAGCTCCTGCATTGGGAATGTTGGCAATCTAATTGTCTCTCTCACACACACACAGACTAGGGGTTGACGGGGGGAGTACAGAAATCAAAAGACAGGCCAAAAATACAATATAATCTTAAAGAAACAAAACCCAAACCACCATGATTTGGGGCCAATCCCATGATTGCTGGAGGTCTGATTGATGGTTTTTTAACCTTCAGAGTTGATAATACTGCTTATTCCCCATTCCACGTGAGAAAAAGCTATACATGTATACTGATATAACTGTGCTCAAGGGGATTGTACTGCTTTAACAATATTGGTATAGTGAAAGTGGCACAACTTTTGTGTGTGACAATTCCTAACAGAGGGCTTGAACACAGATAACAAATAATTAGTTAAATTAAAACCAGTTCCATGATAATACTGAAACAATTAGCCATATTTGTAAAAAATAACTATGAAAATTAATGGAAATAGAGCAAATATTACAGTTAATATTATTTTGTGTATGTGAATAATGTAAATATTATATTAGGAATAGAGATGTGTGTGATCAGTATCTCTTAGGCTCAAACTTTAATGCCCCAATCCAGCAAACATGTAGGCACCATGAGTGGTAAAGCTTTTCAGGATCCAAGCCTAAACTAGTATAACTAATTACTGGAATTTTCCTTTAATATTGCATAACTGAGCTATAATCCATGAAAACAGAAAAAACGAGTAAATCCAAACAGCAACTGAAACACCCTCATAAATCCACAATCATCCTCTAGATCTGAAATGTTGGTTCTCTCACTCTGTAACAATTGGATAGAAAATATGTTTTTTGGAACCTGCTTCTGAAACTGTAGACGGCAGGGAGGAAATTAAGGGAATTATCAGTGATATTTAAATAATTCTTCCATTTGGAGTTAACAGAGGCCAGGCAATTCAGTTGATTTGGATTGTTCTTTACTTTTCTTTTCCAGAAATGCATTAAGTATGTCTGTATTACAAAACATTAATGTAAGCAAATGGATGGGCAGGCTTTAAAGAACTAGGTTTTTATTAGTATACGTTGGATAATGTTGATTTCACAGTGCATACACAACTGATGAAAAAATACTTATATTGATGATAAACATTTACAGATAGCCAAACAAAGAAAAATGTGGTTTGAAAACTTACCAGTTTGACTGAAGGATATTGTATATTTGTATTGTAACTTTGTATATTTTTACCTTTGATGTTGACAATTTATGTTGAAATGGTTATAAAACTTTAATTTTTGAATCTCAGCACATACTGTCATTAAATGACGATTGTCTGGCGTTCTTCTTGGCTGAGCACTCCTCCCGCAATTTCTCACAACTCTGAACATTTAAATTGATAAAAATAGAAAATGCTTAAGAATAAACAGTGATGTTAACCATTGAAATTACGAAAAAATAAAAAGTGAATTCTGCTAAGCCTATGAACAGGTTACAAAACTATACTCACTTGGAGAGGTGTGTGTGTGTGTGTGGTTCGAAGGTTTGTGCGTGCAGTGTATCGGGGGGAAGTATGGGATTTGTGTGCCGGGTGTGTGAAGAGTATGAGTGTGCCTGTCAGCTGTTTGTGTGGAGTCTGGGAGCGGGTATATCTGTGGGGGGGGGGGCGGTGTTTATGTGTGTCTATTGGCGCGATGTCTGTGGCATGTGTGTGTTTGACTTGAGAGAGGAATCCCCAGCGGGCAGTTAAGTGTTAAGGATCCCTGCGTGCTCACTGGACAGGCTGGGCGGAGATTTCCTATTCGCACCCTCCTGCGGGAAGAAAGTGGCTGAACCTTGGAGCACGGGGGGACGGACCCAGGGGGAGGGGACAGACAGAGGGAGCGGGGCAGACCCGGGGAGGGAGGGGACAGCGGGAGCCAGGCCCAGGGAGGGAGGGGACAGAGCGAGTGGGGCAGACCCAGCGAGGGAGAAATGAAGGGATTAATCCGAGGCTTGGGAAACTTGGCTGCGACCAGGGAGGTCCCGCCACGCACTCTCTGAGCCCGTGGCGCTGCACTCCAGGCCGGTGCCCCGCTGCTGATGGCAGGGGAGGGGATCCCCTGAGGCGCGGCAGGGCTCGCTGCATGGTCCCCCGGGGCGCGGGGCATGCTCTGCGCCCGGCCGGCCGCCGTGACCTGTTCGCCGGGGCAGTAATGCGCGCCCGGCAGCCCGGGCTCGCTGCCTCCCGCCGGCCAGGCAGCTGCGGCCGCTGCTAGCTCGGCGGGCTCCTCTGCCGCCCCCAGCTGTAGCACAACCCCACCTCCAGCTGCAGGCACTATGCCCCGGAGACGGGGGCTCTCTTCCCCCAGCGCCGCCTGCCTCTTCATCCTCTCCTCCCTGCTCCACCACCTCAGGGGTAAGCTGGCTTTTCAAGTCTCACCCGAACTGGGGGGAGTTGGGCGGTTGTTTTGAGTAGCGATCGCGAAGATTGCCTTGCAGGAATAATAAAACCAACAGTCAGCTCTGTAGTTGCTTTCTGGGGCTGGACGGGGAAGGGGGGGAAGTGACTAGCTGGGGTCGGTTTCTTCCTGGTAAGCATCCCCTTGCCAAGTGCTTAAGGGGGGCGGTCTTCCCCTGAAACGGCTAAAGACAGACGAAGTGCCCCATTGATGTTCCAAATTCTGGGGGAAACTGGGGTCTGGATTTCTTCCCTCCCCACCCTCTTAGAGGGGCAGGTGATCTCTCCCCATCCCGCCCCCCAGCACAAAAGACTCCTTGAAACGCTTTCTGGTTTCAAGGTTATAAATAACCTGTTTTTTTTTTATTTTATTTTATTCCATAACCTTGATCCTGTAGGTTTCCTCCAGGGCCTTTGGACTCAAAGCTCTGTACAGGCACTATATATCACAGAGCTCACTTTGCCCACCACTGAGGCGCAGCCACCAATGATTGGGGTTGTTTATCCGGAAGCACAAAAGAGGTCTCTGTGGTAGGGTCCCCCATCTGAACCAAGGAAAAATGTGCATGTTGTGAGGAGGTGTTTTTAATGCTGGGTTTGGCCAGGTTATAAGGGCCTCTTTATAAAGGAGTTGAATTAGTTTCAAGGCGGAATGTAGTGCAGTAGCTGGTATATGGTTCATGATACTGCCTGAAATGACGCTGACGCACCTACAGAAGTGAGATATCCGTATCAGGAAAGGAGTAGACCTCACAAAGTCCACACATATGCATCATATTACAGTCCTTGGTTCTCCTCATTTTAGGCCAAACAATGAAAGCGCCAGTTCATTCTACATGTGCTTCAGACAACAACAAACTCCATCATATTTGGGGACAGGCTGTTAAATTTTATTTTTGTAAGTGGTGTCAGGGTGCTCAAGAGTTTTTGGACAGGTATCCCTTTTTACTAGCAATCCAAATAATTTTTTTTCCCCCAGAGACTACATATCATTATTACAATTGAAAATAAAAATGCAGTGCATGAAAATCAACAGTTAGTCCCAATTAAATAGCGCAGTTAATCAGCCCAAAGGTTCTCTTGATTTTTCTTCCTGTGTTTTGATTGTGTTTTATATTCCAAAATGTTTACCAAGTTGCCAAATATCGCAGTGGTAAATAACAGCCACATTTACCTTGGTACTCAAAACATCTGTATTTTTAAGAAGTCACACTTGAGTTAGTTGTCTTCAGCTAAGCCTGGAATTGCATGTGCCCAGGTTTCCATATATACTATTGCTTTTTGCTGTTTCTCAAAAGTACCAGATCTCTGTGTCCAGGCGCAGCAAAAATTGTAATGATAGTACAAGAAGTAGTAGTTATCTGAACAGGCCTGATTATCTTTCTCTAAGTGCCCTGAGAGGCTAGTAGAGAGCTAGCCAGCCAGCAGTCATATTGACTAGAACCATTTGTACGAAGGGCTCAGTTTTGATTTCCACTGCTTTCTGAACAATTTTGGATTTCGCTCCTTAGCACAAAGAACAGGCACGTTTTTGCTCATAGATATTCTCCAAGGTCCCCACTTCAAAGTTTTTCTTTTTAATGCGATGCCTTACGTTCAGAGTTGGTAGAGACTTGCTATTGAATGTGACCTAGACCACATCCCTGGATGTGAACTGACTTAAACTTTGTGGGTCTGGATTTTACAACTCAAGCCACTTGGCGTGAAAAGGGAATAAAGTTTGATTATAATCAACTTCAACTGAAGAAATATTCCTCCCTGGAATATTGGTTAGACTCCCTGAGTGTTTGGGTTACAGGTCTTCAGTGATCTAGATGGAGAGTGGCAGCATTAATAATCATAAAGTCTAAAACATTCATTTTATTATTTGTTGATATCTAGGCCTCCTTTCCTTATATTGCTCCTGGCTCAGGTTCAGCCCTAATGTGAAGGATGTACTTAATCCAGAGAGCTGTCATTGTTCTCCTCAGCAGGGATGCTTTTATGGCTCCTGGACACCTATTAAAACAGCAGCAATTTATGATTGTGCTCTGATAATACTGGAAATGGCCACTCTCTTTATTAGTGTAGTGCTGGTCTCTTATAAAGTGAGACCAATAAACTGCTTTGAGTCCACTATTCACTTATTTACCCTTTGTGTTTACATTATTAACTAGCTACATTTACAAGCTCTTCATCCTGTGGAGAGTGCTATGGCATGGGGCCGTAAAACTCAACAGATTTTCAGTGTAGATTTTCTTCCATCCGATGGGACTAATCCTAAGAGATGCTGAGCACTCATAACTCCCACTGACTTCAGTGGGCCACATAGATGTTTCAGCCCCTACCTAATTAAGGTGGATGTAATCTCGCACCTAACTACATGGATACAGAGCTAACTATGTATCTCTGTTTCGGGCAAGCTGGTACATAAAATGTGTTATGTACTAAGGAGCTGGCAATATTGAGCTTTATGGCAGAACTGGTTTAAAATAAGGTCACAGCTATTTGCATGGCGGTTTGGTGGCCTCCCTGAGCACCTCTCACAAAGTTGCTGTCTGGTGTAGCTCACGCTGCATCATCAGAATTTTGGGATCATAGCTGAGTTATCCTCCTGGGTGCAAGAGGTCCCTCTTGCATTGGAACCAGTGCAGTTCTGCTGTGCCAAGGAAACGGCATGATTTGAGGAAGCCACTCAGAGCCTGCTGGGTGCTTGAGCAGGGTGGAACTAGATATAGGGCAGAGCAATATGGAGAATGGGTGCAGATCCTCCAGCCTCTTGTGGTTGGTGGCATGCAAGCTTAGGTTATGCCAGAGGCTGCTGTAGTAGGATGGCATGATAGCAGCTGTGGACATCTGTGGCCTAGGAGGGGTGGATTCCTTTCCCAGCTAGAGCTGGTCCGAACCTTTTTGTCAAAGTATGCTGTTTTGATGAAGCTGAAATGTGTTACGTCGAGGTGTATTGATTTTAAATCGAGTTAGAGAGCGCCTAAGACTCACACTCTAAAGCACGGGTGGGCAAACTATGGCCTGCGGGCCGGATACGGCCCGCCAGCCGTTTTAAGCTGGCCCTCGAGTTCCCGCTGGGGAGCGGGGTCTGGGGCTTGCCCCGCTCTGGCGCTCCAGCAGGGGCACAGAGTAGGGGGCCGCTGCACACGGCTCCTGGAAGCAGCCGCATGGCCCCGCTCCGACTCCTACACACTCCAATGGCCGAGCTGCAAGAGACAGGTGCCTGTGGATGGGGCAGCGTGCAGAACTGCCTGGCCGCATATCCAAATAGGAGCCGGAGAAGGGACATGCCGCTGCTTCCAGGAGCCACTCGAGGTAAGTGCTGCCCGGAGCCTGCACCCCTGAGCCTCTCCCCACGCCCCAGCCCTGATCCCCCTCCTGCCCTCTGAATCCCTCAATTCCAGCCTGGAGCACCCTCCTGCACCCCAAACCCCTCATCTCCCGCCCCACCCCAGAGCCTGCACCCCCAGCTGGAGCCTGCACCCCTTCCTGCACCCCAACTCCCTGCCCCAGCCCTGATCCCCCTCCTGCACCCCAACCCCAATTTTGTGAGCAGCCATGGCCCGCCATGCAATTTCTATTCCCAGATGTGGTCCTTGGGCTAAAAAGTTTGCCCACCCCTGCTCTTAAGCTTGGTGGTTAGGGCACTGGCCTGGGATGTAGGAAATCTAGGTCCATGTCTCCGCTCCACCTGGTTTAGCATAATTTGAGACGAAAAATTCAGCACTGACTTGGGCAGAGCAGGGACTTGAATCTGGGTTTCCCAGGCCAGGGGTGATACACACCACCCAAATCAAAAAGCTCAGGTTTTGATCCAAAAATGGCCATTGTGACACAAATCCCTTTTTTTTCCGGCAACGTTTGAAAGGTTTGGTTTTATTCCAGTGTGTAATGAAAACAAATGTCGAAACTTCAAAAGCTGCCATGAAATGGAATTGTCGCCTCTGGCCAGCTCTGATCCCTGCACCTTGCTGAGTGACTTGAGGAGGGTGCTGCGGAGGAGGCATTAGCCATTTTACAGAGTGGGAATGGCCCAATGAAGGGAACTCTTGGTTTTAATAATCACATTAAGATTAGATGATCTTGTGGTTGCTTCTGGCCTTAAACTCTATTAATACGTAAATCCTCACAGTCCCACCTGTAAATGAGGATAACTCATTTACAATATTTTGTAAAGAAGGTAGGTAAATATTATCCTCCTTTTCCAGACAGAAGATCAAGTGATGTCTAAGTGTCAATGGGAAAGCCAGGATTAGAACTCAGCCACTGTTGGCTTCTAGAAATGTCCTCTTAACCATATTACTTGGTAAACTTCACAAAATATTGTTAGTGAGAGATTTGGCTTTTCAAAACGGGTATCAGAGACCCATCTTGGGCATTTAGAGCAGTGGTGCTGGTTGTACCTGCAACAGGAATGCTAATTTCTATAACAGTTTGTTTTCTCTCCAACTAGTCCCCTCCTTTACCCCCTGAATTCATTTATAAGGAAAATAAAACACAGCAGTTTTGCTAGACTACAAAACCCATTGTTACAAGGCTTCTTGTGAGTGGGGAAAGCTTTATAATCAATATTTTGTTTCATTTTTTGAATTCTTGAAAAGTCCAGAAATTGGGCTTGGTTTAAGGAGTAAATTGCGTGTATATAATAAGCAATCAATTAAATCACATTATAATAAGCCTAATGTTAAATGAAAACAAAACCAGACGGTATCCTTGAATGAAAACCATTGAAAAAATACAGGTCCTAGCTCCCTTGATTTAGGGAGAGTGAGTTAAAATGAATCATCCTGTGGGTTATAGATAATTGTCAGTGTGAGGCATTGACATAAACAGTCAGGGCACAATCATGACTTAAAAATTGTGATGGAATAGCTTACCCTTTACTAGCTTCTAACCTAGAGCATGGCATGCCCTTATACAGCTGTCCAGCTTGATTCACTACTTCCTTCCTCTTCGATACATCCCTCAGACTTGAGTGACTCATACAGCCAAATCCAACATTTACAATTTTTAAATATAAATGCATTCAAGGAAGGCAGCAGTTGGGCCTCATACGCCGACATTACAACAAAAAGTTCCCCCTAAAGAGCAAAACTTTAATCAGCCCTTTTCCAGACATCACCAAGTCTGCTCAGCCTTCGCTAGCGTAGTGCAATAGTGTCTGTGGATATAATTGTCTGCAAATTGATGAACTGTAGCACGAGGCCTGAAATGCTTTCATTGACATTCAGTATGGAAAAAATAAGTAGGCTCAGAATTCAAGCCCGGGGCATTTCCTTTTAGACTGTGCAGCATCCACATAGACTCCTCTGTTGGAATTTTGTCTAATTAGTTATCGACAGTTGACGTTAATAGCTGCACACTGGAGCATAGAGACATCAGTGGCTTCAAATGTTATTTTCATCATAGCTACAGACACCATTAAATGTAAGCGGTTGCATTCAAACCTAATACTTTTGCTGTTTAGTACGATTTAACCATAGTGATGGCAACTCAGCACTAATTTAATGTGATCAGAACCTCCATACTCGATTGTGCATATAAAACCTTGTTGGTTGTCTTTACTCTGTATGACGCTAATAATTTAAGGGTGCAGATAACATTGCAAGTTGTGTATGCCTGCGTCAATGTGTGTTTTGCATTAGCACTGTATTACCATACAGTGTGGAGCAACATGTTCCATTCTAAGATGCACTGGACATTACCCAAAATAAACAAGCTGTCCTGCTTAACCTGGATATCCTATGGAAATGACTCTTAATAAATTAAAGCAATTTAGAGTAAGGAGGTGACTCAATTATGTAAATCACTCGTGTGGGAAGTGGGGATAGGAGATAATTAAAGGCTAATTTAAGATGAAACAGATGTATTAATATTTTACCCTACTAGTTCATTCAGATGAAAAGGAATAATAATAATAAAAAAAGCCTACTATGACTTGTTTTGCCAGTTTTTAAAAGTCAATGTTATCTAGGATTTGCAAGGAGCAACATTAATATCAAAGTAATGACTTGTGTTCTAGCAGAAGTCTTGGAAATATTTAATTGGATTGATCAATTGACTAACTCTTCCAAAATTAATTGATCTGAGCAGGGAGGAAAGGAAATCACTAGAGTCCTAATTTTCAGTGGTTCAAGCTCCAAAGGCCTGTGAAATGTTTAATCTTACATTAATTGTTACATAAAGTGTATTGCGATGAGCACTAAGCTACCAATTTCCAGCTATTTCACCCGTAAGATGACCCCATTCTCTGTTGTTTTTTATTGCTGAAGGTCTCAATATTTGCACAAGTGGAAGTGCTACTTCCTGTGAAGAGTGCCTGCTCATTCATCCAAAATGCGCTTGGTGCTCCAAAGAGGTATGTACTTGGTCTTGCTTTTCTGTTCCTCTTGTGGGCGTTTAGTGGGTCAATATAAACTGCTTACTGCAAAACAGAGAGACAGGCTTTCCTTTCCTTTCCTTTCCTCTGCCTCTTCCCAGAACCATTCCCCACCAAAAAAGATTGGTAAAGACAAGGGGAGTTCCTCCACGCCCCATCTGTTTAGACTGTCACACACACATAGTCTATAAGCTCTTTGACAAACCGAGAAGTGGATCTGCTTTTCCCTTTTTATGCATCCTAAATATACTTGCACTCTAGCATTTGCTCAGTGCAATAACCTTGCTGGGTCGGCATGTTTTGCTGAATTAATCCCATACGTCGTATTTTCAGACCACTGTGTGTTGCTGAATGTTGCACTATAAGAATTCCTTTTCACTGAACGTTGTACGATTTTCACATCCTTAGTCAGTTTTACTGGAATTCTAGTCACTGGCATTTGACTTCATGTTTTATAAACTAGCTACCATTTCTGCAAAGCCTGGAAAGAATCTGATTGTTTACTTGGCCATACTTTTCATAATGTTTGCACAATGCCAGGACCTGATGGTCAGATCTGGGAATATTCAGCTTCCAAACTTCCGGTGTGGGCAGAAATGACTGGATCTCTTCCTTAAATAGTATCCAAATAGAGGAGGGTTGCAGAGTGCTCAAAGGTTAGGGACTGGGTTTGGAAATATAAGGGAAGATTATACCCCCTTACACCCTTGCATAGGCTAAATGCTCGGCGAGGTTACAGAGCAGGGAGAAGAGCAGTCATGGCTAGGCTGCTACTCTCCTCTGCCACGCAGGTGGGCAGGCAGGGACTGGGAGAGGGCCTTTGATCTACCCTTGCCATGTGCTGTTCCCTATAACTGAGCCAACATGGAGGAGGAAGTAATCTACATTAAATATAGGCTTGTTTTTCCCCCAGAGCAAGGGTGGAATCAGGGAGAGAATTGTGGCAATTCCCTGCATGATCTGTTCCTGAGGCACTGTAGCTATGTGCTGCCCTTTTCACAGGACAGATTGCAAACTGGCAGTGTAGCCCATAAAAATGTACCACCACACTGTCTTGTGTCCAGATTTACAGTGTCTGTTTATAATATATACCCTACCTCATAAAATGATAGCCTTAAATTATTACTTATGTAGTATCCTAAATTGTGCTGTTAAGACTGTATTACCGTGTTACCTAAAATTGTAATAGTTTTCATGCCGTTGCAAAAGAGTGTGTATAGGGAGAAGGAATGCAGCAAAAGCCTCTGCTTTTGAGACATCTTGTATACAGCTGCAAGAAACTATTTCAGCCAAGTAATCGGTGGTGGTGATTTTAGAATACAGGAATGTTGTCTATTAAGCTGTGGGTATCCAATAGGCTTTTTTTCTTGGCATAGAAAGGCAATTTTTGAACAATTCTGCCAATGCAAATGTTTGTCTGGTAGTCGTCGTGACTGTTAATTGTAGGTCAGTTTTTGGCACTAGTGTTGGGAGGTTGCATAGCAAGCCATAGATTTAAAAAAAAAATTTTTTTTTTTAATGATTTCTAAATGGAATGTGGGGCAAAAAGCGGAAAGAAATCTATTTACAAGAGAGAAATACATTCTTAGATCTAGGTTGGGTCGGCTATTTAAATATCCATTTCAAGCCTTTCTTTGCAAATACCAGTCATAATAATGAAATAATAAACTGGCCAGTTAAGAACCATGTATTTCTAAAAGACGGTGTTTTTAACTGTATTATAAATGCCGCCTTGGATTATTAATTCTGAAAATCTAAAAACGTTCTTGGTTTGCATGTCACTTTTATCTATTTCTCTTCAACTCGAACAATGAAAACATAGTAGTCTAATCAGTTATATTTTCTGATCGTGGATTTCTAGATAATCTCACTTTCATATTTTCATTAATTAGCATTTACAGCCCAAGCATTGTAATGTTATTCTGCCAGGGAATGCAAGTTTTAAACCAAATATGGTTCCATTGGAACTTTAGACATGGGAAATATCTCCATGAGTTTAAATTTTGTAGATGGATGTTTTTACAAAATGTAAGTAATTTGGGTGTTAAAATGGTATCAGTATAATAATATATGGAGATATATCCATCTCATAGAACTGGACGGGACCTTGAAAGGTCATTGAGTCCAGCCCACTGCCTTCAATAGCAGGACCAAGTACTGATTTTGCCCTAGACCCCTGAGTGGCCCCCTCAAGGATTGAACTCACAACCCTGGGGTTAGCAGGCCAATGCTCAAACCACTGAGCTATCCCTCTCACTGCTCAGTTTGTACTCTCCCAAATAATTTTCTGACCAGTGATCTTTATGGTTCACTTGTGTCAGCTCCTAAAAACCATGAAATATTTATGTATATAGTACTAACTTAATGAACTCCAATATTGAAAAAGAGCCCTCAGAAATGGATAGCTTTTGGTGTTTTAATTACTCCGTGGTATTGTGTTAGCCCAGTCAGAATAGCAATCACTAAGACCCAATAAACATGGAAGCCAATGATGCTATTTTGACAGTCCCTTTTCAGAGCAGAACTGCATGTTCAGGGTGTTGGCTCTGATGAGAACTATCACACAGCTGGCTCTAGCTGAACTTTCCCTGCATGCAGCTGGTGGCTTGTGGTTAGATCATTGAAAGTGCTGTAATAACCTTTTCCCTCTTCTTATGTGACAAGATGGAACAAGGGACTCTTTTAAATCTGATTAACAGTTTGGATCCTACCTCCTTTCGTTGTGATTGTGCACTTTAAAGACATTTTGCTTCAGTGTGTGTACTGAGGGGCTCCCAGCAAGCAATTCCAGTTCATTGCCCAGTGTGAGTTCTCCTTGTCTTAGGCCTCGTCTACAATTAAAATGTAGGTCGACGTAGCTACATTGCTCAGAGATGTGAAAAATCCACACCCCTGAGTGACACAGCTGTGGCAACCTAGCCCCTGGTGTAGACGCAGCTAGGCTGGTGGAAGAATGCTTGCATTGACTTAGCTACCCTCGTTCGGGGAGGTGGTGTTCCTACACCAACAGAAAAACCCCTTCTGTCAGTGTAGGCTGCATCTATGCTACACGGTTATGCTGGCATACCTGTGGCGCCGTGGCTATGCTGGTAGAATCCCTGTAGTGTAGACGTGGCTTTAGGGTTTTACACCACCGCCCAGCTCCATAGTATCTGAGTGCCTTCCATGTGAAATCAATAGCCAAGTGCCTAGCAGACTTCATGGAATCTCTGGCTCTCTTCCCTATTTGAGCTAATAACACTGCTTGGAGTAGTTTTGGTTTTTGTTTTGATTGGTTGCTTTGTTTGTTACATGGTGGTTGGGTGTTTTTGGAGATGGTGGGCTGGGAGGATAGATCGGGCTGCCAATGTTGTGATTGCCATTTTGCTGCTTTTTAAAGAGGGAGGTAGTACATCATTCCCTGAAGACAGACAGGCTTTGGATTCATCTGATCTCCTCTGGAAATTTTCTCCATAGCCAGATCTTCTCTCAACTGAGAATGCTTTGCTCCCATGTGCTTCATCCCAGGTTTTGTGATCTGCTTTGTCCCAAGGAGCATAGCTGTGTCAGCCATTCATAGACTGAAATTCAGTCTCTAGTGTAGCTGGGGTCTTAATCCATTAATTCAGTGGTTCTCAAACTTTTGTACTGGTGACCCCTTTCACACAGCAAGCCTCTGAGTGCGACCCCCCTTATAAATTAAAAACACTTTTTTCTATATTTAACACTATTATAAATGCTGGAGGCAAAGTGGGGTTTGGGGTAGAGGCTGACAGCAGGCTGACCCTGAGTTTGAGAACCCCTGCATTAATTGCTTTGAAATTAGGAACAAGGCTTTAAATTGACACCTGAAACTGACCGGAAGCCATTGGAAGAATTTGAGCATGGGCCTGATGTGCTTCTGGGGCACTAAGCCATGGAGGAAGTGGGCATATGCGTTCTGTACTAACTGGAGCCTGTCTTCACATTCAGTTTCAGATTAAGTGAATTACAGTGATTCTGCCTAGAGGTGAGAAATGCACAGATCGCTGTGGCCAGGCCTCTTCTGGGAAGAGGGAGAAAAGTTTCCTAGCAACCTGGAGATGAAAGAAGGCATTTTTAGACACTGGTTATCCAAGTTTAGTGAGGAGTCAAACGTGACCACTTTGCATGGGGGCTGTACACTTTCATAGGAAGGTGGGAATAGTCTATTGGCTACTTCTTCAAAGCGTTTTCCCCCATCCAACCAGAAGACATCAGGGTTGAGTGCTGGCTTCTTGAGGACTTGGCAAACTATTGTATTTTTCAAAGAAGTTTGGTAGGTGTGCTTCTCTGAAGGAGTCATCTGCCATATTCCCAAAGTCACAAGTTACAATCAGACTCCTCAGGGAAGCAATATACTGCATTATAGTCTCCCCTGGTTTCTGCTCACGCTGGCGAAATCTGTAGCGATTAGCTACTACATTCACTTTTGGCACAAAAAAGTTATTTAATGCAGTGAGTGCAGTCTCATCTTTATCATCTGCAAGGGGAAAAGTGTAAAATATACGCTGCCCTTCTGCTCCAAGGCAGTGGATTAGCAGAGCACGCTTTCTTACTTCAGAAATCTCTGTAGCACTGATTGCAAGCAGATAAGTCTCAAACATATGGTTCCAGACAGTAAAAGCAATTGGAGGCTCACCTGGGCTTTGCAGAAAGGGTGCAGGTGGGTTCAGAGGCAGAAGATCCATCCTCGTTGCCAAAATGTTGTATTAACCAGGCAAGGTATTAACAAACTTCAACAGAACTTTATTTACAGTGGAAATCTCTTTTCCACGTTGCAGCTGCACACTCTGTAACTCTCCCAGCCTCCTCAACTCCTCCCCCCTGCTTCCTGTTTCCTGTCCTTTCAGACTCCCAACAGCCAGTGCTCCCAGTTCTAATAATCACACGCAGCATCTAAACACCACAGGCACTTTCTAGCCAGATTAGCTTTGCTCTAGAACAAACAACATGTTTGGTTACTAACCTCTGGTGGATATTTAATGGGTTTCTTTGTAGGATAGGCAGACAGGCAACTTATTGGCAAGATTGCATTCGTATTCTTACATACATGGTGCTTATTTGGGTGTTTCTATGTCAATTTACAAATGGGAGCAAGCTGCAAAGTCTGGGTCTGAAGCTCAGCTGTCGTAAAGTTTGGGTCAGGGAGCTTGGTTTCAGTTCATCCCTAGGTTCTGTTTTTCTTTTATTGCTTCTAAACTATTGTGGCCTGTATAGTATCCTCTTCTCTTTCCCTTCCTCCTCCTGCTTCTTCCCGTATAATCTTTGGGAGCATCTCCCTTGTCTGTCATTGAAGACTTGGCTTTAGTGTTTGTTATGGATCTGGTGCCAAAAGTGCACATGGCGCTTTATTGATAGTGTAGGAGTGAGATAATTTAGTGACTCTTTTTTGTTTTGTTTCCTGATGGACTGTTTGTTCATTGCTCCTGCAAGGTATGAGGTAGATCAGTGAGATACTATAGATTTTATAATTTCATAACATAAATAAAACATCTGCACATCAGCTTGATTTTTTTTTTAATTCTTTGATTTAGTGCCAAACATCCTAGGAAGTAGGCAAACTAGGGTGGGATGAGTGCGGAAGGGACAGAAATATCTGAAAAAGAAGCATGGGAAGTTGCTACTTGACATTCTGTAGATTCCACAGAGAAACCCAGGTGCAGCAAATTGATAAAGCTTCAAAAACCACTGCATGAATGAGCTAAAACCTGCTGATCTTGTATTGAGGCTGGTGTGTGGTATTCTGCTCCTTTGCATGTGTCTGCCAACGGGTAGCAGGCCAGAGCTTATGTAAGCATGCATCAATCATTCCGGAGCCCTTAGCTGTCCCAGATGAAGTCCACGTACTCCTTTCCTTTCACACATGGTCACTGTACACTGGAAACTCTCCGAAGTGTTTCTGTTATGCCACAGGGAGGTGTAAATAGATGTTTGCTGATAGTAAGTCACTGATGCCATGGTAGGGGTAACTTGCAATGTTGTTTCTGTAGTTAATTATGTGTGTGTGCAGATTAGCATACCTATTGCCGGTAAACCTGATTTCAGTACCAGGCAAACTGGTTGAAACTATAGTAAAGAACAAAATTGTCAGACACATAGATGAACATAATTTGTTGGGGAAGAGTCAACATAGTTTTTGTGAAGGGAAATCATGCCTCACCAATCTACTAGAATTCTTTGAGGGGGTCAACAAGCATGTGGACAAGGGGCATCCAGTGGATATAATGTACTTAGATCAGGGGTCGGCAACCTTTCAGAAGTGGTGTGCCAAGTCTTCATTTATTCGCTCTATTTTAAGGTTTTGTGTGCCAGTAATACATTTTAATGTTTTTAGAAAGTCTCTTTCTATAAGTCTATAATATATATCTAAACTATTGTTGTATGGAAAATAAATAAGGTTTTAAAAATGTTTAAGAAGCTTAATTTAAAATTAAATTAAAATGCAGAGCCCCCAGACCGGTGGCCAGGACCCGGGCAGTGTGTGTGCCACTCAAAATCAGCTCGCGTGCCGCCTTTGGCACGCGTGCCACCGGTTGCCTACCCCCGACTTAGATTTTCAGAAAGCCTTTGACAAGGTCCCTCACCAAAGGCTCTTAAGGAAAGTAAGCTGTCATGGGATAAAAAGGAAGGTCCTCTCATGGATTTGTAACCGGTTAAAAGATAGGAGACAAAGAGTAGGAATAAATGGTCAGTTTTCAGAATGGAGAGAGGTAAATAGTGGTGTCCCCCTGCAGGGGTCTGTACTGGGACCAATTCAACGTATTCATAAATGATCTGGAAAAAGGGGTAAACAGTGAGGTGGCAAAATTTGTAGATGAATCAAAACTACTCAATATTAGAGTGATCAGGTGTCCAGTTTTCAACCGGAACACCCAGTTGAAAAGGGATCCTGGTGGCTCCGGTCAGCACTGCTGACCCAGCCATTCACTGTCCGGTTGGCAGCACTACGCAGTGGGGCTGTTAGGCTCCCTGCTAGCCTCCGCACCGTGAGGCTCCCGGGAAGCAGCCGACATGTCCCCCCTCTGGCTCCTACACGTAGGGGCAGCCAGAGGGCTCCTCATGCTGCCCCCGCCCCAAGCGCCACCCCCGCAGCCAGATGCAAAGCTCATTGAAGTCAGTGAGAGTCTTTGTCTATGGCTTCACTACAGCTTAAGTCGACAGGAGTGTGAATTAGCCACCCCGAAGCGATATAATTTATGCCGATTTAAGCACCGGTGTGGACAGCGCTATGTCGACAAGAGAACTTCTCCCGCCAACATAGCTCCTGCTACTCGGAGAGGAGGCTGGAGTAATTAAGCCGATGGGACAGTTCTCTCCCTTGGTGCAGCTGCACGGCTATAGGATCTCTTGAGTAGCCCTAGCCTTACTGTTAATATTCATGGGCTTTGGATCAAGGTCGGCCTGCATTTCAGGTTAGTGATGAACCCCAAATGTCACCTGGTTTGGAGTTTCTGTTACAAAAGCTTTGCCCAGTATTAGTCCTTTAGGGATAATCATGCACGGCTATGCGAGTGGTTGAAACTTTCTGTTGCTCTTGTGTAGGTTACTTTAGTGCAGTGATAGCGCTTTTTCTAACATGCTGGTGGGCAACCAACGCAAATAAAGCCACCCAGCCAGGTCAATGTCAACTATAGCGCGTAGGCCGCAGGAAATTTCTCTGATACAATCAGGATTGTTATAGTACTTCACATTTCCGTAGTGCCTTCCCTGATTGGTTTTCAAATGATTATTATTTGTATTGTAGTAGCACCTAGAGGTGCTGGTCATGGACAGGACCCTATTATGCTAGGAGCTGTACAAACACATTCCCTGCCTCAAAGAGCTGACACCTCTGCAAAATGCTTTATAAACACTATAGTCTAGACTGTGGAGCCCGTGCTCCCCCGGTGAACTTACTCATTCAACTAGTTCCATTGATTTCAGGGAGACTACTTGCTTGAGTAAGTGCCTGCCAGTGTGAGTAAGGGTTGCACAATCTGGCAGTTGATACTGTAAGTTCTTAGAGGCAGGGGCTATCTGCTCCTCTGAGTTTGTACAGTGCCTAGCACACTGGGGCCCTGATCTTGCTTGGTCCCTAGGCACTACGGTAATAAACATGATTAATAACATATTATTCCCATTTTCCAGATGGGAATTTGGAGGCATAGAGAGGTTGTGATCACAGAGGCAGACTGTAGCAAAACTGGCGGTAGAACCCCGGGGCCTGATTCTGGTCTCAGCTAAGTCAGGAGCAACACCACTGAAATCCATGGGGCTGTGCGAGTGTAAAGCCAGTGTAAATGAGATCAAGAATCAGGCCATGGGTCTCCTGACTCCCAGAGGGGGCTTTAGTCAGCAGAGCCTCCTTCCTTTTAGAAAAATATTTGGCCTCTTTATGTGCCTGGATGTTACAAAGCCACTGCCCCCAGGGAATGCTGTGTGTTTGGATTAAGTTTCTTTGTTGCTAGGGCTGAGGGCCATCTCAATGCAGTTGGTAAACTCCCTCTGACTATATCTTGCTCTGGGGCAACAAACGACTGTTCTCAGTTGTGGCCTACACCCCAGCACGCTTCCGTCCACGTACAATAGGATACACATTTGCTGTAGTTTGGTTCAACATTAATCGCCAGATATACATGAGGGCAAGTTGGAGGTTGAGTCCATTTATCTACAAGCCCATATTAGGTTTTAACATCTTCCTCAACATATACAGCTTATTTCTCCCCTACCCCTTTAAAACATTCCATTCCCACCTAATTCTGCTCCCACTCCCTCCCAGCGATCCCAGAATCTCTCCTCACTCTTCCTTGTATTAGAGAGACAAGGTGGGTGAGGTAATATCTTTTATTGGACCAACTTCTGTTGCTGAGAGAGAGACAAGCCTTCTAGCCACACACAACTCTTCCTCAAGTCTTGGAAAGGTACTCCCAGCATCACGGCAATATTGTAAGGGACCATTCAAGATAGAGTGGCCTGTTAACACCTCTGCAGTCATAGGACAAAAAAGAGGTTTACCAATTGTTGTTATAAGCCAAAAATCCAGTGTCTCTGTTCAGGCCATGATTTTTAGTGTCTGTGCAGAGCTGTTCAGCCTATATGGAGTTGTGTGTAGTGGTCAGAGAGTTATAGATGGCGAGGGATGATGTTTTGTTTCTTGCATTTGCTCCCAAAGCATGTTGCTGTTAAGTTTTTCTTCTTTTTTCTTCATTTCAGATGGCTAAATTCGATATCTTCCATTGTTGTATGCAGTGTTGTAGCTGTGTCAGTCCCCGGATATTAGAGAGACAAAATTTATGGCTTATTACGACAATCTGTAACCCACTAACCCCCTCTTTTTGTCCTAAGACTGCAGAGGTGTTAACAGGCAACTCTACCTTGAATGGTCCCTTACAATATGTGCTAACAATTTATGCTAATCTGTTCCACCTTGCATTTTACTGTGATCCTGGCAGTACATTTCCCAGACTTGAAGAAGAGCTCTGTGAGACTTGAAAGCTTGTCTTTCTCACGGTGACTTGTGCGACAGATATGGAGCCCTAGTTATCAGCATACACTCCAGCTTTCACAGCATTTCCAAAGGATTGTCCTCTCCCATATCCCCCCTGCATTCTCACTGTTGCAGTACTTTGATCTGAAAGGTTCAGTCCCTCTAGGTGCTGGATGCATTGGTGGTGCAGCCAATCTAGATGACACTGTCCTCTTCTTCTCACCTCACTCTTGCTGCAGATCGTTGCATGTCAAAACAAGGCTCCAACTGCGGAATTGATTTATTTTCCCTTTTGTTCCTTCTCCAACTCCTAGGAATTTGGCAGCACAAAATTCATCACATCGAGGTGCGACTTCGTAGAAAACCTGATTACGAATGGCTGTGCAGGGGAACTTGAGACTCCCAAAAGCAGCATTAACATAGTGGAGAATCTTCCTCTAAGTAGCAAGGGCTCTAGCTTGACCCTTTCGGATGTTACACAAATAATGCCTCAGAAGATCTCGTTGAATCTGCGGCCTGGTGAGTTAACAATGATGCTGACCTTTGTTCTGGATTAGAAGATATTTGAGGGGTGTGTGTGTGTGCAGGAGCGCCGCCAGCTTTTCTGCCGACCTAGGAGGCGGAAGGTCCCGCCCCGAAATGCCGCCCCCCACAGAGGCAGCGGAAGGTCCCGCCTCCGAAATACCGCCGCGGTCGCCGTCCCCCAAATTCTAGTGCCCTAGGCGACCGCCTAGGTCGTCTAATGGGTTGCGCCAGCCCTGTGTGTGTGTGTATGTGTGTGTGAAATTCTGAGTAGATTTGAGATGTCAGGCCCTGATCCTGTAACTTACAACACAAAGGTAAACTGCTAAACCCACGCAGTCCTATTGACTTCAGTCCATCTGTTCTTTGTGGAGTAAGGGCCTCAGTATTTCTGCTCACTTGAGAGGGTGTTATGTTGACCTCCAGATCAGTTAATTCTTTATCAAACCCTTATAAGTATTAGTCTTAATCCTTTATAAGTACGTAAAGGGACATTCTCAACTTCAAAATTAGTCAATTAAAAAGAAGGAGTTAAAAATGGCCTCAGATCCTACACGTAACCCCCAGCCTGACCATTGTTGTGGTTTACAATCATAATGTTCTAATTAAACAAATTTTAAAAATGCTTATCTGTTCCTTGTTGCTGTGTGAAAGACCCAGAAAAACACAAATTGCAAGATCGGGGCTTTGGGTGTTACTGACATAGGAGGTTTGAACTTGTGACCCTAAGCCATCCCTTCCCCTGAAACTTCCAATTAAAAAGCAAAGCATTTGTAATTGAAAGAGCCGGTACTGAGCTATGGAAGCATGTTTGTTATCTAAAGTTTCTTGCGAAGGAAAAAAAGCTGTAGTGTGGGTTCAGCATTCTTACAAAAATATTTGGCATTTGGTATGTAAGACAAAAAAGACCCTTTATAGCAAAGCTAAAAGCAAATATAAAAGCTTGATTCATAAAAAGAAAGTGTGTGTGGTGTGAGTCTGGGATTGGTGGTTTTGCTCCAGATAAAGATGAAGTATGTCTTCTTTTCCCATGAAGAGGGGGAAGATTGAGCTGGTACTTGGTGGCTTCCAGTACCAATGCTGCTCTAGGGCTTCCATCAGTTTCTGCACGATGCAAGCTTTAACTTTACAAATATTCTAGCCCTTATGGTTCTGAATAAAATCTTCCCAACATGAATCAATGCAGTGCTCTCTTAGGGCCACTTACACTGGAAAGGTTTCAGAGTGGTAGCCGTGTTAGTCTGTATCAGCAAAAAGAACGAGGAGTACCTGTGGCACCTTATAGACTAACAGATTTATTTGGGCATAAGCTTTCATGGGCTAAAACCCACTTCATCGGATGGGCTAAAACCCACTTCATCCGATGAAGTGGTTTTTAGCCCACGAAAGCTTATGCCCAAATAAATATGTTAGTCTATAAAGTGCCACAGGTACTCCTCGTTCTTTTTACATTGGGAAGTACCTTATTCTGCAAAGCAGCAGCAGTCTCAAGGCCAATACTGTTTTAAATTGGGCACCCAAAATTAGTGGATGCTTCTGAAAATGCAGATCAAACCCCTCTCTTCCATCCCAGGACAGAGCCTCTCCAATCACTCTTTTGGCTGCGGTGATAAAGACTAAGCAGCCCAGGAGCAGGGAGGGAAGCGTGGGCTTTGTCTACACTACATAGCTTTTAGCAACATGGCAGTGTCGCTAAAAGTCGGGCAGTGTAAATGCGGTTTGTCAGCACTTTTGCCGACAAAATACTTCCACCCCCTACGAACGGGGTTCTTGTTGTCCACAGGGAGAGTGCTCTGCCGACAACGAGTGGGCCGTTTACACTGCCACTTGTCACTGCAAAACTTTTGTCTTTGGGGGGGCGGAGGGGCTTTTTAAAGCACCTGTGAACAACAAAAGTTTTGTCATTCAATTGGCAGTGTAGACAAAGCCATGGTCTGCTCTTGAGAGAGAGAGCGCTGATACTATAGTAGACAAATCACAGGCATGCACGGAATTGCTGCTGGCAAGGAATCGCCATGCAGATGGTTTCTGGGACTTAGTGCTGTATACCAAATAGATTTACTGCCGCAAAAGACCAGCTCTAATTCGTTTATGCTAAAGAGTTTCCTGACTCAATTGCTGGCAGAAAACACTGTATCAGCAAAGCATTGCTATCAAACCCTGACTCCCCAAGACCCTCCCTACCATGAAACTTCTTGTAACCAGCAAATTCCAGAGCTTCCCAGGACAGTTCTGCACAGTTTTCAACATGTAAATTGACCTTTTTGTACTGTAGCTAGAGAGAAGGTGGTGAAACTCCCCCCAGGCTGGCCTTTTAGCTACTGGTCAGTAGCCTTCAGAAACGAGAGCAGTTCTCCTGTTTGATAGGTACTCTGGAGGTACAGTTTTGTGCAGAATGGAGGGCAGGCTTCAGTTCTGACTAGATGTGCAATGCAGACTGGCCTTTTTAGGATCAAAATGTAAGATCCCATGCCTAGATAAGGCCTTCTTTATTGGAGAGAGGAG
Source organism: Terrapene triunguis (assembly GCF_002925995.2). Taxonomy (NCBI): domain Eukaryota; kingdom Metazoa; phylum Chordata; order Testudines; family Emydidae; genus Terrapene; species Terrapene triunguis. Next base: position 10,994,348 of record NW_020664413.1, on the reverse strand, counting down.
ATGAGGGAGGTTTGCAAGGGAAAGAGATGGTGGGAATGTTGCCATTTGGAATCCACTTGGTGCTGTCTTTACTTGTACAACTCTTAGGCGAAGAGTGCTTTAGAAACACCTATGCTAGATAGATATACTACATATAATGTGTCTTTGGGGTTCTGTGAACTGGTCTCTGTTTTTTTTACATGGCAGATCAATAGAAATCAGCATTCCAAAATAGAGATTTAGGGTAGCATGTGCACTGCATCTCCAGGAGGCACAGCCCACAGCACAGTGGGAGGTAAAAATGATTTTAGTCCATCTTTGTGCTCTCTCAATTCTGGGCTGGCTGGAGGCCAGTGGAGCCCCTGATGTAAACTAGCTACCCCAGGGGTTGCTCTAAGTTAAACCTGCTCTACCTGGGCTGCTTATGGGCACCTGTGTTACCTGAACTGTCCAGAATCCACATAGTTTTCAGTGCTATAGGGACTTCCCTAGCCATTGGTGCACCCTCCAGGGGGCTTGTGTAGTGGTGCCTACCCAGTGTCTGAGCTGAGGAAATTCTTCCCCAGCCAGCTACAGGACTTTCTCAGCACCTGTATGCTGGCACAGCGAGGTATAGGGACCATTGCAGGGAGGAATAATTCTGGATGTTTGTAATGGGATCTTTCACTTTCATTCTTTTCCGTTAATGTTGAGCAGGATTCCATCTTATTTAGGACTAATGATTTCCTAATCGTGTCGGTTAGCATCTCCTGTGGAAATTACGTATTAATCCTTATGTAAGAATTTGAGTTCTGATTGTTTCACTTAATGGCAGGACAATAAATATGAAACAGAAGGGAAACCGCATTGTCTGGACTTTGCATGTGCTCCCAATTTTGTGTTACATCAGGAAACTTTGCATAAGTGTCTTAATACTTTGAAGATGAATCAACGTGTCTGCATCTTTGACTAGTAACTAGAAGCATAACAGAGTAGATAGTTGGGAGGTACCAATCTCCAATCTGATCTATCCTTCTGACTCTCTCAAGGTATTTCTAATGTCCTAATACCAAATTTTCAAATCTCAGTGTGTAAAGTTAGACTCTTAAATCTTGAGGCAGGCTCCTAGTTCAAAGTGGTATAACTCTACTGACTTTATGGGAGTCACTCCAGATTTACAGACATATAAGGGACATCAAAGTCAGGTGTGCAGTTTTTAATACCATGGTTTAAAGCTTGTCTATAGCATTAATGCACAGTGTCCTGGTTGGCTATCAGAAATGTGAATGGAATTAAAAATATAAAATAGAATACATGTTTTATTGGCCATTTAGCTCTAAGCATTACAAAATAGGAATAAGAGCGCTTTTGGGAGAATAATTGTATTTCAGGGTACCTAGAAAGATTGTCATGTGCTAAATAAACAAGATAGATGCTTTCTCCACATTATAGTCCAGTGTATATAAATCTTCCTCTGCCCATTTTTACAGCAGTGACTCAGAAAATAATTGCTGAGGTTTCATTCTTAAGTCAGGTAAAAGCAGTCTTTCTAGTTCTCAAATGAACTGTTTGAGACAATGTATCAGCAGTGTTCCTTAATTCAGGTTTAGGGAAAGTTTAAAATCAAAGCTCTGGGGGTTGTGGATTATTCCTGGGGGTGAAAGTGTCTAGGAGTAATGGAGTGGAAATGATGGACCTGATTCTTCACTCGTGTGCATCAGCAGTAACTCCATTGAAATCAATGGATTTATTAGAGTGAGAGGAGATTTGGACCCAGTATCTCACTTCTTCTCAATTCAAGTCTTTCATAGATTGATTCCTATATTTTAAGGTGAAAAGTGACCATTAAATCATCTAGTCTGACCTCCAGCATAACCCCAGGCCATAGAATTTCATCCAATTACTGCTGTATTGACCCTCTTCTTGAGAGGAAGTGTGGTTTGCAAACTGAGATCAGAAAGGTAATTGCATCTCCATGTTCAAAGGTGTAGGTTGCAAGGGTCAAGAAGAAGTGTTGTTCCTTCATGTACAGACAGCATTGTTCAAGTGGCTAGGTATCTTTAAAGGGGTTTTCTCCTTTCTCAGTGACCACTGCAGAGGACAGGACACCTGATATAATAGACTAATCATCTGATCCTATACTGCAACTTCTGTGTTCCTCAATTTTTGATTGGGGATTTGAATAAGTTCTTTAAAACATAAAAGTGTGGCAGTATGGTCTAAAGAAAGAGCTGGTGACTGGGCGTCAAAACTTAAAAGTGCTTATACTTAAAGGTGCTTTCCCTGACTTGCTGTGGATTGTTGAACTTGTCACTTAAAATCTGTTTCCCTGGGCCAGATTCTTCCCTCTTATTTGGATTCAATTCAAAATCTGGGCCCCTAATGTCACCTTACCATCGTGTTCCTATGAGCTTTAAGTAGAGTTTGTAAAGGGTTTTGAGGTCTTAGGATGAAAGGGGTCATATTAGTGCAAGACGTTGTTAGTGGTGGGGTGACACTGGGTGGGGAGTGGAAGCAGCTAGCACTATGTTAGTCCCAGCTGAATGGATGAAAGCAATTGCATGTGCGGGTTGTTATTAAAATACTTCCACAGATTGTTGTTATGCAGGTGGTGCTTTAGAAATACAGCCCCTGATCTTGCAAGCAATGACATGCTGAGTTTGCAGACCACAACAGGACTTCAATGGGACTGCTTGCACAGTGTAAAGTTTAAGCACATGGGTAAATGTTAGTAGGATTGTAGCCATAGAGAAGACTTGTTCCCTGCCTTGAGATCTTACAGTTATGAGGCTTATTCTTCAGTTATTTGGGTTATAAACACCCGGGGTGAAATCTTGGTCCCATGGAAATCAATCCCAAAGCTCCCACTGATTTCAGCGGAGATAGAATTTCACCCTATGACTGTAAAGTCCAGATGCTTCTCTAGAAGAGTGAAGAACACCATGTGAAAACTGCTCTTCATGCACAAAGGGAAATCCCTTTACTAACTGGAAAGAAAAAACCTGCTTGTTAACAGTTTTAGGGAGGAGTGGGGGAAAGGCTATTCTGTAGCTAAGCCTCCTGTCACATCAATCACTTCCACTGAATGCATATTTAGTGCTGCAGGTGAAATCGTTACTCAGAAGAATCTCGCTCAGTGCAGGGAATAAGGAAAGATTGTAGCTTTAAATAAATGTTAGTGATTAAAACAACTCTTGCTCTCTAGGGAAGAGATGGAAGCCATTAATGTGTCTGAAGATTAAACAGACATGGACTGAGTGGTACTGTGTGTTTAATGTACAGCAGCCGTGACAGATCTTAAATGATCATAGCTGATGATGTAAAATTAAATGCATATAATTAAAGTGCCTTCAGTTTGTGTGCTTCTCTTTAACAAGAGAGTCGAGAACCCCAGGATCAACTGGTCAAATGCCACCTCACTGATTGTGCAGTATTCCCCTTCCCTTCCATGTACAGAACCGCTTCTTCCTGCAGCAGTTGAAGATGCTAGAATGGTGGGATCATTTTTGTAGCTGAGTTTAAAAGGTTTCATTCAAATTGGTTAGGTCCAAAACTTTGTTTCTGAAAAGGCTGAACATTTCAGCAGGAAATTCGTTCTGATTCTCACTTACATGTTCCTATTTTTTCCTATTTAAAACTGTTTCTTACAGCACTAAATTCAACACCCACATCTGCAATTGGGGGCATCTGTTCTCCCACCCACCCCTTCAGTGTTAATAGGTATTGCACACATATCGTTCTCCCTTTATCACCTCTCCCCACCAATATATATTTTGGGTAGCATGTTTTGATTAGCTGTTCACATTTAGCCATCCTGATAACTTTGTTCACTTGGAGGCCCTATGCTAATTCATGCCCCATGGTGTAATGGCTTTCCAGCACTACAGAAAGAAAATTGTATTTAAACTGGAACTTGGATAGGATGTGGGGGAGTAGTTGCTAGTATGGCATGTAGCTTCTTTGATACTCTTTGGCTATGGCTACACTACGAGGCTTTTAGTGACACGGCTGTGCCGCTACAGCTGTGCCGCTAAAAGGCGCACAGTGTAACTGCTGTTTGTCGGCAGGATTGAGCTCTCCCACCGAAAAAAGATTTCCACCCCCCACGAGTGACAGCGGCTTTGTTAAAGCGCTGTTCACACTGGTGCTTTTTTTCGGTGTATTTTTTTTTTAATGCCCCTGAACGACAAAAGTTTTGCTGAGGAAGTGCCAGTGTGCCAGTGTAGACAAACCCTTTGCTTTAGAAGCTGCTATCTAGTAGCCACAACCTACTGTGCAATTGTTAATATAGAAACTGCCCTCCTTTAATAGCCATGCCTTTATCAGGAACTCCTTCCTATGCAAGCCCCAGGGCAAAGCAGTTACATGTAATAAAAGGGGCCCTGCTTTGGAAGTATCTCTTGAACTAGACCTGTAGGGAAATAATTTAAATAGCTGTGGCTTCTAAACCAAGCTGCTAAGTGTGAATCTCCTCCTTGTTTTACCCATTGAATTAAATGGAGTTAGTCCAATGGAAGAGGGGAGAACCTAGGATCCACACTGCTTGACAGTGATGCTTCATAACAAGCATAGCTGCCAGGTTTTGTGCAGCTCCACATGTGATTGCCCCCCAGTGATAAGACACTGAGGGTATGTCTACGCAGCCCATAGCAGGTTGGCAGACTCGGGCTTGCACTAGCACACTAAAAATAAAAATGTCGACCTGGGCTGGGAAGTTCGCTGCCCTGGGCTGTGTAGAATACTTGTAAACCTAACCCAGCATCTCAATAGTTTTATCATCAGCAATCTTATGACCATCCTCGTAAGAGACAAAGTGTATAGAAGTCTCATTTTCCTGCACCTCCCATATCTACAGCACCATCTGAACCCCAACCCCTGCTGAAAAGATATTTTTGACAGGAGTTTGACAGCTGCAAATTATTTGTGATGTCACTGCTACCTGATCCCCACATATCCTTTGGGGGTTGTTTAATGCACTATTTTCACAATTGGAGTTCCATAACAACAGACAAATGGGTGTTAGATATCATCCAGTCTGGCTGTTCGATGGAGTTTACTTCCCTACCTCCTCCAAACCCCCCAAAACCCAACATCCCTCCTTAGGGACTGTTCTCATGAGAAGATTTTGAGGCAGGAAGTGGAATATCTCTTCCAGTGAGGAGCATTACAGCACGTACCTCTTCAACATCAAGAAAAAGGTTTTTACTCTACCTACTTCCTAGTACCCAAAAAGAAGGAAGGTTGGAGATCTATTCTCAATCTCTGCCATCTCAACTGTTTTATTTGCAAACTGAGATTTCTCTGGCTTCAATAATCCCATCTCTGGAGAAGTACATCTGGTTTACAGCTCTAGGTATGAAGGAAGCTTACTTTCTCATGGATATTCAACCCACCCACAGGTGTTTTCTCAGATACATGTTGGGCCCTGACCACTTCCAGTACAGGGTGCTCCCATTCGGCCTAACCCCTCAGGGTCTTTACCATGGTCTTTGTGATAGTAGCAGCTCATTTCAGACAGAACAGCCTCACCATCTTCCCCTATCTCGACAATTGGCTTCTCGTTGCCAGAACATGTCAGGAAGCCTATGAATTGATATCATTAATGCTTCAACTTTTTTCTTCCCTAGGAGTCATTGTGAACTTGGAAAAGTCTATCCTCACTCCAGTGCAAACTATAGGCCACATAGGGGCCACCACAGATTTGGTCATGGCAAGAGCTTATTTATTGAGGGACAGGTTTCACATCATGAACAACCTGATAGATCAGGTTACACGCAATCCTTGAGCTCTGGTCAGAACTTGTCTTTCCCTCTTTGGGAACATGACTTCATGCACTTGCTTTACCCCATTTGCCAGACTCTACCTACGTTGCCTTCAGGCATGGCTCCAAACAGTGTATTCACCAACCAAACACAGCATGAATACTGTGGTAACAATTCCTTCCAGAGTAACTCTGATGCTTTGGGGGTTCACCCAGACCAGTAAGGGGTTCTGCCACTGCCTGCTTTGTAACCCGGGGTGCTTCTGTGTTGTGCAGTTTTGGCTCAGAGCCCTGCTCACAGCACAGTGGCCTCATCCTGGCTTCCACCAACCTGGTTACCTGAGTCTCCCCAAAACCATCCTACCTGCAGTGTCCAGTCCCTCTCACTGGACCCTTAGGGCTAGTCTACACTTACCGGTTAGTTCGACGGCTGCGGATCGAAGTTCCGAGTTCGATTTATCGCGTCTGGTCTGGACGCGATAAATCGAACCAGGAAGTGATCCCCGTCGACTGCGGTACTCCAGCTCAGCGAGAGGAGTACCGCGAAGTCGACGGGGAGCCTGCCTGCCGCGTGTGGACCGCGTCTGAACCGCGGTAAGGTCGAAGTAAGGTATGTCGAATTCAGCTACGTTATTCACGTAGCTGAATTTGCGTACCTTACTTCGATTTGGGGGGTAAGTGTAGACCAGCCCTTATAGAAGTTATCAAGTTCACGGCCTCTTTTACCCTTCAGTTTAATACACAGCACTGAAATGATTTTGTGATAAAACAGGACTAAGTTTATTAACAGAAGAACAGATATTTAAGTGATAAAGAGTAAATCTAGAAGAGGCAGGTCTGGTTACAAGTAAAACAAAACAAAATACGCTTCCTAGTGACTTAAACTTATTTTCAGCAAGTTACAATCTTTGTCTAAGGAGGTTTCTCATCTATAGTGAATTTCAATTTACTCTTGACTCCCAAGCCAAGAAAATCCATGTTTCAAGAACTCCAAGGGTGCTGCTCCCTTTTGTTCCATATGTAATGGATACCCCAAAGTCTTTGAGCATTTCCTTATGTCCTCAAAAATTTTATATTTGTTTTCAAAGTCAAGAAGCCCTCCTATGGTGCGACAGGAATCAAATCACCCACCCTCTTGGCAGCTTACCTTCCAGGTACTCCGAATGTGTTGGTGGACACCCTCAGCAGGCATTTCACCAAGCACAAGTAGGAATAATGCAATTCCGTAGTGAACAGTATCTTCGCTCAATAGTAGAAACCCAACTGGGATCTATTTGCCTCCCAAACAAACAAGAAATGCAACATGCACTTTTCCAGACGATCTCTAGGATTACACTCCCAAGATGATGCTGTCCTTCTCTCTCAGTCCGACCATCTGAGCTATGCCTTTCTTCTCTTACCACTCCTACTTCAGGTCATAGGGAAAATTCATCAGGATAGGGCACGAGTCATTTTCATCACCCCTATTTGGCCCAGATAATTTTAGTTCCCGAATCTCCTTCCAATCAGCATCAAGTCCTTTCCCAATCTCTTGACCCACAAGAAGAGCAGGATCAAGCATTCCAACCGTAAAGCGCTTCATCTCATGGCTTGGTTTTTGAATAGGCATCAACACCAGAACATTCTTGCTCTGAAGCTGTACCAAACCATCCTTAAGAATAGAAGAAAAGGTTCTACTAGGAAATAGAAGCATTTTTCCATTTGGGCACAGAAGAAATACTTATCTCCTGAGTCAGCAGATATGCCCCTTATTTTGGACTATCATCTTTCTCTCAAAATGGCTGGGCTTTCCCTCAGTTCTATACGAGTCCACTGGGCAGTAATGAGTGTGTTCCATCCACCATCAGATGGTAATTCAATTTTCACTAAGCTGTTAATTAACAGATTATTGAAGGGCCTAATCAGAACCTTCTTGCCAGTAAGGAAACCTACTCCTCAGTGCGACCTAAACTTTGTACTTTCAGCACTCACTCAGCCTCACTTTGAACCATTAGCTACATGTTCCATGTCTCAGTTGTCAATGAAAGTTGCATTCCTTATGGCTATTACTTCAGCCAGGAGGGTTGATGAGCTGGTAGCCCTGATGGCAGATCCTCCATACACCGTATTCCATAAGGACAAAGTCTCTTTACGACTACATCCGAAATTCACCCCCAAAGTAGTTTTGGAGTTTCACATAAACCAGCTAATCCACTTACCTGTGTTTTTTCCAAAGCCACATTCATCTGAGTAGGAGAGGAGACTTCATTCCCTCAGTGTATGTTGTGCTCTTGCCTGCAAAGGACAAAAGCAATCAGAAAATCATGTAGGCTGTATTTCACTATAGCAGAACGAGTCCGAGGTCAAGCTGTAGTCTCCCAGAGGATCTCTAAATGGATCTTGGGCTGTATCCTGCTCTGTTACCCAATTGTTGCATCTTCCTCCCCGTCATGAATTGAGGGCTTATTCTACAAGAACTCAAGCAACTTCAATGGCATTGCTTCAGGAAGTACCTTTACTCGACATTTGCAGGGCAACCAAGTGGAGTTCCATCCACATGTTTGCGAGACGTTCTGCACTACAACCTAACTCCTTCACTGATGCGTTCTTTGGGACAGAGGTCCTCCAAATGACTCTGCTGTCTACATCCTCACATCCTCCTCCTACTTGAGTACTGCCTGTCAGTCATCCACAGTGGAATACACACAGGGACAAGCACTCAAAGAAGAAGAGGAAGTTACTTACCTTGTGACAACTGGAGGTTCTTTGAGATGTGTGGTCCCTGTCTGTATTCTATTTCCCGCCCTCCTTTTCCTCTGCTTCGGATCTTTATTGGATTTAACTGGGGAGGTGGTTGGTGTGCTCTGCCCTTTATGCCCTCAACATTGAGGACGGCAAAAGTGCATGCACGATCCAACGGACACCACTTGCAAGAATTCTACAACTTCGGGTGCATGGAGTGCATGCACACACCCACAGTGGAATACAGATAGGGGCCACACATCTTGAAGAACTTCCAGTTACCACAGGTAAATACGTTTCTCTTATGACTTACAGCAATCTTCTCTCTAATTCATCTCTCCTCCACTCCCAGTCTATCCAAAATGCTGCTGACAAGATCCCTTCTCATGATCCGAGAGACTGGCAAGGTCTCCTCCTTTCTTTAATCTCTTTATAGACTCGTCTTCTGCATAAAGTCCAGACTTGTTTTCTCCTCCTTGTCCACATCTCTTGCCCTCCTTTCCTCCCACACTCTTCTCACTTCTTCTGCTCCACCGAAGATTCTTTCTGGACCATTCTGTTTGTCTCTTTTGTCCATACCCACCTTGTACCTTCATTGACTATGCACATTCTATTTTGAACCGACCGCCAAGCAAGGTTTGCCAAGGTCCCTCTTTCGATAGCCTTCTAAAAATCTGCTCTATTCCATGATGTATTCTGTGATCCACGCTACTTCCTTTTCTTTCTGTATTATTTTGGACCCAAGTGTGTATCTAGATTATAAGCATTTTGTTGTTTGTTTGACACAGTATATACAGTGCTGCATATACTTAGGTGCTACCTAAACTAAAAATGAAGGACTCCTCACCTTCCTCTCCAAAACTAGATGTAGATACAGACTAGAGTAACATTTCTCAGTTTACAGACATGGGAATGGATTTACAAAAAGACATGTTTAGCCTCCTTTCCCTCTCCCCTTTCTTGCACATCTCCAGCTATTTCTGTGGTCAGTTTAGGGAAGGAATGGTATACATGTAGGAATGGGCTACAGCAAGAAAAGTGTGCTGTCTGGATTTTGCATATATGAATTTCACGTTGCAACAGGAAACTTTGCAGAACAGTTCATCTTTTCAACATGAATACTTATGTCTATTGCTGTTGATGGTATTAGAAGCAGAATAAATATGGACCCAGATTCAAAAGGGTGTGTGTTGTGGTGGGGGACTCTTTCTAGAATGCAATTCTTTTCACTGCCTCCTAATCTTCTGCTCCTGCAGGTGACAAGACCTCCTTCCGAGTGCAGGTTCGTCAGGTAGAAGACTATCCTGTGGATTTGTATTACTTGATGGATCTCTCGCTATCCATGAAGGATGACCTGGATAACATTCGGAATCTGGGAACCAAGCTGGCTGAGGAGATGAGGAAGCTCACCAGCAATTTCCGGCTGGGGTTTGGGTCATTTGTGGACAAAAATATTTCTCCTTTCTCCTACACGGCTCCGCGATATCAAAACAATCCCTGCATTGGGTAAGTGTTCTCTGGAGCCCCACTGACCAGTTGTGAAGCATGCTTCAGTGGGGCTTTGGGGGGAGGATGCAGGCTGGGGGAGGCAGTGTTTCCCAGTGGATAGAGCACTGGACTATATCTTGGGAGACCTGGATCTATTCCTGGCTCTGCTACTGGTTTGCTGGGTGCCTAGGGCAAGTCACTCCCCCTCTGTGTGCCTCAGATTCCCCATCTGTAAAACAGGGGTAGTAATACATACCTCAGTTTGAGCTCTACTGATGAAAAGTGCTATATAAGAGCTAGTTGGTATTATTATTTATTATTATTAGGCTGGCATATGTCATCTAGAGTAGAGATGCCAGGCAGTTTTCTTCCTTGTTGGCAGCATCCTTTTTTATGGTGACTTGCGTGATCTTTCACATTTGCAAGATTGATAACACCCTGCCACAGCTCTCTGGCTAGCTGCATGCACTATGTTAGTGATCATGCTGGATGAAATGATGTGCCTACTATGGGTGATTATGGGACTACTGCAGGCAACTGCTCAACCAGCATGCATCAGTTGCTAGCTGCCGTTTTCTTGCTGTCTTTTCTTTGACAATGGTTCCATAACACCCTTTCTTTCCATTTGGGTTACAATACTGAGCATTGTTTACGAACTGAGCAAGCAAACACAGCTCATTGTTTTTCTTTACAATGCATTTATATTCAGGGATAGCACTCGGTCCAATCAGCAAAATTCCAATATGGATTTTAACTCACCCTCTTCCTCTCCAACCTCATGGTGGTTAAGCTCTGTCGTTCTTTCAGGCACATCTCCAATTATGGAAAAGTACAATATAAGGAGTCTTTCCATTGGCTTTGATGAGCGTTTTTTTGTCTCAGGCCCTATGTAATTCCACCAAAAAATATTCTGTGCGTTGCCCACCTACATAATTCTCACTGCAGGTTCAGTGGTGTTCTCCTGGACCATTATTGAAAGCTTTGATTTGTTGTTGCTGTTTTAGAGTCAGCTGGATTACACACATTTATGTCCAGATTTTCAGAGGTGCTGAGCACCCACAGCCACACTGTTGTAATGCTCTAGTGCTAGACAAAGCAGGACAGCTTTTTACAGCCCAGGAGCAGCAGAACATCAAGATGTGCAAACCCCCCACTTTATAACAGAATCTTTGGTGCAGCTGGATGCTTGGGTGAAGGAGCAGACATAGGTGTGGTTGGAGCAAAGGACCAGGAGGCAGGAACTTCTGAATTCTAATCCGGCCCTGACACTGACTCTCACTGTGGCCCTGAACAAATCACTTCAGCTTCTTTGCCTCAGCTTTCTTATTTTTAAAATGGAGACCACATTAATACTTGCCTACCTTACTGGGGTATTTGGAGTACTGGTCTTAGGAGGACTAACATATGCTTCTGAAGTATTTTGAAGATAATAGGCTAGAAACTGTTGCTATTTTTTTTTTTCATTCTTTAATGATGCTGGGTATGGAGCGGGTGGAGAGAGCATGGATGGATTCCAGAAGCTATTGCTCATCATCCATACAGCTCAGTTGTTAGCTCTGCAGTCATTTCAGAGGCTTCCTCACTCTGGTGTGCTCTGCCTAGAGACTCTGGGCCTGATACCTCTCCATCTACACCAATGTAAATTAGGAGTAAATCTGTAGAATTATACCAGAGGGAGACTGGTCTAAGTGAGAGGAGAATCAGGCCCTGAGAGTCTGGCTTGGCAGAAAAGGAGGGGCATGTTAGTGAATTCTCTCACAGGAGTTTTGTTTATTTGCTGGACATGTGAACGCTCCCTGTCCATCAACCCCCCACCCCATTTGTTTTGGGGGCACCAGCTACATGTGGTGTTGTGCTATTGTGAAAGAGGCCAGAAGCTTCTGCTTTAGAGATGTGGGGTGAGATTTTCAAAAGTGCTCAGCATTAAACTAACACTCTCCCATTAAACTCAATGATAAAACTCCTGTTTACTTCAGTGGGAGTAGTGTTAGATCAATTCAGAGCACTTCTGAAAATCCCACCCACGGCAACTCTTGACCCTTTGACCATGAAAATGTTCCTGGAGTCAGCAACGTCTGGGGAAACTTGTGGTTGGTTAATGCCTTACATTAGTAGACATGTTTTCATATGTGTAGCTTCCAAATTAATTGTGATGGTCTGAGGATGTGCTGTTCACATCTGGATTATCTCACTCAGCGCCAGGAGTTGACTCAAAGTGGGTGAACTGTTCTTATGAGCTTCTGCCATCTTAGGCCAAAGACCATAAAAGAATAACATTTCTTGTGAGATTTTGGCACCATCCAACTCTTAACTGAAAAACAGTCGCCATCTATTTTTGGTTTGATTTGGAACCAAAATTATAGGTCTGGCTTCAGAACTGTGGGTTCGAATGTGAACAGCAATCCTCAATTCAAAGATGAGATGAGATGTTTTGGCTGGCCTCTAACAGTGAAACTTTCGGGGGGAGTAATGTCAGATGGTCATTGAAGGCATGTTGAATGGGCTTGTGTGAGTGGGTGTGCCGATGCAACAGCGCCCCCTTTGTCCAGATGGAGCACTGCACCAGAGTTCACTCAATCTGGCGGGACAGTCAGTCATCTCCTCTTGCCTGAGTCTCTGTGGTAGTCCCATTTGGTCAATGGAGGGTCTTAGCCTCAGGCCTGCTGGGGTGTGTGGGTTTCCCCCTTATAATTGGTGGGATCAGCTGGAAACCCCTTCCGTTCTTATGTCTCCCAAGGATCGGTTAGGGACCAGGCCTGACAATTCCACTGGGTTCCAGCTCAGGGCCCTTAAACTAGGCAGGCAGAATCAGGCCTCAGCAACTCCTCGCACTGTGCCCTGAGCTCCTTCCTACCTCCCTTGGTTTCAGTAGCGCTTTTCCAGCCTGTAGATGTGATTGTCCCTTCTCTGGGCAGCTTTTCAGTAGCCTGCAGACTGGAACTTCCTTCTTCAGCCTGCTTGCCCCTCTGGCAGCCACCCCACCTCTCTGCACTCCAGATCTTTTATTCTCTCAAGTGCTGTGAGGCTGCCAATCAGGGTTGGCTGGCAGTTCCTGCATTAGCCCCTGGGTTGCCAGGCCAGAATAGGGTATATACACCCCATGACAGGTTGGTTCTCATGCCCATTTAACGTTGGTGTAACTCCATTGACATCAATATCCTTAGACCAGATTTAAGATTTGTCTGTAGGGAGACACTTTGGAAAATTAATCCAAATTAACTAAAGATGTGAATTTAAAGTGGATTAGTTAAACCGCATTAAACCCCTGTGTGGAGGCACTTATTCAGAATTAAAGTGGCCTTAATTCAATTTAGCTTAAAGTAAAGTATCCTGTGTTGCCAACTTTGGCATGCTGATGCAGCGAAAACCACGCTGGCTAAGGATGAATGCTTGGCTCTGGGGATGAATATTTTCACTCTGAAGGCTGTCCTGTGTCGTTCGGTCAAAGCCCATTCTTCTGAATGCTGTGCTCACCTGCTGCAGTCGACAAGGCACCAGAGTATAGGGATGGCTTATTGCCACGATGATATGGGATACTCAGTGCTTTCTACTTTCCCCCTGCAATTTGAGCACTGCCTCGAGCGTACATGCTCAGTCATCTTCACTGCCATTGTCTCACATTTCTGGCAGGCTGGGGAAGGGATTTAAATCAGATCTGCAAGATCTTGTTGCGGTACAGATAAGATACGATTAAATTAATTGTATCCAGTGAAATGCAGTGCAAATGAAAAATACATTGGGAGGGTGAAGGGGGAATAAGAGGAAGGGGAACTAAGTGTGCAGTGAGAAGTTGGAAATTGTTGCAGTCCTTTAATTAAATCAGTCTAAAGCCGTTGCCATCTTCTTTCCTATTGTGCGCACATTCCTGTTAGATCGGACTATCTTTATATCATAACATTCTCCACACACAGATGCCTTTTGGGTTTAGCCAGGTCTTCGCCTTTATGAGGTGTCCTCAGCAGCTGTGGGGTTGGGAAGATATTTAAGAGGAATTGAGAAATGAGTGGTTTGGCTGGAATGCCTGCTTCAGGGTTGTTCTTTCTCCTCTGTCTATTAATTTGTTTTCCTCTGGATCGCCATTGTACCCTGATTGCTGCCATAGAAGTGGATTGCATTGCCATGTTTGCTTTGCAGAGCAGAGGTTGTTTGCTTATTAGGGAGTTAGGTCTTTTTGGTTGGTTGTTTTTAGACACATGTAAAAGCTCCCGAGCTCTCTGCCTGCCTGCACCCAAAAAACTGCAGCCAGGAGTGAAACCCTGGGAGCACAACTGTTTTGCCCCATTCCTAGCTTCCCAAAAGCAGTAGAGTTCCCACTCTGCAGGCTCTCTGGATCCTGAGTTGCAGATGGTTTCTGGAGCAGGATTTAGAGATTGCAGCTGATGTGGGTGGCCCGTTTCTTTCAGCGCTTACTGTGCTGAGCTGGGTATGAGCTCTGAATCCCCCCAAACTCTGATCGTGTGTGTAGGTCAGTAAGTAAGTAAGTAAGCTCCTGAGAAAGCTTATGCTCTAATAAATTTGTTAGTCTGTAAGGGGCCACAAGTACTCCTGTTCGTTTCTCCTGAGCTAGTCCAAGCTCTGGTGCTTTTGCAGTGTTAATGTGTGCCGCCTTTTGGGTTACATCCCAAGATCCAGGATTTGGCCTCTAAGACTATGAACAAAAACCCAGCATCACTCACCTGAAGATTTGAATTGTCACAGGGATGGTATTAAAAAAACAGGACCTAGGAAACTATCATCTTTATGCAGCTGGCATGTACAATTTCTTGACATGTACAATGTAAAGGTTAGAGGAGCATGCTGTGATGATGAATATATGCTATTTATTTCTGTTTCCATGGTCTGTTTCTTATTTTGCTGCTGTCCAGAGCCCATATCACTGGATCAGTCAGGTTCATGTCAACAAGTGAATATGGTAAATTTCCATAAAACTGTGGGTTGGGGGGGGAACGAACACACCCAGTGCTAAATCAGCATCTATTCCCTGCCCTGATGTGCACTAGTCTGGGGGTCTGGTGAAGTGCCAAGACGAGCAGATCTCAAAGGTGAGAGGGTCCTCAGCTGATAGAATCTGACTTCCAGCCCCCCAGGCATTTTACTCAGAGCCAGCAATAGGAGCCTCTTGCTGAGCCACAGATAAGTCAGGACTTTGAAGAGCACAAACACCTTGAGTTGCCCCTATAAGTGAATAGGAACCCTGAGCAAAGGCTTGATCATAAGCGATCACACCGTGCCATCCCCTCCACAGGTAGCAGGCCCCTCTGAGCTGTTGTTCATATCCTCTTTCTTTTCTTCATCCTTCTTGTTCTCCATCATGCATTTTAAATCAGAAGGCAAATGTGTACATAGGAACATAAGAATCGCCATACTGGGTCAGACCAAAGGTCCATCTAGCCCAATATACTGTCTTCTGACCGTGACCAATGCCAGGTGCCCCAGAGGGAATGAACAGAACAGGTAGTCATCAAGTGATCATCTCCTGTCACCCATTCCCAGCTTCTGGCAAACAGAGGCTATGGACACCATCCCTGCCCATCCTGGCTAATAGCCATTGATGGACCAATCGTCCATGAACTTATCTAGTTCTTTTTTTTTAACCCCAGCGTAGCTAGAAACCGCACTGGATGATTTGTTCCCTTCTGTATGTAGCGTACCCAAGGTAGATGACATTGCACACAATACAATCACTGCTATAAAGTGCACTACTATATGGATATGTACATAGCAGTGTGAAAAATACCTGAAGTTCAATTAAACGAGCTTATGCTTGGTCCCTAGAGACTGAACATTGTATACCTGCGTACATGACTGGCGAGTAAGGAATCTGAATTCTCAGTGGGTTGTGTTAAAATAGAATCTTCGGCCTCTTAAAAGAATCTTTTAAGCTATGTTAAGCCAAATGGTGCCCTGAATATAAAGCTGTCATCAAAGGCCTTTAATTGTTCTCCTGGGTTATTTTACAAGTTAATAATGAATCAGTAAAAGTCTTACTCTCTAGCCTCACTTACTTTAAACTCATTGGTTTTTTTCCTCCCCTCCCAAGCCCCCGTGCATTCACTGTTTTTTTCCACTTAATTAACCTACCACTAAAAGAAAGACTCTGTTTAGCCTGCAGAATGTTAGCTAATTGGGTTTGAAGTTGTTAAACTGTGAAAAATCTCCTACCCCAGCAAAAGAGGTTGAGAGCTAAAACTGCAGTGCTTACACACACGTGATGTGTTTGTGAGACACAATCAACTGGGCTGAAGACATTAACTCCAATCAGAGCCTAGTGCTGGAGCCAAGAGCAGAGTGACATGGTAGAATTGGCACAGGGGCTGAAGGGCATTCTAATCCCAACTCTGCCACTGACTCACCCTGGGACTGGAAAACCGAGATAATAGTTACTCACCTGCCTCACATTGGTGCTGTAGGGATGAATTAGTTCATATCTGTGTGGTGCTTTAAGTGCAATATCACTAATAAGGATGCTTATCAATTTGGAAAACTGCTTAGGTGTCACGAATGTCACGTACTGTAAGCATGTTAGACACCAGGGTGGAAGTTCTCAACCAAGAGTCCACAATGTTTCCTAGACATCATGCTAATCTGTGACCTCAGCTGATCCAGAGCCCTGAGCCGTCTGGTTTATCATGCTCAGAGCTCTGGTTCGTTGCTTGCAATATAGCCATTTAAGGCTTTGTTTTGTCTTTCTAATATCACTTACATGATGCAGCAGCTAGTGTGCTGTGGATTCAAACAGTCCTAAGTGATAAAGCAATCCTAGGCCTATTATGCAGGAGCCAAAACTTAACTGCTAAGCCCATGTTTTCAAAAGTGGCCTCTGACGTTGGGTGCCTCAACTTTTGACTTTTTCCAGGAGTGCTGAGCAATCACAATTCCTGCTGGGAACTGTAGGTGCTTGGCACCTCAGAAAATCAGGCTCTTTGGGAAGTGTTTCTAGTTGAGCATTCAGAATTGGAGGCTATCAAATTGAGAAGCTGCATTGGAACGCTTGGGTTTGGGTGACTTGTCCAGAGGGACTTGTGTTAGACCTGGGAACAGAACTTGGCAATTCCTGGCTCCTCATTCTGTCCTCAGGCCACTTAAGCACACCCCTTTCATTTCTATTTCTCCATTTCTGCTTCCAGTTACAAGTTATTTCCACACTGTGTCCCATCCTTTGGATTCCGCCATCTCTTGTCCCTCACGGATAAAGTGGACCGTTTCAATGAAGAAGTTCAGAAACAGAAGGTTTCCCGGAACAGAGATGCTCCAGAAGGTGGCTTTGATGCAATCCTGCAGGCTGCTGTGTGCAAGGTGAGTCACTAGTTGCTTATGCTGCTTGTGTTTTAAAGCACAACAAAAAGGAGGTCCAGGAGCTTTCCTCAACTCTATTCTTGCAATAGAAAAAAGACCTCCAGCATGTGGTGATTTTTTGGAAATCACCATTAACTTTTACACCTAACGAAGATACAGTGGAAAGGGGAGGTTGGTTTTTTATTATTATTTGATAGATCTTTATGTATGGAAAACAACCATTAGTATCTTGCATAGTTCAAAGGGATAAAGAATGTGAGTCCTTGCAGATGTGAATTTAGAGCTGTAAGAGTTGATTCCATTGTCAGTTCTGTGGGTGCCCCTATTGAGTATCTTGGAAGAAATCTGCATTTTGTATGCTTGAGTGAAGTGATGGAATTCTTTAAAGTGCCAGCAATATATATCTGTGCGTAACACACCTGCTGAGTGTGAGTGAATCATATCTTCTTATAATGCCTGGCCTACATTGAGGATAACAGCCAATTAGTGTTACTAGCTAATGGCATAACTCCTTTAACTCAAGCTGTTAAAATCCTGTGCTTTAGATGCTTAAAGTTCTGAACAATGTAGTGTATTAATTATATCAATAGTGTTGCAGGCACAGAGGCCCGAGGACAGCAACAGTCGGGGGGTTCGTTGCCCGGCGTGCTTCGCGCCAATAAACATACCGGGGTGGAGAAACAATCAAAGTTTATTTGAGATCTCAAAGTGGTGCAAGGAGACAGGCAAGTCTCAAATCGAGCACATCAGTAAAAACAGCTTCTTTCCTCTTATACTTTACAACTAAGCCCCCCCTTCTCTCCCCCTGTACCACCACCCCCTACTCCCCCTCCCTTCTCTACCGAAGACATGTTTATACATTTAAGCCGTTAAATCATTCTAGGGCTATACATCTAGCTTGTTAGTAACATTCCTCTAAACAATCATTTGGTTCTATTTACCCTTAGTTTACCACCCCTCCTCCAGCTAGAAACATGCAAACCTCATCATTATTGCTTAGGACCTGGTTATGAGCAAGGTCGTAATAGGTAACTGGCTATTTACACATTCCAATTCCTGTCCTTGGCTCTTGAGGTCGACTAGAGTTAAACATGGAAGGACAGAGTTTAAACATGGAAGAACTCTGGTTCATATATATAGGCCTAGTAACCCCAACAATAGTGTATTATTTGTTGTGCTCCAACAACACTTTCAACACTGTACAAAATGTAGAGGGAGACACAACAACTGCTCCAAGGAACTTGAACTCTAGGGGCATGTCTATGCTGCAATAACAAGGCCTGATTGCAGCTTAAGTAGACATACCTGGGGTAGCTCTAATGTAGCTCATGTTTCATCGCAGGCTAGTCCCAGTAATTACCCAGGGTTCTGGGCAGGCTTGTGGAGCCAACAGTGAAGTATGTTACTACAGCTTCACTGCTCTGGTACCTGAGTTAGCTAGATTCAAGCTAGGTTGGGTATGTCTGTTTGAGCTGCAGTCACACCTAGTGGCTGCAGAATAGACAGACTGTTAGAGATGCAACAGCTGTAATAACCCAGGCCATGTGTGTTCTCCAGTTTTAGCAAATAGTCCAGAGACCCATTGCTTGCAGTGCTCATGAGACTGGTTCCTTTCTAATATTTTATTGTTGTTTTTAATTCTGTAACCCTGATTTCCTCTGAATATCACTACATCCCTGCCTCCACAGGGCACTAGTGTGTCAGGTTAGTGGTAATGACACTTGCTGTGGGATCTCTGAGGTTTGGAACAAACTTCTGATGTGGAGAGTATGTAGCATGTTAGGTAACTGTGTTACGTTCCTCTAGGAATTTGTTTACATAGATGATAAGAGCATACTATTCCTAACAGGTAAAGGAGTTTTTTCCTTTAGTTCAAGCAGTGGAGGCGTGTGTTTTTGGTGCTTATGGCCTCAGTTTCACTTCCCACTGGTGACCCCAGGTGGGGTTTTGTTATGATTGTTTAAAATATGATAATATTTATTCCCCCCCATATGGAAAGGATAGCTCTTTGCAGATCCTCCTGAGTAAGGGGAAGGGAACTACTGGCTGCTTCTGGAGGTGGGACAGAAGGGGCATGGCACTGACAACCCCTTCCACGCCAGCCAGGAGACCAGGTCAACCAGGGAAGTCAATACACATTGCACCGTCTTAAATTGTGGTGTTAGTGGCCAAGTTCCCACTATGTGGCTGGGATTTCCAGGGCACCTCCACTGCTCACAGTGAAGGGACACAATACAGACAATATCAGCAGTCGCTTTGGCAGTCGGTATGGGTATCTTCATGTCTTATGCGGGCGTTTTGCTTGGCCTCTGGTTCCTGCCCTTCCCGTGTTTCCCTTAACGTTGTCCCAGTTACATGGGCAAGATTTTCAAAAGTGACTAGAGATTTTAGGTGCCTTGATTTTTGGGTGCCCAACTTGAAACACCTTTAAAGGGTCTGAATTTTCCTGAAGGGCATTTCTGAAAATCAGACCCCTTTTTCAAGTTGGACACCCAAATTTGGAGGCAATGCTAGTCTTTTTGAATATCTAATTTGTCTAAATATTTGAGTGTATTCAATACTTAGTACACTGCTGCTTTTCTGAGTTAGCTGTCTGAGAAGTTCTGTATCCCTGATCTTTTGGCCTGTCTCTTTTTTTTTTTAGAGTGGGAAAGATTTGTACAATTAATACAAACTAATAACCGTACCGACATTTGGCTCCTTTTTGAAAGATATAATGGTAAAAATCAACACTGATGGGCTAAATGTCTTAGGCAATGAAAAAGCCAGGCACAAAGAGCTTTTATACTGAGGCTAAACTGGCTAGACAGGAATATTAACCAGTCTTCTGTAATTACATTTTCCACTTGCAGCTTTTTGGCTTCCTGCTGTGTTTAATTTTAAAAGTACAAATATTGTCAATGCCTAAGAAGTTTGTGAATCCTACGTCCGATGAAGTGAGCTGCAGAAAATAAGTGATTAGTCCAGATTGCTTGGTTATAAAATATCCTTTGGAAATTTTCACTCGAGCAGTACAAAGTGCAAATCATTTAGAAACAAACCCCCAACTCATTGCTTTCCATTCCTCCTCCAATTCATGCCTATACATTTGGCACATAATCTGAAAATCCCACTGTAGGTATCTAACTTTTAGGGCAATATTTTCAGAAGTGCCTAAGTGACTTAGGAGCACAAGTCCCATTGAGAGCCACTGGGATGTGTGCTCCTAAATCATATAGGTGCTTCTAAAAATCCTACATTACAATAATAAAATGGCCTGTTTTTCGACACGTGTTCACGGGGGCTCAGAGTGCCCACTGCATCTGAAAATCAGGCCCCTTTTATTTGGGTGCCTAAATAGGACAGTACTTGGTTCTGCTAGAAGGAAAAAAAAAAAAAGAGGGGGGGGGGGGGGGGGAGGTATAACTCAGTGGTTTGAGCATTGGCCTGCTAAACCCAGGGTTGTGAGCTCAATCCTTGAGGGGGCCACTTAGGGATCTGCAGCAAAAATCAGTACTTGGTCCTGCTAGTGAAGGCAGGGGGCTGGACTCAATGACCTTTCGGGGTCCCTTCCAGTTCTATGAGATAGGTAGATCTCCATATATTATTATTATTAATGTTATTTACTCATGGAGTTATGGGCCTGATGCAAACCCCATTGAAACCAATGGAAAAGTTCCTATTGACATCACTTGGCTTGGGATCAGACCCAGTATCCCTGTCTTTCGTAAGGACACCTTCTGTCTTGCGGATATAGATTTTTTTTTTTAAAGGTGGGGGGGGAAGGGAGGGACCACAAATAGAGCTCCAAGTTTTTGTTCAAAGTTTTAGCTGGGTAGAAATAAACTAAAGCCTGGTTGGATGTTTTTATGATCATAAACGGAGCAGTGTGTTCTGCATTTCATGATGGAAATTAACTACCGAAGAATGACTGGCTGCATATTTCAGCACTTTTATGATGTAGTTGCTTATGGCTGTGTGAAATGCTGGTTTCCTCGGAACTGGTTACATACACTTGGTTGGCTGGCCTTGTGCAGGTTTCACATGTCCTCCCTGGTTCCTAGTAATTCCACCCAATGTATTGGCAGCCCTGCCGCAATTTGTTTTTCCACTCCATCCCCCTCCTATGCGTTCCCCACCCTGAAAGTCTCCTCTTCTGCTCCACACATGCCCTTGCCACCATTAACTTAGTCAAAGGTTAGTGCCAAAATAAACATATTAAATTAATATATGCAATGCTTAAACTTCCCCTGACCTTCCTCTACTTTGGGGAGTATTTGATGGCTTCCTTCCTCAAACCTTGGGTCTAGCCCTGCCTGTCCGTACCACAAGTCATATATTAAAAAGAGACGCTTTAGTTTCATTCCCGGAATAACTGGGAAGCACGTGGCTACTAAAGCCAGATCTGGTAGGTAGCTACAAGAGTTGCACTTTTCCCAGATGTCCTCTCTATCCAGTGAATGGTGAGCCAAACCACCATCTTGAGTAGTTCTGGGCACCTTCAACTGCCACTGAAATTGGTGGGAGCCAGAAGGTGTTTAATACTGCTCAGGATTTGGCCCTTTGTGGATGCTGCACACCAGGCTGAAAATGGTGTCCTTTTGAAGGAAGAGCTGGCAGGAGAAGGATGGGTGAATTGGTGGGGTAGGTGATAGCAGCCAGGGAAGGGAAATCAATGCCAAACTTTAGTGTTGTCTAGAGGGCACTTGTTCAGAGCCCTGCTTTTTGCAATTACAAAAATGAGTGAGCCTGAAAATTAACCCAGCCTCCTACCCTTTCAGGTGATAGATTTTTCTCCTTAGCTAACAAAGGCAACCGGTAAATGGTTAAATATCAACATTTGGTTTTTTTCTTCAAACAAAATCTTGGGCCAGTTTTCTTCTTCTAGGGGACTCTGCTTATTATTAATTGGACCAGAAATCTCCAGTCTGATTTGTCTGGCTTAATACAAAATCTCTTTTCCTTTTTAAAGAAAAGTCATTTTTTAAAGTTTCCGTGTATTTGGCTTAAGGACAAGAATAAGGGAAAATACGTTAAAAGATAGTCGGCTCTTGATTTAAAGGTGGTCTCAATAGTCCAATGAATAGAAGCAGCATCCTTTCGAATGGCCTCAGAACCACTTTTTAAATGCAGCCAGGTCTGTCTATGCACACACGTTTCACAGCTAATGAAACTCTAGCTTAATCCTTCTAACCTCATTGGGGTTGTTTTGGACTCAGTCCTACAAACTATGTCAGCTTTTGTCCTCCCAAAGGGATAGAGAAGGGAGGTATCGCAAAGTGCTTGCATATCCAATTCTTGATATGGTTTAACATTAAAGTGGTTTTTTTCACTCCAGTACGTGAGGAGTTGCATGTTGCTGAGAAGTTTTTTGCCATTTGTCCAAGAGATCAGGTCTGTCAATGCCTTGTGCTTGCCAGATCAAAAATGCACATTGCAAAATGAGCTGGAATGTAATGTGCCTGTGCTGGGACAATGGGGATGGGAGAGAGAATGAGTGAGACTGGTGTATTAGTCACATGAATGGCAAGTATTTGTTCCTACAATCTTATATCCATTGTGTGGCTCTTTAGAAATGCCATTATGGAAACTTCGGGTTAGCAACCATGTCAAAAAGGAGAAATATAAACTGGGAAATCGTTTCTTTGATTGATTTGAATTGAAATATTTAAATTACCAGGAAGCTCACCAAAGTTGGATTGCGGTTTTCAGAAGTGCCTAAATCACTCATGAAAACACATGTCCATGAAAGTCAAGGGAACTTGTGCTCCCAAACTACTCAGGTGCATTTGAAAATCCCAGCCTTGGACTCCACTGCACCAAAGGGAGAACCTAAGAGTGGAGGGCCCTATTCTGGGACTGTTCTGCCCCATCATGTGTATCTGGGGCTTGTTAGTGCAATCATCTGGGCTTTGAATTGCACCTACGTGTAACCTGGGGTCCATGCAATCCTGGAGCATTGGTGGAATGTGCTGTAACATTATGGATTAACAACCAGCAACAGTGAATTTTGAAAATGCCATCCTGGCCTTACAGGTGCCCCAAAAAGGGGATCTAAGCATTGATTGTGCTTTTTAAAGCACAGCGGTGCTTTTGTGGGTAGTGCAGAGCTGGAGTGCCTTAGGAGAGGACTGGGAAGCATTTTACATCATGAAGGAAGGATGCCTCATGGAGCTCCAAAGGATGGGAGCGTGTAGGGTAGAGCACTTCCCCACCCAGTGCCCTGCCTCCATGTGGGAGTGCAGAGGGAGCAGTCCCTGTGCTTTCCTGAGCACAGACTGTAATTGTGCCTGGACGTTATGCATAAGAAGCAAGGGATACTCCTGGCACTGTTCCCCAGCCCATACTGCAGGCTCTCAGCTGGGCCAGTCAGCGTATGGGCCTGAGTGAGCATTCTCTCCAGAAGCTAGCTAGCTAGCTAGGAGGATTTCTCTGTTGAAGGGTGTGCCTTCATTGCAGAGTGATTGTGCATGATTGGCCTCTGGGGATAGCCCAGCCTGGTAGTGAGCAGGCTCACTGCACAGCCCCACTCAAGTTATTGTGTCTTCACTAGTGCTGCACTCTCCCCTGTGTGTCACTAGGGCTTCTGGGGGCCTATCCCATGGTCCTTTGTGCAACAGTAAGCTGAGCTGCTTTATGATTCTTTCCCTGTGAATTGTGGGAGAACATGTCTGTCCTTTTGGGCACATGGGGGAATTGTGGGAAGGCACTGGAGGACTATCAGTGCTTGGTGGTTTAGCCCAGACCCCTGTCCTTACTGCAAAGTGGGCAGGTTATCCGCCCAAGTGAAAGCATCACTTGGGTTTTAGCCCACAGCCCCAGATGAGCCAGCTAACCTGGGTGTAAAGCACCACCAAACTTGGGTGGGAGGGTTTTGTGTGCAGACAGGAGGAGTTACTTCATAGAACTTCATAGAGCGCCAGGGTTGGAAGGGACCTCAGGAGGTCATCTAGTCCAACCCCCTGCTCAAAGCAGGACCAATCCCCAGACAGATTTTTGTCCCAGATCCCTAAATGGCTCCCTCAAGGATTGAACTCACAACCCTGGGTTTAGCAGGCCAATGCTCAAACAACTGAGCTATCCCTCCCCCCAGTGTGATGGCCTGGGTTCAAGAAAATCCCCAGACAGCTGCCACATCCTAGCCTCCATCTAATGGCAGCTGGAACCAGGTGGGCTGAGAAGCTACTAGAGCTATACCCCAGCCAAGCCACCACCCACAGGAGCTGTGATTGGAGGATCACCCAGCTCCATCGATTGGTCCAAGTACGCTATTTAAGCCAGGAGGAGGAATAGGAAGTTTGAGTAACAAGGTGGTTTCCTGCTGTGCTCCATTGGACCATGCTTGTGTCCGCCTCTTGCACCCAGCCCTTTCCTGGTCTGCTTCTGGCTCCTGCCTTACCCCATCTTCACTCCTATTTCCACCGTGCTTCTGCACCATGCTTAATCCTTGCCTCTCTTCCTGCCCTTATGCCTCGACTCCAGTCTTCAGCGAGCAGTCCTGGCTCCAACCTTGGCCTCTGATTTCTGTCCCTGAGTTTGGCTTGACCTTTGTCTCTGGCATTTGGCATCTGACCTTGGCTCTGACCCTCCACTTTGATTCCTGATTCTGATCTGGTTTGACCCCTGGCTCTGGTAACTGGCAGTTGACTCTGGTGCTGAGCCTTGGCTTTATTCCCCAACCTGGCTGCCTGCACTGCCCACTAGACCAGACTCCTGCTCTAACTACTAGGCCAGACCGCCTACATCCTGGTCCATAACAGTTAGGGATAAATAAGGCTCTGATTTTGGCAGGGACATTTTTAGTTAATTTCATAGCACAGGTGCAGGAAGAAAAGGATCAGTCATGGAAAGGTCACCAAATAATGTAGTTTCCACTACATCTACAGACACAACAGGCGAGGTCTGGGATTGGGTTTGCCAGGGGACTGGAGAGCAAGCCTGTACCACACTCACCCCATAATGACCGCTCCTGTCCCAGGGGCTGGACCGGGCTCCCCACCCCAGACATTGCGACCTGGCACACAGGATCACCACGCCACTTGGCTTGGGGGCCTAATCAAATGTGTTTTTACAGCCACTGCCAAGATTTCATGAATGTTGCTCAAATTCATGATTTCTCTGACCACCATGACCTCTGTGACAAAGTTGTAGCCCCAAGATAACACCAAGTAAGAGGCCAGATTAAGTCTGAAGTGAAAACCTACGCTGAGTTTTTGTGTGTGTGTGTGTGTGTGTGTGTGTGCGCGCGCACTATATACCTTCGTGGGCAGAGACCTCATCTAGTGTATTGCACCTCAGTATAGCTTTTTATGACCAGTATTTAATGAAAATGCCATAGCTCTCACTATCACTCCACGCTGTTTGCAGCAGCATGGCAATTCCATGTTGCTCAGGAAACAAGGTCAGATTTACTGTGTTTGGAGGAATTTGGCAGGTCTCCTTTGACTATAAAAGCAGCTGAAACACTTATTCTTGGAGCACAGAGAGGGTCTGGTGGACAGTTCACTTATGTACATACCTCCTCATGCCTTTTTAAATAACCTTACTTGAAAGAAATGTTGGAAAATGGCACCTGAGTTTTACCCCTGGTCAGGAGTTGGCGGACAGGCCTGCAGTATCCTTTTAATTAGTGATAACAGAGACTCCTCTGTTGTATGGGAGTGAGGATGGGACAATACACAGCACAACCTGAGAAGCACTTGGCTCAGAAGAGGAGACTGATGACTCTCTCCTGGTTTTGTTTCCACCCAGGAAAAGATTGGCTGGCGGAAAGAGGCCTCTCACTTGCTGGTCTTCACGACGGATGATGTGCCACACGTAGCACTGGATGGGAAGTTAGGTGGGCTGGTCCAGCCACATGATGGCCAGTGTCACCTGAATGAGGCGAATGAATACAGTGCGTCCAACCAGCTGGTGAGAATAAACCACAGTGTCTCCTGTGTGCTGGGGTTCCCTTTTATTGGCGCTTCGGAACCTTTGACTGTCAGCGAATTCCTTGCATTTATTTATTTGGTTTCAAAATACCCCTATTAAAAGAGCTGTTCTTGCAGGTTGTAGGACCCTTTGACATATGTCAACAACTTTCACTCCCTACCACCCTGGGGGCTTCATTTGAGCCGGCAGTCTACGGGTGAAAGACTCCTCTTGCACTGCCAAGTCCCTGAGCCATCCAGTCCCCTCCTTGTTTCCTGTAGCATCCAAAAATGGCTAAACAGACTTTCAAGCTTGCAGACCCCTCAGGGTTAGTTGCACACAGGAAAGGTGTATTTGACACCCCAAATCATGGCAAGATTCGTCCAGAGAGTGTAAAGAAAACGTAAAATGTTGTACTCCTCTTCTAATATATGCGCAATAGATTGTCTGTCATCTCTTCAGTGCAGGGACTGTGTGTACAGTATCTAGCACAATGTGGCCCTGTTCCTGACTGGGGCTTCTGGGTCTGATCGTTATATAAATATTAAATGATAATAGACAAACTAACCTTTCTTTTTTCAGAAATTACAAGTGAGTCAGCAGAGGAGACTGCAGGTTACTTCCTGGGTGAATGAGTCCTTGTCTGCTGTGTAATTATCAAGTTGTTCTGCAGATCTACACTTTATTCTGCTGCTTACAAACCCTAATTATTGTTGTGTTCCTGAATGTACATAGAAGGTTCCCCACCCTCATTATGCCAGGCTTTCCTGGCTGGCTGTCTCATGACAATAGGCTGGAGTCCTCAAAGCAAACTAATTTTTGTTTTGCCTGTTTGAATTTTAACAAATAAAATTACATTTCCGTTGGTCACTCCTACTTTCTATGTATTGGTGTGGCGTTATGTTGTGAAATTGGCAAAAAAGGAATCCATGGGCTTCCATGTTTTCCATCTCAGTGGCTCCAAATTAAACTTGATCAGTTTGCAAGTAAAAAGATGGTGGGTTTTTCCCCCCTAACTGCAAACTCAGCCTGGGATCTGAAATTCCAGCCAATCTCTTTCTGCCTTCTTCATTTAATCAACACAATGAAGATCCTGCAAATGGTCTGCTGACGGTGTGCAGGGCCAGATAGAATCCCTCTCACTTCCCCACATCTGCGTGGGCTTTGCAGGTCTAAAGTGAAGACTCTGATGTTAATCTGCTTATTTTCTTGTCATTACTCTAAGACGCAAGGAGCAGACAATGGATTTCATCACTTTCAGGGCAAAATAATGTCAGATCTCTCTCTCTGCAGTAGATTTCCCATGACGACAACCCCAAATAATGGCCTCATCTCCCTTTCTCGAAGATAGCAACTAATTTAAATCCATGCACTCACTGATGGCAAAGTAGAGTGAGGAGTTCAGTGTTTCAGACGGGTTGTTTGCTGTAGCTGATTTTGTTGGCACGTGAATGTGATGGGTGTGTAAGAAATACATATAAAGAGAGAAGATGTCACTTTTCTGGCTATAACTACACAATAAGGACGCTGCATAACAATAAAACATGCTGCATTTCCATAGGGAATTTTGCTACTCTAGTTAGAATAAAAATTAAATTGCTCTTTGTTTCTGTGTCACAAATGAGTCTTTCGGATCTGTTTTCCTAGGATTATCCTTCCCTGGCACTTCTTGGGGAGAAACTGGCTGAAAACAACATTCACCTCATTTTTGCTGTGACAAAAGCTCATTATATCCTTTACAAGGTAAGCGCTGTTGAACCACCCAGCAGGGAGATGGGTTTTATGTGATCAAGAATTTATTGCGGGGGAAAGAGACGTTAGTGCCACTTGGAATAGTCTCCCTTCCTACATGAATAGAATGAAGCAGGCTGGTGTGGGAAGAAAGGAGGAACAACTCTGAATTTAATTGTGTGAGTGAGAGAGCATCTGATGCATGCTGTGCTGGAAAGCATGAAAATTCTTGCACAAGTTGAACTCACCCAGTTGTGTCTCTGCAGTTTTCCAGTTCATTTACAAAGTGTCGTTTCAGTGAAAAGCACGTAAGCTTCTTAAAGTAAATAGATAAACGTTTACGATCATGTGAATACCCAAAATAGACTCTGGCCTGATCTTGATTTTAGGAAAGTTGCCAACGATTCACCATCTGAGAGAGCAGACACCTGTTCATCCCACTGCTATTACTTAATCCCATTACCTAGGAACGCACCGTATTTCTGCCCAGCTGTATTTTTCCATCACTAAATCCAGAGCTTTGAAGCAAAAACTATTTTTTTCTGAGGGATTTCAAATAGTATCTGGGCTAAAACACCTGTAGAGTTTCTATTCTCAGTCTCAAGTATTTCTAGAAACACACCCAAACTGGGTGTGGGTCCCCGCCACCACTGCTGCCTTTTTAATTTTTATTTTTTAAAGAAGGAAATCATGCTGTTCATCATAAAAAATAAAGTGGAGAAGGGAAATGGTTGCATGGAAGGTGCTCTCATAAATGTTTGCATCCAGGTTTAAAAAAAAACACCTTATCCCAGAAACTCATCCCTTGCACTAAAGCAAATGTTGGTAATTTCAAAATCATTCTAGTAACCCAGTGGAGAGCTAAATGGCTTATTATCTCGTTCTCCACACCCTTTTCAGTGCAAACTAGCATCCCCACCAGAGCGGTCTCTGATGGAATCCAAGGCTGGCTTCCTGTATGGCAGGAATTTGTGCCAAATTCTGCTCTCATTTACACAAGTGCAAATCCACTGGATCTTGCTCCATCTAATGGATGTGGGTCTTGGTTGGTTGAGCGTGGGTTACTGATCATTATTTGGCCAGTTTCTTTGGCTATGGATTTCGACTAGCATTTTATGGACCCATAATGCTCCTATTTCCTTTGTCAAGCGCTCCAGATTAAAATTACACTGTATCATGTACTCTAATTAATAGAGTCTGGGCAAAACAGTCTCCTCCATCCCATGCAAGCAACAATTGACGTTAATGGCTGCACAGGTGGAACTGAGAGCACAATTTAACCCACACTCTGTATTTCAGTGTATGAATCTTTGTGTGTTTGTTTTTAAGAATTTTACAGCACTAATTCCCGGAACGACAGTGGAGATTTTACATCAAGACTCCAACAACATTATCCAGCTGATAGTCAAGGCATACAATGTAAGTTTCTTTTACTTAAACATTTCAACTGATGTGTAGTAAAAACTGAGTTCAGTTCAACTTGCTTATTCCTCCCTTGTGGTCTCCACCCATAATTGGTTTCTTCTGAACCGTCTCCTGCCTCCCACCCTGCAGGGATTGTGGTGTCTGGGTCAGACTCAGGATGAGGTAGTTTGTGCTGATTTCATGCCCTGTCTGTCTATCTTAGATACTTATACAGTGCCCCTTACTGTAGTATCTGATCCCCTTACAATCTTGAATGTATTTATCCTCTTAACACCCCTGTGAGACAGGGAACTGCTCTTATCCCCATTTTACAGATGGAGAACTGAGGCACAGTGGGACTAAGGGCTTGTCTACCCGAACGTGGCTGGGCTGTGACTGTACTCCGCACTAGCCTGCCATGCACTAACTCTCCGTGTTGACCCTGCTGACATGCATTAACACTTTGTTAATGCGCTTTGATCTAATTCTAGTGCTCTTTGAAAAAGGACTAATCAAAGCACATTAATGAACTGTTAACATGTGTCAGCAGGGTCAACATGGACAGCCAGTGCACAGCAAGCTAAAGTCCCAGCCTAGCTTGCCATGAAATAAATACTCATGTAGACAAGCCCTAAGGAACTTGTCTAAGGTCACACAGGAAGTCTGTAGCAGAGCAGGAAATTGAATCTGGATCTCCTAAGTACCAAGCTAGCCTCCTAACTACTGGACCATGCTTTCTCTCTTCCTGAGTATTGCTATCCCTAAATCAGAGCACCCTGATGGTGGTAAAGCCAGTGATATCTTAGCTAGTGTGTCTTTGTCAGGCAGCTCACTGTGGGCCTGATCCAGCTCCGTGACGCTCAGAGCATCCTAGTGCCAGAGGGCAAAGGGCTCACTGGTATCAGGTAATGAGTTTCAGCTGGCCTGACCAATTCAGTGTGCCCCAACTCACTGTGGTTACAATTTGTATCTAAAAGATGTCATGTAACATGTCATTGGAAAACCAATATTTCCCTGATCATTAATATTCTTGTGTGATGTATGTATGTGGTGTGCAGGGCTTAAATTCTCAGAGTATTTCCCGGAGCCCCAGGGCTCAGGGCTTCAGCCCCGCAGCCCCCCTGAAACTGGCTCACGGCCCCCCCAGAGGTTTGAAAATATTTACCAGAGCTCTGCTCCGGACAGCTCCAGCTGAATTTAAGCCCTGGCGGAGTGTATTAAGAGTTTTATGGATATATGCTGGAATGCTGACTAAACTGTGTTTAAGCCAGGCATGTCAGGGGGAGTTGATAAACAAGTCTGCCCTAGACAAAGGAATGTGTATTTGCTTCTCTGACCAGCCTAGCTGTCAGGCAGAGACGATGAGGATCCATTTAGATATTAGGTAAACGAAACCTGTCAAGCTAACCAGTGGGGAGGAGATAGCATGGCATCTACACCTTGGTCTGGGTTTTACTTTTCAAAGAATACATTGCAAAGTTTTACTGGTCTGTAAAGAGGTGGGGGAAGGGGGCCTGAACCTCAAGTGATGAGCAATTGAATCAACTGATTGTAGACAATATTTCTGTATTATAAAAGTATAACGAGTGAGGTGTTTTATGAATGCCTATGACACACTGGTGATTAATGTCATTGTGAATTGTATGTATTAACACTACATAAGTAATTATGAGGAGTCCTTGTGGCACCTTAGAGACTAACACATTTATTTGGGCATAAGCTTTCGTGGGCTAGAACCCACTTCATGGGATGCATGGAGTGGAAAATACAGTAGCAGGTATATATACATAGTACATGAAAAGATGGGAGTTGCCTTACCAAGTGGGGGGGTCAGTCTAACGAGACAATTCAATTAACAGTAGAGGAGGAAAAATCACTTTTGTAATGGTAATGAGGGTGGCCCATTTCAAACAGTTGACAAGAAGGTGTGAGTAACAATAGGGGGAAATTAGCATGGGGAAATTAGTTTTTGTAATGACCCATCCACTCCCAGTCTTTATTCAGGCCTAATTTGATGATGTCCAGTTTGCAAATTAATTCCAGTTCTGCAGTTTCACATTGGAGTCTGTTTTAGAAGTTTTTTTGTTGAAGAATTGCCACTTTTAAGTCTGTTATTGAGTGACCAGGGAGATTGAAGTGTTCTCCAACTGGTTTTTGAATGTTATAATTCCTGATGTCAGATTTGTGTCCATTTATTCTTTTGCGTAGAGACTGTCCGGTTTGGTGGCTGGCACATGATGGCATATATCACATTGGTAGATGTGCAGGTGAACGAGCCCCTGATGGTGTGGCTGATGTGGTTAGGTCCTATGATGGTGTCCCTTGAATAGATATGCGGACAGAGTTGGCATTGGGGTTTGTTGCAGGGTTTGGTTCCCAGGTTAGTATTTTTGTTGTGTGGTGTGTAGTAGCTGGTGAGTATTTGCTTCAGGGGCTGTCTGTAAGCGAGGACTGGCCTGTCTCCCAAGGTCTGTGAGAGTGAGGGATCGTCCTTCAGGATAGGTTGTAGATCCCAGTAATTATGGATACTCATGGATATTAGGCTTGTCAGTCTGTGCCCAAACAAAGGGGGAAATGGGTCTCTCCCAGACAGGAGGGAACATCACACCTGTCTCCTATGTAAATTAAGCTTCCTAGAATCAAAACCATGGAAGCCCCATGTGCGTACAGGGGGATGGGAAACCCACAGGAAGGGAAAAACAATATGAGGTCATCCTGCCACTTGAAACAAGGTCATTGAACTTTGGAAGATATAAGCAGAGACAGAAGGCCATTTTGACATCTATCATTAGACAGACACAAGGGAACAGAGCTGAGAAAGATAAGTCCTTCAACCAAGAGGGGGTTGACATCTTTGGGAACTGAATATAGGTGAGAAACCTGCGTAGGCAAAGTTCTTTCGAGTAGGAAGACCAGGGAAGCCAGCATCTTGCACTTCTGTCCTAACTGAGGGAAAGTCAGCCATGGCTAGGAAGAAGGAAGATTAGTGAGATTTCCCTC
Source organism: Terrapene triunguis (assembly GCF_002925995.2). Lineage (NCBI taxonomy): Eukaryota > Metazoa > Chordata > Testudines > Emydidae > Terrapene > Terrapene triunguis. Next base: position 10,962,097 of record NW_020664413.1, on the reverse strand, counting down.
AATTCTTTCTCCCTCTCTGGTGCTTCCCTGTTTATTTTCCATATCAAAATTTCTCACTGGATTCCCACAACTGGATTCCCTCCACCTCTTGCTCTGCTTTTCCTACTCTCAATCTGGCGTCTCACAATCCAGCTGTGTTCTTTCTGCCTTGCACGTCACCTCCAGCCATCACATCTGTCTGTTACCTTGATGAAGCATGAGGTGTAATAGAACTTGGCTGGCTCTTCTATAGCCATAGCAGCTATGTAGTGTTGCTGATTTAAAAAACAACAACATGCCTTTGTCGGTAAGCTGAACAGATACATGCTTGGAAAAATCGACAGTGTTAGGTTCTAGCCTTGTTTATGCAGCATGAACATCAATAGGAATTATACACATGATAGAATGTGACCCAACAGTAACAGCAACAAGGCGCTATTTTTAGTCACTTTCCTAAACATCATGGTAAAGTCTAGCTGTATCTCAAACATGCTTCTACTGTTAGCCCTGATGGTTTTCACTTGGCAATCTCTTAGAAACCTTTGTGTTGCAGTGTCTCCTGTCTGATGAAGACTTTCCTTTGAAAAAGTTCTCAGTTATATCCCATGAGGTTTCCCCAGTACAACGATACATAGTAAAAGGGGGGATGGATGAAGGATATCATAGAATCCTAGAAATAAGAGAAAAGACCCCCTAAGCTATCTTGTGAGCAGCGCGGGGTTGTTCTCCCCAGTCTGCACTTCAGTGCTCTGTTCAGTCTGGTTTTAAATGAGTACACTGTTGAGAGTTCCCACCAGTCCCTTATGGGTATGTCTCCACTGCAAATAAAAGGTGTGTTCTTAACTCGATTTAGCTAACCCACATTAGCTAACTTGGGTTAAAATAGCCGTGCAGACAAGGCAACTCTGCATTTAACTGGGGTTAGTAGCTTGAGTTAGGAGCTCCAAGCTCATTTATAGGCTTTAACTGGAACTGCTAACCCAAGTTAAAAACAAACTTGCCATATCTTCACTGCTCTTCTAACCCAAGTTAGCTAATCTAAGAATAGACTTTTTTTCTCCTCAGTGTGTAGACATATCCTCAGAGACGATCAGAGTCTAGTAGCTATGGGGGCACCATAGAGCGTATACTTTTCCTGGCTTTTTGGGTACGTAAGATAGCACCAAGTGGTTAAATGATAGTTAGTAAAGGATGCTGGCTGGAGTATTCCAAGTGCTGATAGAAAAATGCCAAGACAGCTTTTCTCCAGCTCATTAAATAGACTCAGTCTTGATCAAGTGATAACTCAGTGTATTTACATTACTGATAGTTAGTCTCCCTTCTAGGATACAGCTGGCTGCTGAAATTTGCCCAGACCAGGAAGAGAGAGCACATTATTCTGACAGGTCAATGTTAATTTTTGTGAGATTAGTTTTAGGGGGAGTGGGTTGGCAGATGTGGGGGGAGTGCATTTGAACTTTATAGAAACATACTGTGTTCAGACTCCAAGTAGTAGAACCTCTGCAGGGGCTGTAATGTGAACCCATGAACCTGACAGCACAATCCAGACTCCAGACAGGAAATAGTTTCCTGTATTACAACATAGATATGGGAAGTGAGGGTTTTTTGTCTTGGGTTGTTTAGATTTGCATGGTCTAAACCAGTTTTTTCCCTGATGCTTTCCAAAAGTATTAGCCTTTTGCTAGCATTGCCTTTCAGTGTGAACACTGGGTTCATTAGCAGACTGATTGGACATGGTGTTAAGCCAGACTGGGTTGGAGAACCTACCAGAGCATTAGTAGAGCTGATCAAAAAAAAAAAAAAAATGTATGCACCAAAATATACCTCCTTGACAACATTTTTTTATTTAGATTTTTTCTGTTCAGAAAAAAACAAGAAACTTGGTTTCAAATTAGTATTTCAAAATGAAATGAACAGTTTGGTTTCAGTTTGACTTAAAAGGGGGAGAAAGGGCAGGAAGAAGAGTATAAGAGAGGGATGAGGAACCCTCCGCCAACCTCTCAAAACTGAAAATGGAAAAGAAACACAGTTCTTCAGTCTGAAATGTTCTGAAATGAAACAAAATGAAAATTTTCTTTTTAGTTCTCAACAAAAATTCCCATAGAAAACCTGACAACTTTCAACAGAAAAATTTTAAAGCTTGTCTGTTTTCCCCCCCTTCCCTCTGAGAAATATTTTCTCTGGAAAACTGTTGGTTTTCTGACCGGCATTGTTAATCAGTGAGCTAATACAGTACAATTGCTGGCATGATAATTCTGACTTGGTAAAGTTTTCCACACCCTTTCCACAGATGTAAATGACGTCTCAGGGTGCAAGAGAGTGAAGAATCAGGCCCTGTATTTTCATAACAGTAATTTTATACAGGAGAGTTATGGATGTTCAGGCAGATGCTGACCTTCTCCTCAGAGGTAGATAACAGAGCCCATTCATACTCTAGATCAGTTTTTCTTCCTGGCACAGAAATATCTGTTTTAAGATCTAATTACACATCTCTGTCTTCCAGTCACATTGTGCACAAACAATCCTCAGGTATATTAGTCTGTGATTTGAATATGCAGCATTATGGACACATGCACAGTACTGTCCTTGATCCACCATAAAACTTCCAACTTTGGGATACGAGCCATGTTTTATTAGTCCTTTACTTTCCAATGGAGAAAATACCTTTTGTGACTGTTTGACGATGACTAGCCTTTCTGTGAAGGAGTGGGTGCATGTGTGTGAATGGATAGCTGCCCACAATTCTAGCTGTGCTGGTCAAAAGCACACTGAGCTGATATAATGCTACTTACACATGTGTCTGCACGCGTGGTTTTCTTTAAAAAAAATTATATATATAGATGCCCAGCCACACTGAGCACAGTATAAGAACCTCAATAGACTAAGAAGAACCACATGCACAAGAAAGATTCCTGCTGATTTTAGTAATCTGATGGGTTTCTTTTCTGCTGATTTCTAGAGTATTCGGTCTAAAGTAGAACTGACCGTTTGGGACAATCCTGAGGATGTCAGCCTGACCTTCACAGCTACGTGCCAAGACGGTTTGTTGTATCCTGGACTCAGGAAGTGTGCAGATCTCCAGATCGGAGACACAGTAAGTTTGATTTTTGCATCTCCATTAGATGGGTTGTTATGATACTCTGTGATCTTGTGGGAGTCACTTCACTCTTCTTTGCCTAATGTTGCCCTCTATTAAGTGGATAATAATACTTGCCTTCCTCCTTTGGGCAACATATTAAGACCTAGTTAATGTTGAAATCCTCTGATGACAGTACCACAAAAGTGCTAAGAGATGGTGGCTTTGTGAGAAGTAAATCAATTCAAGGTCAGCTCTGACCTTGGAATGGGGGAAAACAGGCATCTTGTTTTCAATCACATGCATGGAGTTTTCTTGAGCATTTTATGGACTGTGAAAGGCAGGATTAGACTCTGATCCCAGGCATCTGTGTCATCTTCTTACCTTTTATTTCCTCAAATCTCTCTATCTCTTAGGTATTACAAATTTTATTGCGATCATATCTGAGATCCTTAGTCTTCTGTCTCTCCCAAAACGCACTCACCTACCAGTATTCCGTTTCAACAACCTTCTGCAGTATTTCAAAAAGTGAGAAGCGTACAAAAAGCTACTCACGCGTGGATGGCACTTTTATGTCATTTGGTGAATCTGAGATATAACTCAAGACGACACTGTAGGGTAAAAACACAGCTTGCCCCTAAATGCTAACATTATCCCATATTGGAATCTGTTGTGCGCTAATTAATAAATAGGAAAGTTTAGCTCTGCTTGTCTTAAAGTTGCACGTTTGTAAGATAAATGAGTTGATCAACTATGTCAAGTCTGTTTTCAGGACATTTAGGGAAATGTTGCAACATGATAAATTACTAGAAAAGACAAAGGATGAAACTTTTGGGCCAAAATCAGGATAAGATCAGGAAGATGGTTTTGTTTTCAGCTTTCAGTTCTCCTAGGAGGATTTAGTGGTTGGGTCTTTGGTCTTTTTCTTTCCTATTGACAATCCCCTGGGTGGACAGTAAGGCCTGCAGCATGGCATCTCCTGAGGAAATGATTGTCCTCTGGTAGCGAGAGATTGTTCTTGGATTCTTTCCAAGAATGACTTGACAGAACAAGGAGCAATGGTCTCAAGCTGCAGTGGGGGAGAACTAGGTTGGATATTAGGAAACACTATTTCACTAGGAGGGTGGTGAAGCACTGGAATGGGTTACCTAGGGAGGTGGTGGAATCTCCATCCTTAGAGGTTAAGGCCCGGCTTTACCAAGCACTGGCTGGGATGATTTAGTTGGGGTTGGTCCTGCTTTGAGCAGGGGGTTGGACTAGATGACCTCCTGAGGTCTCTTCTAACCCTAATCTTCTGTGATTCTATGATACTGTTTGGACATGATAGACTCAGTACCGTGCTACACAAATTTCAAGGGATAAACAGCCCTTAAGACATGTGTTGTCTTGGACTCGCTACTCTATATTAGTCTATTTCTATCTTGCATGCAAAACAGAAGGCTGAACTTCAGACAGCCAGATTGTCAGTGGGTATAAATCATCATGGAGCCATTGAAGGCAATGGAGCCAGGCCAGCTTACACCAGCAGAAAATCTTGCTCTCAGTGATATGTTTGTTGCACTGATGCATGGAGTAGCTGAATGCCATTACTCTATTTTCCTTATTTTAGAAGAATTACAGATTTTTCCTGAGGTTAAGAGTAAATCAGTGCTTGGAATGTTAAAATGCTTTGAAACAGGAATGATGTTACAAAAAATAAGAATCTTGGGGACTTGGACTGTTAATGAAAAGGATAGTTTCAGCATTTCTAGCTTATTTACCTGTTTTTTTTAATCAATGGACAAAATTCATCTCCGATTCAACTCCGCCAATATCAGCTGAGTTACACTGAGATGGATTTAGCCCATTGTGACTAAAATCTGTGTAGTCAAACTCAGACTGGCATTTCTGTTGTAAGAACGGGGTAGTGAGGGATGGGGAGGTACAGAGAATATTCCCTCTTTAATTTGAAGCTGCATATGAGACGCAACACTGTCAAAACATAGCAAAGGGCAGAAACAAGTTGTTCCATTTGTTGGAGTTGTTTTTTTGTTTTGCCAATTATTTTTGTGAAAAGGTCACATACCATCTTTGTACCAATCTCCAGCCATTCCCTTTTGTGTTACCCAGCTAAAGAAGTTGGCATGGAGCTGCTGCCACCCAGCCCATGACAGTTGGCACATTATTGAGTCTGGGAAAGACAAAAGAGGACCCCTGGAAAGACCTCTTGAGGCATTTTAAGGATCTTGAGACATGGGCCTTTTCAAACCTAGTGGCTTTCTGGGGAAATGAAAAACTGATCAATAGTCTTGTCTTCCTGGGTAGGGAGCTACCCAGGAAGACAACTATTCGGATTGTGGTAGTTAGAGATGGGATAATCAGATCATCTAATCCATCCTCTAGCAAAGATAGAGCTAAGGATAGAGCTCCCAGTGTATCATCTGATACTACGCTTGATCACGCTCACTATGGTTTGGCACATATGTTAAGGTCCCTTCAGCTGCCATCTCATCCCCAGAGTACTCTGCAGAAAGCATTTTGCATTATGGGTTATGACTTGTTGGATAAGTGCAGGAAGGTAAAAGGAAAGTAATAACACTCAACTTGCTGAGACTTAGTGAGCGACAGAGTTCCAAACATTAGGGGACGCAGCTTTCAGTGGTGTGTGGGATTCCTTTCTTTGCCATTTACAGGATTTTCTGGCACCTGCTTTTAGAGCAGCATGTTAGAATGGTAACACCAGGCTTCTGTGCAAGGACGTACATTTGGGTCTGAAAGTGACATACTTCACAGCAAAGTATAGTTGGGAGGCAGGAAGGGGTCTTCTGAATCATCAAGTTTTCCTCTGTTCATCCCTCCACCTCCTGATACCCTCCAGCTACACACTGTGGCCTTCTGTCTTCCCACTGCTCCCGTTTTACTGTTTCTTTTATCTCCTGTTGCCCCTTGCCACAGAACTCTCTCCTTGTCTGCATCCAACAACTGCCCTCTGTCATCTCCTTGAAACCCTCCATAAAGCCCACTCCTTCAAGCAATCCTTCCTCCTCCTCAATAATCTTCATGTCCTCCCTTTCTTGAACTGCTGCCCTGTGTCTTGTTTTGGATTTATCTTGTAAACTCTTAAAGGCAGGAAAACCCTCTGAGGCATACATTTGTATATGTTTGCAGTGTGCCAGGGTCTGTTTTATGGTGCCACTACTAAGGTTGCTCTGTCTTGGCACAGGGGTTGGCAATCTTAATGCAATGCACTGGCTAATTCCTGTAAGCAGTCTAGTGGTGTATAAGTAGTGAATAACTGTCCGTTTCCAGCTGAGTGTGACTCTCTGGGGAGATGGTCAGGGTTGCTCCATGTATCAGCCATAGGTTGTGGACATGGTCTCTCTTCCCTGCCGATTGAGTGCACAACCTCTCTGCAGAGATGCTAGCCCTTGCTGGCCCAGGAAGTGAGAGAGAAACTAGGAGAAAGCATCATAATTTTGGGGATAAGCTACAAACGGCAGGCAGCACAGCATGAGCATTTCCTACCCTGGACAGCGAGTCAGGCAGATTAGTAATGAGAAGCCCCCCTGACGTGAACAGAGCACTAATGGGTCTGCTGTAAGGCACAATTCTGTGTTGGATTGGATATAAGCTGGTAGGTCTCTGCCACCTTTAATTTTCATGCTTCTCTGCCTTCTCTCAATGACCCATTAGTGCTGTAAAGTTTGCCTCTCTGCAGAAAACTTGAAAGGGAACAACGGTCTTTGTAGCAGTGGAATTTCCCTCAATTCATGTTTGGGGCTACATCCTGCCCCAGTTAAAGTCAATGGTAAAATTCCCATTGACTTCAAAGGCAGCAGGATCTGGCTCTTAAAGCTGTAGGGAAACTTTCTTAAAAGAGGATAACGCTGGTATTGGGGTCCTAATCTGCTATGGTTTAATCCTAGAAGCACTGGTGTCAATCCATGTAATCCTGCTGGCTTTTCACTGATCCCTTTAGCTCAGTCTCTCTGATCTGATTTCCTCTGTAATTTAGCATTTTTTCTAGTCTCTGTAATCATTACAGGTCTTGGAAATCAGTCTCCCACCCCCGATCCCCTTTTTCCAAAGAAGGGACAGTATTGCTGCTGTTTCCATTAGGTGGAACTGGGTGCTGAAATTCCATTTTGCATGCTGCCGTTTGGCAAATAAGAACAGACCAGAGCAGATGTATTCCAATAGCAGCGAGAACTCAAGGTGACTCTTTAAAGGAGAAGGATCTTTTTTTTCCCTCTCTTTTTGTTGTGTGTCTTCAAAATAAACCCAAGAGACTGTAGTAGATAAGAGAAGGGTTTATTCAGAGGCCTGGAATGAAAATACTTTGTACTAACATAATGCCTTCCATGCAAAGATCTCAAAGTATTTTTTCCTCACCTGCTTGCATCCATCTGGACTGCGAGATGTGAAGCAGCACTCTGTGTTTGTTAGTAACAATAGCAGCTCCCTGCCGCCTATAAAAGGGCAAGACTTCTTCAATCTTCATAGTCCAAGTCATTGGCTGTAAGGTTTTCTTGGTTCTCAAGGAGAAAATCCCTCGCATTGACTGCAGCATCACAGAATGAATCGGGATGATGAGGTGCTACATAGAGAGAGAGAGAGAGAGAAACAAATTATAATAGAAGTATACATCTAAATACCAATAACATTGTGGAGACTTTGATAAAATTGTAGGACCGATTTCTCAAAACCTCAGGAGTTTGGGCCATATGATGCTTGCTAAATTTGCATATACAGCTATCATGATTCCATGTGCAAATCAGGAATTTGTGTTCACAACTGACCTGTTATACCCAATTTCCATATGCAGTTGTGGACATTATAAATACAAATTAATTATGAATCTGTGCAGTTTTGACTCCAACCCTGGATTCCTGAATATTTGTTAACCGTTGCCAGATTGTTACATTGATTCTTTAAATAGAATAGAATGGCTGCTCCAGTTAAAACTCCTTCCCACTTCACAGAAACCAGAGTGAGCAATAATGAAGAAAATTACCACTAACTGCTGGTGACTTTAATATTATTGCAAATCTTCTCTTTTATACTTGTGGCTTCTTTTAGAAGGAGCTGTCCACAAAAAATAAACATTTTGGTTAGTGGGTGACGTTTCTTGTATCTAAATGCAGGATAAACAGGTGAAGTTAGAGCTGGCTTCAGTTCAGATTTAAAATTGCTTTGTTACAAACAGTAATGCAAACAAGATATTTAAACCGCATGTTGCTTCCCAGGGACACCTGTATACTTATCAGGAGACTGAAACACTCCGCAGTTAGGCTTTAGCTTATTTTTTTGGCAATGCAATACATGCTAATGTGGTGTAGCTATTTGTCGTCCCCCAAACATGTGGAGAGTTTTTAAAATAAAAATAGACATTACTGTGGGGATCTATATTGTGCAGCTTGCTAAGATTAAATTTCTGTTTTATCCTTGTGCTCCTTTCACCTGGATCATACGATATGTTTAACCTCCCTCACCAAGCTAGAATGACGTTTATGGTATTTCAGGATGCAAGAACCCAGAGGACTTTGGCAATATCACAATTCTCAGCTCCAGGTGTTCTCACTAAACTCTTTAAAACTGAAACCTGCAATACTGTTTCAAAGGCATAAAAACAAACATCTTTTCTACCTCCACTGGAATGAAACCCAAAGTGCAGATCTGCCTGACAAAGGAACTATCTACAAACTGCACCTTCTTGCTCAACTAATCTGGCCCCTGTGTGAATTCAGAACTGCTTACTTCAGGACAAAAATAGGTTTGTGCCCCTATTAGCTGTGTTCACCCTACAATACCATGAGAGAGTGAGAGCTTGAGTCTGTTCTGGCTCATGCTCCAGCAAAAGAATTGTTAACTAGGATCCCATTGCAGGGCCAGATTCTGCCATGTGTTACACCTGCGAGGCCACAGTGAAGGCAGTGGGATTGAATAGGTGTAAGAGAAGGCAGCATTTGGCCGGTGGTATTTTTATTACTGGTGATGATGAAGAACATGAGAACATAGGACTCGAAGGGACCTCCTGGGTCATTGAGTTCATTCCCTGCTGTGGAAGGCAATCCTGTCATATAATCCCATTCATACATTTATAAAGATCCATCTTAAAACTGGTTAGATGAACAAGCCAGAAAGATCCCAGCTGGACTTTCAGATCCTATATCGGGGTCAACAACCTTTCAAAAGTGGTGTGCCAAGTCTTCATTTATTCACTCTAATTTAAGGTTTCGCATGCCAGTCATACATTTTAACATTTTTAGAAGGTCTCTTTCTATAAGTCTATAAGATATAACTAAACTATTGTTGTATGTAAAGTAAATAAGGTTTTCAAAATGTTTAAGAAGCTTCATTTAAAATTAAATTAAAATGCAGAGCCCCCCGGACCAGTGGCCAGAACCTGGGCAGTGTGAGTGCCACTGAAAATCAGCTTACACGCTGCCTTTGGCACGCGTGAGATAGGTTGCCTACCCCTGTCCTATATTATGTTTCAGGGCTGGAAATTAAAAAAACAAAACAAACCCTCTTTTGAGCACATTGGACACAGAATCACTCAGACAATAAACAGGACCATTCAAAGCCAGTTTTTAATCCTCTGTCTTCAGATAGAATCATAGAACTGTAGGACTGGAAGGGACCTTGAGAGGTCATCTAGTCCAGTCCCCTGCACTCGTGGGAGGACTAAGTATGATTATATCTAGACCATCTCTGACAGGCATTTGTGTAACCTGCTCTTAAAAATCTCCAATGACAGAGATTCCACAACCTCCCCTAGGCAATTTATTCCAGTGCTTAACCACCCTGACAGTTAGGAAGTTTTTCCTAATGTCCAACCTAAACTGTCCTTTCTGCAAGTTAAGCCCATTGCTTCTTGTCCTATCCTCAGAGGTTAAGGAGAACAATTTTTCTCCCTCCTCCTTGTAACAAACTTTTATGTTCTTGAAAACTGTTATCATGTCCCCTCTCAGTTTTCTCTTCTCCAGACTAAACAAACCCAATTTTTTCAATCTTCCCTCATAGGTCATGTTTTCTAGACCGTTAATCATTTTTGTTGCTCTTCTCTGGACTTTCTCTAATTTGTCCACATCTTTCCTGAAATGTGGTGCCCAGAACTGGACACAATACTCCAGCTGAGGAGTAATCAGCACGGAGTAGAGTGGAAGAATTACTTGTCATGTCTTGCTTACAACACTTCTGCTAATACATCCCAGAATGATGTTTGCTTTTTTTTGCAGCAGTGTTACACTGTTGACTCATATTTAGCTTGTGATCCACTATGACCCCCAGATCCCTTTACACGGTACTCCTTCCTAGGCAGTCATTTCCCATGTTGTATGTGTACAACTGATTGTTCCTTCCTAAATACAGTACTTTGCATTTGTCCTTATTGAATTTCATCCTATTTTACTTCAGACCATTTCTCCAGCTTGTCCAGATCATTTTGAATTTTAATCCTATTCTCCAAAGCACTTGCAACCCATCCCAGCTTGGTATTGTCCGTAAATTTTATAAGTGTAGTCTGTATGCCATTATCTAAATCATTGATGAAAATATTGAACAGAATTGGATCCAGAACTGATTGCTGCAGGACCCCACCTCATATGCCCTTCCGGCTTGACTGTGAACCACTGATAACTACTCTCTGGGAATGGTTTTCCAACCAGTTATGCACCCACCTTATAGTAGCTCCATCTAGGTTGTATTTCCCAAATTTGTTTATGAGATCATGCGAGACCATATCAAAAGCCTTACTAAAGTCAAGATATACCACATCAACCACTTCCCCCCATTCACAAGGCTTGTTACCCTGTCAAAGAAAGCTATTAGTATTAGGTTGGTTTGACACAATTTGTTCTTGACAAATCCCTGCAGACTGTTACTCATCATCTTCTTATCTTCTAGATGTTTGCAAATTGATTGCTTAATTATTTGCACCATTATCTTTCATGGTACTGAAGTTAAGCTGACTGGTCTGTAATTCCCCAGGTTGTCCTTATTTCAAGTAGAATCTTGCTTTTAAGTTCTGAAAAGTTTTTTGAATTCTAGAACCCATGAAATTCTTAGTCTCTTTAATTGTTAATTATTTGTATTACAATAGCATCTAGAGGCCTCAATTAACATCAGGGCCCCTCTGCACTAGGCAATGTACATACACATGGCAAAAGACAGTCCCTGCCTTGAAAAGTGTACAGTCTAACTAGACAAGAGCACCAAAGAGTTGGAAAGGGAAACAGTGGAGAGGTGATTTGCCCAAGGTTGCACGGCAGAGCTGGGACCCCAGGTCTCAAGTATTTCAAGCCACTACCCCTCCCACTGGACCATGCTGCCGTTTGATGTTTCAAAAGCTACAATTTAAGCTCCCCATTCATTCTTTTATTTATTTATTTATTTTGTTAAATGTCTCAATATTCCTCTTTAGGTTTCCTTTGAGGTGTCTGTCGAAGCTCGGAGCTGCCCTGCCGAGAACACCTCGCACACTTTCACCATAAAGCCAGCTGGGTTCCGGGACACTCTGGAGGTGGAGGTTGCTTACAACTGCACTTGTGGATGTATGAAGCAGATGGAACGGAACAGCAGCAAGTGCAGTGGGAATGGGACTTACACATGTGGATTATGTGAATGTGACTCAGGCTATTTGGGATCCAAGTGTGAATGTGAAGAGGGAGAGAGCGGGAACATGTATCAGAACATGTGCCGGGAGGCTGAAGGCAAACCTGTCTGCAGTGGCAGGGGGGAATGCAGCTGCAACCAGTGCATCTGCTACAAGAGTGAGTTTGGAAGGATCTACGGGTTGTTCTGTGAGTGCAATGACTTCTCCTGTGCCAGATACAAGGGTGTCCTCTGTTCAGGTGAGTGTGCATCCCTCTCTGCACTTCTTCTCATTCAAAAGCTGTTACCATCTACTGAATCTCCTGTGATTGATTGGCTGAGAAATGATTTTAGATTACCCCAGCATGCTTCGTAGGCTGGTACTTGCAAATTGCCATGTGTTCTTTCCATGTTGAGATTTGTGCTCTTCCTTCTACACAGGATTGACAATTTCCCAGGAAAAACTAGTTTAGGACAGGGTGCAGGTAAATACCGGCTTAAACCCAGTTTAAACTGGAAAAAATAATTGCATCACTGTTTAGCAAGCATAGAATGAATCTTTTCAAACTTTGGATATACACCGCTACCTCAATATAACGCCACCCGATATAACACAAATTTGGATATAACGCGGTAAAGCAGTGCTCCGGGGGGGCGGGGCTGCGCACTCTGGTGGATCAAAGCAATTTCAATATAACACAGTTTCACCTATAATGCGGTAAGATTTTTTTGGCTCCCGAGGACAGCGTTATATCGAGGTAGAGGTGTAGTCATTCAGAACTGAAGCATTAACTCGGTCTGTCAACTACCTCAAAATTGGTCTCTTGCTACAGAATGCTGCACGGCCAAATGGCCCGGGACTGATAGTCTGAAACCCTGCATGCCTCTTATTGCTTAATGCTTCAAGCCTACAACTCTGCATTATTGTCCATTTCATATCATTGAATGTTTTCGACTTTCACTTATATAATTATGAAAACCGAGATATGAGTCATGACATATATAACTTCCTTGAGAAAATACCAAACCAAAATGTATACAGACATTCAGTATTATAATTACATATATTAGTATTCCGCAGTTTTACTTTTTGTTTGGACTGCCCTAAATTAATCTCTGAATCTACTGTCGTATGTAATTTGAATATGTAACTGTCGTATGTAACCACAATTTGAATATGTAACTAAAACTAAGTGTAAGGTGGTGTGTATTAACAAAACAGTTTTTAAAATAGAAGCTGTCTTAAACTGGGACTAAGTACCGTAGTTTTTCCGGGGGCAGCATAAACCATTGTTTTAGCTGGTAAAAATGACCTCTGGTAAATATCATGCCATCTCTGCTTCTAGGTTTGTTTAAAAAATGAGATCTAGAAAGAAACTCTCACTGTGATAATGAATAGAATGTGTTGTCTATAAGAACTGGGCTTTCATTGGCACTGGCAAAGAAGGTAGAACGAACTGTACTCTCCAAATTGGGACTTTCTCCAAGATCCCTGGGGAATCAGAAGTCTGGGTTGGTTGAGTTGGGTTGGTTTTGATTGGCCATCTGTTGCTGGTTTTGCATCTTTGATTAGCTGAGCCTTTCCCTTATTAGTCCAGAGGGTTAGCAGAAGCCATTTTGACTTCCTCTCCTGCACAGCCTTTTGTCTTTGAAATGCTCTGTCCCCTTTATGACTGCAATCAGCAATTGCTTCTATTCTGTGCATGTCTACACACGGTTCTTGCAGACAGTGAATCACACCTGGTGTGAGAGGTTCAGTTAGGCACAGAGTGAGAGATCTCACCTCCCTGAGAGCCTGGCTTCTCTCATCTCTTCCTGTCTCTCTTTTCATTGTCCTTAGCTGAGGAGCTTGAATCAGCCTGCTAATTATATCCTCAGCTGGGCCAAATGAGGACCTTGCACAGTGCACAGAGTGTTGAGTCAGCCTTAGGCTACTCTCACCCTGTCACAGAAACATTCTGCTTATAGACCTTTGCTCTCATTCTGGAATTCTTTAGTTAAGACCCTTTGCAGGGAGAAGCAGAAGCAGCTCATATGAATCTCTCTGTGTATTGCTGTTAACTTTATGATTTTTTAAAAATCGGTACGACTTCATGCCATTCAGCTGACTACTGACTACAATGTGTACAATGGCATCTTCATCCTAAAGGAGCCCCCAAGACTTCACAAACTGTATCATATACAATTGGGGGCCTGGCATCCTCCACTGAAATGCAGCTACCTCTGGATCAGAACACAGCTGCTATTGAATAGAACAAAACAACGCAAAGAGAATCACTTATTCCCCCGAGTATCCTGCCTCAGGGATCTTGCCAGCTGCAACGGGGAAGATGAATACAGTATCCAATCAAAACTGAAGTGGGAGTTTTAAATAGGAAGAATACAATTGTCCAAACAGAAGAGTCTTGCCAATTCTCATGGTTTTGTCATGAGACTCATGCTAATTATTGTTTTCCTTAAAGCTCCAGCTCCTGGAGTCAAGTAGATATGTGCTGATTTGAGCCTTTAGTCTTTTAAAAAAAAAAAGTGCCCTCATGGCTGTGGAAAAAGCTTCAAAATGTGACTCCAGTCCACCCTAATGACTCAAAAAGTGGAAGGTAAATGAAAAGAACACCAAATCTATTCTTTTACACAACCTCATGATTTTAAAGCCAACCTCATGATTTTTGGTGAGCCTGACTCATGATTTTTGAACATTTGGGGTTAGCAATATTGCAGAGAAGCTGGTCAGGACACTGTAGCTCATGTTCTTTTCCTGCCCCCCCCCCCCCAAAAAGTGTGTGTGTGGGGGTCTTGGTTCTAAAAGATAGCACCTTCATTAGCATACACTGTCCTCCATAGAATCATGCTGGGGCTTTTCTCCATTCATGATGTATGTTCCAATCACCAGCACCACATTAAGCCTATAATGCAAAGTGTTACCATACTTTATTTATTTGTAGGCTATGCTAATGCTATTCTGGGTCTTCTCCAGTGCACAGAGCTTCCCTGATCTGGCTCAGCTGTAGAGCCAGGACTCCCTTGCTAAACTAAACTAGCTAGCAATCATGTCTTTACGCTGCTGTTTTTGACTAAGGTTGCTATTTAAAGGCTGAGTGGGAAGTGTATAGTCTCTTGGGCAGCTTTCTCAGATCGGAGCGTGAAAGCTGGCTTTGAGTTTTTCCATGTGGTGTCTTACTTATTCCTGTGGCAGGATCCAATACTATTGGCAGGCTACGAATATGCAAGGCACGCAGCTTACGTTGCGGTTTGCAAATAAATTTGGTGCCTCTAAAATGGACTCTGCCCCATATTCTGCTCAGTCACCTTTGGGGATCTTGGATTTGTTTGGGTTTTTAACTCACATACCAATGCCTTTGTATGTCTAACCACTGAATTGTCGGGATAGCTCAGCACTTTACTCTGTTCAGACCGTGACTGTTATTTGGATCTTTTAGCAATTTGTTGGATTGGAGAACATGCTGTATAGTGTTAGACTCAAAGAACTCTATCTATGTAGTTTAGGAAAGAGAAGGTCAAGGCAATGGTTCCCAAACTTTTTACTAAGGTGACCCACCCATTGCATTTTTCTTTTTGGGGGGACCCACCATTACCTATATATTGTGCATGCGTGTGTAACTACCATTTACTTTTTTTTTTTTATTCTAACACCAAAGAAAAAAAGAAAAACACAAAATTATGTGCTTTCCACAGTGCTAGCACTCCAGCCCAAGTCCTCTGCCCAGTTCCCTCCAGCGCCCTTGTTCTCACTTTCCCAGCCCCTGTGAATAGAGAGCTCTGATGCCTGCTGCTCCCCGGTAGTTTGAGGTCATCACTCCTTTAAGTGAGAGTGGAAGACAGGCTACAACAAAACACCAGAAAACACAGAGCCTCCGGGCTCTCTCTGTCCTGGAGAGAATTAGCCAGTCAAAGATCCTTTCATGTTTGAGAGGCCTAACTGAAACCCGGCTCCCCACTCCAGGCATTGCGACCTACCACACAGGGTCTCAGCACCACTCAGGATTGGCCCAGCTGCCTCTCTGTCATGATGAAGGGGTGGCTGGGCCAAACCTGAGTAGAGCTGCAACGTGCCAGGACGCAACACCATTCACTCATATTTGGCCCGACTGCTCCTCCATCATGATGGAGGGGCAGCTGGATCAATACCCTTTCCCCCAAGCAGCCCTGGTGGGCAGGAGCGCTCCCGGAGCATGCACAGTGTGAAAGTGACATGGGGGGGTCAGTGACAGGGAACTTGCCTAGATATATACTGCAATCCACTGGTGGGTTAGGACCCACCGTTTGGGAAACACTGGGTTAACTGGAGACTCGGTTACAGTCTGTAAATACCTACCTGAGGAACAAATATTTAATAATGGGCTCTTTAGTCTAGCAGACAAAGTTATAACAAGATCCAATGGCAAGAAGTTGAAGCCAGACAAATTCAGACTGGAAATAAGGCGTACATTTTTAACAGTAAGGGGAATTAACCAAGGGAAAAATTTACCACGGGCTGTGGTGAATTTTCCATTACTGGCAATTCTTAAATTAAGATTGGATGTTTTTCTAAAAGGCTTGCTCCAGTTTAAACAGGAATTATTTTGGAGAAGTTCTCTGCCCTGTGTTGTACAGGAAGTCATACTAGATGATCACATTGGTTCCTTCTGGCCTTAGAATCTATGAATCTATGTTTTTATTAGATTTTCCTGTGCTTGTATTAGAGTCATTGGCACCTTCCTCTAGAAAAATGAAGTTAAAAAGATAAATGGGAAAAAAAGGTTGTTCCCGCCCCCCCCACCAATATTTGTGTTCACAGGCTTTGCTCATATTGGCTCACCCCAATCAGCAGTTTAGTCATCTCCTGTCATACTCTCTGGAATCCTTTGCACCCTTGTGCACCATAGGAAGTACCACAAGATCAAAGGGAGATGGGCCTATAAAGTGCTTCTGGCATCTCGACCAGCAGCCAAGTGGTTTTGGATTGTGGGGTTTTAAACAGTTCTAAAAACAGATTTAAAAATATAAAAATCTTCAGACCTTTATTATATTTGTATTGCTGTAATGTCTAAAGCTCTAACTGAGATCAGGATCCCATTGTGCTACACACTGTTCATATACATAATAAAAGACAGTTCCTGCCCTGAAGACCAGGGAAAATAGAGGCAGAGAGGTGAAGAGACCTGCTCAAGGTCACACACCTGTTCAGTGGCAGAGCTGGAAATAGAGCCCATGTCTGTCAAGTCCCATTCCACTGGCCTGTTCACTGACTTGCCTGCCCTCCAGTACTGTATCCCAACCAGCAACTAATCTGGGACACTTCTACATCTTTTTCGCTTTAAACTGTGGATGGGCCTGATTGAAAACCCCAGTCTTGAATGAACAGGTCCGACCTTTGGGGAAGTCACAGCCCAGTTTTGCGGTGGGACAATCTCTGGTATCCCTGGATCTAACATCCCCAAACTCTTTCAGGTAATGAATGTCTTGATCTAAACTTTGTGGCTTGGGCCCACCTCTCCTCCTCATTATTACTTTAATAGAATAATGACTAGTAAACAAAACAGCAAAGATTTTAATGGGATCTATTAGTAAGAAATGACCTTTTAGTCTCTCAGTTTGAGACGATTGGGAGCTGCACAGCACGGAGCTCAATACTGTGGTCAGTGGGGGAGCTCTCTCCTGTCTCCATTTGTAAGTATCTTCCATGAGCCTGCATGCCAAAGCCTCATTCCCTATGGATAACTCACTTTAAGAAACACCCTTAGCTTCCTCCTCAGTCATTACAAAGAGCTATGTTGCACCTCCTGTTCTTTTCACCGTTTCCAGTGCAGAAACTGCTGGGCACAGAAGTGTATGTAGGTTCTCTTTCCATGCAGCAAAATGAGTGGATGAGTTATATGGAGGTTGGATGGGACCCATTTTAAAGGGAAACAAGAACGTCACTACTCTAGATGTAGAACTGGAACATCATAGGCTGGCTTGTCTCATGCATCTGAATATATGTCCCCCACTAAACAAGGTGACAGTCATGTGATTACCCAAGATATTATGCCTATTCCTGTAAATAGCCAGACCATTGAGAGGCAGTTCAGTACTGTGTCTCCCTGAAGAATGGCTGCGAAAATAATTCACTGGCATTATGATGCACTATAACTGTTGACTAAGATTGCTTCCAGCTATTTACAAACCAGCGACATTGTTCCACTGTTTCCTGAGTCCAAGAATAGCTGTTTTAAACCACAGTTGAATGATTCCTGGAGAGGAGGCATAGAATGCTTTGTATAACTGCCGCTGTCCCCAAAACACAAGAGACAGACAAACAATATTTCACTGGAAGTCTGTTTTTTCCCTTGAAAAATGAATCAGTTGATTATTGAAATGAGGAATGTACCACACCTAGATTAAACAGGAAGTTGCTGTTTCCTAAATCCACTGATGGTCTGCTTGTGCTCTTCTCTTGAAAGAGCATCATATTGCCCTGACAGATTTAGACAGACATCTGTCACTGGATGCTGAAAATAGACAAGCTTTCTGAAAACAGCACGGTGGTGCACATCATGCTGGGAAATGCACAACTCTCTTCAGATCTGTAACGTTTTGATTGCTATGTGGGGAAGGAAAAAGAATATTCCTATGATTTTTTAAATAGCCACGCTAATCTGTTACTTGCAGTGTCTGCTGTATTTTAGTAGTAGCTTTATGGAAAATCACTTCAAACTCATGCTGTTTAATCAGTTCCTTGCTATCCCGTGCTCCCGGTCTGTTTGTTGTAGCTTCCTGTTGTCTGTAACCTTATACATAGTTTGTAAACCCGTCAGGACAAGGGCCGTCTCTTTTGTTATCTTTGTACTGTGCCTATCACAACAGGGCGGCGCCTCTAAGCAGGAATGTAGTACAAATGAAGAAGAATAATGTTGATATAAACTCTAAACTGGTTCTCCCACAACCTGACATAGAACTTACTCGTATGAGGAATTAGTGGGCCTGTGGGATCAGGAATTTATAGTCTAGCCTGTCCTTTTAAAAAAGTCGAGCAGACTCTGTGGTTTATCAAGCATTTTGCTAATATTAATTAATCATGGTGACACCATCCTAACTATTGTGAAACTTAATTATTGTAACTATTGTTGATAACCTGAGGCACAAAGAAGTTAAATGATATATCTGTGGATCGAACTAGGAATCCTGACTTCTACTTCTGTGTGCTAACCACTAGACCACACTGCCTCTCAAGAGCAGATGCAATGTGAGAAGATACCATGTATGTGGGAATAAAGCACCATGGGTAAAATATGTAAAAGCCCTTAAAGGTCCATTTTCAATAGTGATTTAGGAATCCAAGTCAGCAGATTACATGTGTATTTAGCCACTAACAGGGGCTGGCTTTGTGTGTGATGCAGCAATAGCCACCTACCCAAGGACTAGATCCTTAGAGGTGCTGAGAATCAGCAGATCCTTGGCAATGTTTTGTTTTGAGTTCTTTTTTATTTTATTAAAAAGGGAAGAACTGGAAGTGACCCAGACATTTTAAACCAGGCAAAGCAAATTTTTTGTTTTTAAACAAACTCTTCAATTAGAAATCTAACTCCTAGTTGCTGTAATTCAGTTTCTGGTGCCCTAATCCCTGGCTCCATGATATTTGTTAACCCGGCCCTTCCAGGAGATCCAACAGGAAGGTGCACTGCTTAGCTCGGAATGGGATCCCAGTTATCCCTGGTACCTTGGTTATGCAATAGAGAGGGTAAGGTGTTGGCCAAACACTGCAATACCAGCTCTTGGCACTGATATTGTGGGTGGCATTTCTTCCCTGGAGCAGGCATTGTGATACCAGCAGTGAGGCCTGCTATCATGCTAATTACCACAATCCTAGACACTTCCTATAGCCTTATTCATCCATTGTGGTGTGGGTGGTTATTTGTATTGAGGTTGCACTAGGAGCCCCAGTCATGCATCAAGACCCCATTGTGCTATGCACTGTACAAGCAACAAAAAGTTCCCTGTTCTAAAGACCTGACAATCCAAGTACCATAGTGCAATTCCACTGATTTTAGGTCATTGATTTACTGGGTCAAAACCAAACCTGCATTCTGTTACAAATCAGAGTCTGCAATTTCAAACATGCCATTATACATTTTCCAGTGCAGGGCTCCCTCTTAGAAAGGCTTCTTAATTATCCTGGATATAAGCTGCCAAACTCCCACTCCCAACTCCAGTGACATCTCTTGATAAGCATTTTTGTAGACCTTTGCCTTCACTGCTAACAAGGGTGTGTCTTTTACCTCAAGATAACTAATGTATGCATGTGAGCTTTCCTGAGGTAAAAACACAGTGAAGGCAAGGCTCTGTGAGTTGACTGTGAGATAAGTTAGGCAAGCTCAGTCCTAGGCGGGGATATAGGGCTGACCTCACCATGGCTTGTTTACAATGCCACTTTTGTTGGTATAATATGTCGCTCAGGGATATGAAAAAACCACACCCCTGAGCGACATGAGCTACATCGACAGAAGCGCCGGTGTGGACAGCGCTATGTCACGGGGGGAGGGTGCGGGGGTGTTTCTCCCACCGACGTAGCTACCATCACTTGTGGAGGTGGTTTTATTATGTCGATGGGAGAGCTCTCTCCTGGTGGCATAGAGACACAAGCGATCTTACAGGGGTGCAGCTCCGTCAGTACAGCTGTGCCACTGCAAGCTCCCTAGTGTAGACAAACCCCTAGATTACTTCACAATAAACCTAGAGTGCTTTGTCCTCACTGTGTTTTAACCCCAGGATAGCTCATGCACATTAGTTACCCTGAGGTAAAAAAGCACAGCATTTTTATCAGCGAAGACATAGGTGGTACCAAGCTCTGACATTCCAGACAATTGGCTTCCATTAATACAGACAGGACGGCAGTTCATCTGCCCTATGTTCACACCTCTTCGCTAAAGCAGAATGAACCTTCAGACCAGCAGTCCTCAACCAGGAGTCCGGGGGCCCCTGGGGAGCCGCAAGCAGGTTTCAGGGGTTCTGCCAAAATAAACCAGAGAGGAGGGCCAGCGTTAGACTCACTCCTGCCCAGGGCTGAAGCCCAAGCCCAAGCAATTTAGCTTCGCAGAGCCCCCTGTGGCATAGGGTCCTGGGCAGTTGCTCTGCTTGCTACCCCCTGGTTTTTAATCTACTGAAAAACAGTTGTGGCACAAGTGGGGGGGGGCTCAGAAAGAAAAAGATTGAGAACTCCTGCTTCAGACTATTTTTACCTAAATACTTTAAACACGGGTGTGTAAAGTTAAGCACATGCACTGAAAGTAAGTTACCTAAATAACACGTGTTCATTCCTGACAGCTCTGGGTGTCCAATACCTCTGAAAATGAGGCCACTTTTGCTGAGGGGCCTAATTTTAGTTTGAAAATTAAGTTTGAAAATTTCAGCCTAGAATTCTGGTAGGCTTAAAAAGGAATCACAGCCACTGTAAACATTGTATGTAATAACTTGTAGGGTGTGGGTTATGAGTTTGGGATTTTTGAGGGGAAAGCAAGAGAGCTTGTTTATACTTTGCGTCTGATGACTCCGATGTTTGGGAGCTTTCCAAAGCCAATTTAGGGCATGTCAGAACGGGACACTGCGCCCTGTGTATGAAAGAGGCATTCATAAGGGAATGAAGCCTAAACCACACTTTTAATGTTTTTGTCATGTCAACATTTTTTTTTTTCCTTTTTCGTTCTTGCAAAAGAGTATAAGCAAAGTCCCAAGGTTAATGCAGTGCATTGAATGGAAAACCTGGAGATAACTGGGAAAGACAAAAAGGCTACTAGAGACATGGGTGTAGAAGTTAAAAATAGTCTTTTGATTCGGACAGAATATTGTTTAAAGTATTCCGAAATGTTATGATTGTGCTGTGGCTGCAGATGCCATGCTATAAAGATGAATCATGCAGCTGTGGGGTAAAAAGTGCCCTGTCTCTTTAATTGCTGCTACTGAAGTTCATATGTAGCCTATACTTTCACATTATGTGTAATTCTGCAGCAATTACAGGAGGTTGAAGATAGAGTGCTGAGCAGGAGCACCCAAATGATATGAAATCTTTTGAGGCTCAGTTTGATGATTAAAGCTGAGAGTCACTGTACTGTTGTTCCTAAACTGTCACAAGACTATTGAGCAATCCTTTGACACCAGCTGTTCGGTTAGAGATCACAGCCCAAATCATTAGCAGCAGTTTGAAGGCTCCTGATGTGCCATTCAAACAGTGGTTGTTTGTGGTGGTTATAAGGGTTAGGGGGAAGGGAGGGCAGTTGGGGAAGGTTGAACTCAAACACTCTCTGGGTCAGATGTGCATTTATTAGGGAGGTTTATAGTACTGTGGGTTTCTCTAGATCTCTCTCTCTCTCCTGCCCTGAGCTGCAGAACCACAAATGGCAGCAGGAGACAATGGGAAATGTGGGTTGCAAAGTGAAGATGAGGAGCTAGATTCAGATCACCGTTACGGTGGTATATGCTTGGAAGATGCTTTCCTTACTGATTCCTCCACTAGCAGCACCTCTCTTCTCCCCTTCTTCATCATGCAAGCCTGCTGGTTGATTCAGATAGGGTTACTCTTGAAGGCTATAGTATAGGAACTGACATCGTGGATCAGACTAAAGCTCCATCTAGTCCAGTGTCCTGTCTCTGACAGTGGCCGGCACCAAAGGCCTCAGAGGAAGGTGCAAGGAACCCTGCAGTAGCAGTTATGGGATAATCTACCTCCAGGGACAGTTGTTTCCTAACTCCCAGTAGTGAGAGGTTGGCTTAGGCTATTCAAAACATAAGGCTTTATATCCATTTCAGAGCTCTTGGGATTTTTTAATGGTTATTATTATCATCACTCTAGATAGTCTTGTTTACCTTATAAATGCCAAGCCCTTTTTTGAATCTTCATTAACACCTTGTCACAATGAGTTCCACAAACAAATCATGTGCTGTATAAAAACTTATTTCCTTTCCCCACTTTTAAAATGTACTTTTCACTTTTGAGCTTCAGACATGAATTGTTCTAAAGAAAAATGTTGTTATGAGAATTTTTTGGGGGATGAAAAAAAAAATCTAAATTGAAAATGGTGACAGCAACTTGTGTTAAGGTAGAAAAAGTACAGTCCTGTTATTTTCCAAACAGGGCTGAAATTGGTGGTGGAATCTGAATTTACTAAACCAAGCGTCGCAGTGTTACTTTGTGAAGATCATATACAAAGATAGCAAGTTCCTTCTGTATGGAGAAATATAGAACCAGCATAGAGAAAATTCCTGTTCTCCTTCATCTGTCTTACATTTTTGTTCAACAAATAAAGATGCAGTAAGCTAGGTCTGACTTAGTGAAAGTTTCCATTTTTGGAGATCTTGGCATGAACTCTAGCACACTTTGAATTCTACAGTGCTTTTAAAAATTACCTCTTTTTATTTGTATGTTCTCAATTTATTCATGTTGGACGTATGGATAAATGTGAGAGGAAACCAGTGGCCAAAAAACTTCTAACTTCTTCTGGATGCAAATTTAATATTGTGTGGCCTCGTGGATAAAACATCTGTCTTTATATTTTAAAAGTATGGCGTTCAATTCCTGTTAAGGTGGCAAGTCTCAGACTGTGGTCCGTGCCAGTTGCTAGGGAGATGGCTAGTCCTAATGATTCTGGCTCCTCCACCTTGTTTCCAGCTGCTTAATCTATTTTAGCTAAATTAAATAAATAAATTAATGGAGATATCCTATCTCCTAGAACTGGAAGGGATCTTGAAAGGTCATCAAGTCCAGCCCCCTGCCTTCACTAGCAGGACCAAGTACTGATTTTGCCCCAGATTCCTAAGTGGCCCCCTCAAGGATTGAACTCACAACCCTGGGTTTAGCAGGCCAATGCTCAAACCACTGAGCTATCCCTCCCTGACTCAATGAAATTTAATACTTTTCCATGTAAGCAATGGCTGTGTTTGCCAGAGGGATGTTATGCAAGTGTAAAGGCAGGGGGATGCGTCCACGTGAGGATCTCTCTATTAAGTTGTGGTCCACACTGAAAAAGTTGAGAGCCCTTCTGTTCAGGCTACACATTTTCCTAAAGTTCTATAGAGACCCTGGGGGTTTTCGCCTTCCTCTGCAGTGTGGGACATGGATCACTTGCAGGTTTAAACTAGTGTAAATGGCGGATTCTCTGTAACTTGAAGTCTTTAAATCACGACTTGAGGACTTCAGTACCTCAGCCAGAGGTTATGGGCCTATTACAGGAGTGGGTGGGTGAGGTTCTGTGGCTTGCGATGTCCAGGAGGTCAGACTATATAATCATTATGGTCCCTTCTGGCCTTAAAGTCCATAAGTCGATAAGTTTATATTAACCTTAATTCAGCTACACAATTCCATTTTATGTTAATTTTTATTGCTGCTAAAACCCAGCAACCAAAACCCTGATTCAAAGCATTTCATATGTTAAATCAAAAACAATTTAGCTGAATAAGGACAAGAAATAGATTAGGAAACCAATTAAGTTAAACAAAACCCCATTGAGACTTCTTCTATCCTAATCTCGGATTCATAGACTACACACACGTGAGCTCTGAATGAAGGAATGAGGGGCTCTGTGTCTTGTTTGACATGACCATTTAAAAGGCTAACCCCGTGCGTCAGCTTTTATAGGTATTACATCTTTGTATGCTTAAGCTTTATTTTTTTCCCCCTGATTCATGAAATGTTTTGGCTCCAATAAGGATTCACATGCACTCTGCATACATATTTGATGAGAAAGTGAGCCAAACTTGGGGCCTACTAACCCTGTCTTGTTCCCTTGCTAAGTGAGTTAGAACCATTAGGCTAAGCATGTTCCATTTACTGTTGTCACACGGATTAGTGTAAGGAAATGTAAGGTTGAGGTCAACTGGAGCAGACAGGTCTTGCCAATGTAATGAGGACTGATTTGAACAGGAGTAAGCAGCAGCCAATTATTAGTTTCACTCATAGTGAGGTTGCTCTTTCTATTTGTAGCCGGTTTAACTGTGGATCCTTGTTTGACCATGCATTTGGGCTGATCTGTCTGCAGAAGAACACTCCGATCTCAGATCAGGTGCAGCTGCCATTTACTCTGTAGCCCTTTTTCATGTGTGTTTTCTAGTAGAGATTGACTTTAAATAAGTACAGACCAGCGTTGCCACTGTCTTTGGCAAACATCCTAGATATAGGCTTAATTTCATTGATCACTGAAATGCAGCTACTTCAGGGGTGGGAAGCAGCAGCCGTCTGTCATGACACTTTGATCTGGGGCAGTTTATTAGATTTGTCACCTAAAAAGAATAGCTCAGATGTGGGCATCTCCCTCATATCCTCTGCAGTGAAGACCAATGCAAAGAATTAATTCAGCTTCTCCACAATGGCCTTATTTTCCTGGAGTGCTCCTTTAGCACCTCGATTGTCCAGTGGCCCCACTGGTTGTTTGGCAGGCTTCCTGCTCCTGATGTGTTTAACAACATTTTTGTGTTTCGTTTTTGAGTCCTTTGCTCTTCAAATTCTTTTTTTGGCCTGCCCAATTATACTTTTACACCTAATTTGCCAGAGTTTATGTTCCTCTCTATTTTCCTCAGTAGTATTTGACTTCCAGTTTTTAAAGGATGCATTTTTGCCTCTGATTGCTTCTTTTTCTTTGTTGTTTAGCCACGGAGGCACTTTTTTTGGTCCTCTAACTATTTTTTAATTTGGGGGTATACATTTAATTTGAGCTATTATGGTGTTTTTAAAACGTTTCCATGCAGCTAGCAGGCATTTCACTTTTGTGACTGTAACTTTTAATTTCTTTTTAACTAGATTCCTCATTTTTGTATAGTTCCCATTTCTGAAGTTAAATGCTACTTTGGTGGGCTTCTTTGGTATTGTCATCCCACAAGGATGTCAAGTTTAATTATATTACAAGTCTTGCTCTTATGACAGCAAATTCTATTTTGATTCATACCTGGATATCCATTCACCAGTCTTAAATGCCTGTTGTAGCTGCATAGGTGCACAAATATGTGTGGACATTGGGCAATTTCTGAGATTCATTTTTACAAACTTCTTTTATTTTCCTTCCATACAATAATTCTTACAGGTCCAGTGTATAGCTGTCAATATGCATATTGTATGAGAGGTACTCTATAAGTTCTGTTTAAGTTTCTGAGGACACTCAGACTAAGTATGCTCTTTCTATGTTGAGACTTTTAGGGAATGTTTAGAGGTACTCTGTGTTTTGCTTACATTAGTCTTTCTAAAGTACAAGAGCCCTCTTAAAGGTTCATTTCCTCTTTCTTTGACAGTCAGTTTTTTCTCAGGTATATCTCTATTTTCTTCTGTTTTTATTTTTCCTCAATCTGGTTTCTGTTCTGTTTATGGTTTACTCCTGGTCCGTCTGGTTTCTTCTTGTTGGAAAAAAAAAAAAAAAAAGGATGTACATTCTGGGACACTTCTAAATATTTAACAGAAAAATATAGATCTAGAAGATGAAAAGGATCAAAACCCATCGGTGCCCAATCTCCAGCTGTTGCACATAATCGAGCACATGAGGACACCCACATAATTGCAAAGAGCAATCCCTACATGATGTGTCCAGGCAAAGGCCAAAATAAAGCAGAGAGGGTCCCTCCAATATGTCTGGGGGAGAAAGTCGATGAATATATCCCCAGTCCCCAGTTTAGCAATCGATGATTCATGTGAACAGGAATGGCAGTAATTAAGCATCTTATCCCATTTGAACCCAAAGATACCATTGGCATCCATGTAATTGTCCATTTATTTCTTTTATCTTATTAAAGTAGATCCTGCCAACACGATCTGGGTGGGACAGAGAATGCTAAATATTAAGCATATCATAGAATATTAGTGTTGGAAGAGACCTCAGGAGGTCATCTAGTCCAATCCCCTGCTCAAAGCAGGACCAACACCAACTAAATCATCCCAGCCAAGGCTTTGTCAAACTGGGCCTTAAAAACCTCTAAGGATGGAGATTCCACCACCTCCCTAGGTAACCCATTCCAGTGCTTCACCACCCTCCTAGTGAAATAGTTTTTCCTGATATCCAACCTAGATCTCCCCCACCGCAGCTTGAGACCATTGCTTCTTGTTCCATCATCTGCCACCACTGAGAACAGCCGAGCTCCATCCTCTTTGGAACCCCCCTTCAGGTAGTTGAAGGCTGCTATCAAATCCCCCCTCACATCCAGACTTTGATAGTATTAGATTTAGATCCTCTCTCTCCCTCTGGAATGAATCCTTGGTTCATCTTATTGCAGCAGTAGATGTGGGACAGTCATAACTAGATATGGATGTCTCTGCTTTCCTCCTATTCACCTCACCTTCACTAGAAGAATGAGTTATCAAAATATATGTGTTTTTAGTGCTAACATATGTACCTTTTGGGAGGGGAAGAAAACCCAGAAAGCAAAATTTAAGAAAAAATCAAAATTGAGATGGACTTGAACCAAAGGTCTGAATCAAGATCCCAGTTCCAAACAGCTCCAAACTTTTTTTAGGAAAGTCAGTATCAAAATTAGTGATGTGACCCCATCTCTACTTTTACATTTTGTATATGTGTTTAAATACAGGGGGAAACTTGAGTCACATGTCAGTAGGGATATTTTCCTAATTCATTTCTACTTTCTTGAAACAGATTATTGCAGAGCTCACCCAACATGCAATAGGTTTACAAAACAGTCTCCTCAGATTCAGGAAAATAGCAGTACTCAGTGGCACAGAATAAAGCCAATTTAAGATTCAGCTGGGGAAAAAAATTTCTTCCTCTTACCTAGAAAAAGTAGATCAGGAGCTTGTTCTCAGTCTCTCATAACACAGAAAGAAAGGGGTTGCTCTATAAAATTGAGAAGTGACAAAACTGGTAAAAGGAAATCTATTTTCACGTCCTGTGCAATTAGACTTTGGAACTTACTGCCACGGGATGTTGTTGAGGTCAAGAATTTAGCAAGATGCAAAGTGGGATTGGACATTTTTTTTTGGATAACAAGAATAGCCAGAGTTGTGATAATTGGTGCTAACAAAAGAGTATTGGAAAAGATATATAACCTCATTCTTCTGGATTTAAGTCAATCTGTAATTACTGTATTAGGAAGAGAACTTCCCGAGGGGCGGATTATCTTATATCTACTTACCATGAGCTTTTCTTGTACCTTCTTCTGAAGCATCTGGTGCTGGCCAGGGTAAAAGAGAGGCACTGGACTAGTTGGACTACAGATCTGTTCCAATTTCACAACTCTTAGGTAGCTAACTTCTCTGGCTGCTGTATGTGCCTCTTGTGCCTTTTTGGAAAGTCGTTAACCATTTATCCTTAAAATAACACGTGTTTTATTAAAATAGTAAGCAAAGAGTCTAGACAATGACACATATTTTCTTCCCACTAAAATATTTATTAGTTGGTATTGAATATGCTGTTTACAAATACCATATGGGATTGTCTTCAGCAATGTTACAAAAGAACCACAACCCAAGAGGAAGCTGGAGCAACCCACTGGGTAACATGCTCAAATTCCAGCTTTGGGAAGACAGTTGACAAACCTGCTCCATTTTCATTCTCACTATTTGTAGCTGCTGTAGAGCAAATCAAGTATAGCTTGCACTTCACTATAGTCCTCTTTGTAGCAGACTTGATCTGCAAGGTGTGCAGATTTATCAACTGCAGAAGATCTGGAGACACAACTTAACTGCGTAGTGATGAGTGTTGTTCTGTTGTTTGTGGTTGTCATCCCGTAGTAGCACCTACTGTAGTTAAGGTTGCAAAGCAATCTCTGTTGCAAATCCCATTTTATATGCTCATAACTTTGCAAAACATTCATTTCTTGGATTGAAATGTTCCGTAGTTGGACAACAGGGGGAGGTGTGGACCTGTATGTGTGGTTAACATGTAACTGTGATGGTAGATGGGCTACTGTGGGGACACAACTCAACTGTGATTGGTGTAATTGAGTCAGATGAGTGTGTTACAAAAACATGGTGGCGGTTGCAGTGCAGTAGGACCTCAACCTGTTTTAGAGCTGTTGCTATTTTCTTACTCTTCAACTGAGAGCCTTTCAGATAGCACTGACCACTCTTCCTTTTGTTGTATATTCAGTGTACACCTCTCAAGGGTGTGTATAATGTGTTTTGCAGCTTCAGCCTAACGTATGGTAAAGTCTCTTCATCTGTAGGGTGACATTTATTCCTGATGTAATCAGGCCGATGGTGTCTTGGGATGCTGCTGTCACTCTCTTGGGCTTCTTGGGTTGAAGAAAAGAGTGAAGGAAAATGGGTCTGGAGTCAGCTTCCCAACTATACATATTTTTTTTAACCTGAACAGGGAATTTGAGGTAAAGGTCTTTATTGCTGGGGGCACAAGAACCAGCCTTTAGAAACATTTCATCCATCTAATCTGTCCTTATCTAATTCAGGTATTTTTACTGCATTCGTCACAATGGTAACTGAGTGCATGTTTCCTTTTCCTCCACCTTTTTGCTTTATATTCGTGCTGGGCAGAATTTTTTGTCTGGTACTCTTTTTGCCACAAAATACAGTTGGGTTAATTGAAATGTTTTGTGAATTCATACTGATTTTGTCAAATTGGTTTGGGGGGAAGGGGATTTGAAAAAAATCAGAACTTTTTGATTCAAAGTGACATCATTTTTCAAAATTATTTCAATTTTATAAAAAAAATTTAAAAGCTCAAAAATGAAACATTTAGTTTTGGGTTGAACAAAACGTTTTGGTTGATCTGAAATGAATTTTTTTTTAACCGCTAATGAACTGAAAAATCGGGTATTTGCACAGTTCTGCTTTATGTCCTTTTGCAGCCTTTCAGACTGCAAGTCATGTAGGCCCAAGGGATTCCTGAGCTGAGATCCTGCATGAAGAGGGCTAGCAGCATAGGGCATCCTGCCTGATTACGCTGGTGCATGTGCTCTGTGTGGCTTACGACACTTCATAGAGGTTTGCAGCTTCACACAGTAAAGAAAATCAAGGAATATGTCATGCCAGAATTTCCACTTTGGGGAATGGTGATCTGTAGCTCTTGCACCGCCTGGCTAACAGAGACCAGTTTGAATAAGGTGCAGTAAAAATCCAGCAGCATTTTCTTGGCTCTTCACATCTCCTCCCTATTTTTGTTTTTCTTTTTCCTATTTACCCCTTAACCTTTCCTCCTCTGAGTCTGTCTCTGCAAACTTGTTCGGTCTCTCCTCTTGTGCTTGACAGCATTGTGTGTTCCTGTGCAATGCACGTACTCTGGATTGGTAGAATAACAACATAAGGTTTTCTCTCCCTCATTCTCCCTCTCAGTTTTGCTTCCTCTGTCCTTTGTTTCTTTGTATGTGCGACGGGACGACTGGAATTAATTTAGCCCAGGGATGTTCAATGCAGTGCAGCACAAATCAGACACCTCCCTTTCTCTAGCCCTAGCCTCTGTGTTAAATAGAACAAATATGCACCTCTGGGTTTGGCAGCTGCATGCTGCCAGGGGCTCCTCCTCTCCGGTTTGCAGCAAAGTGGCTTCAGAAATAAAAATGATTGTGGATTTTTATTTTTTTTTAATTAGTCTCATGCTGGAATTGTGCACAGGAAGAAAATGAATCACGTTTAGCTCTGGGCTGGCGTCAGGTTGTCCATGGACAGCTTCGCTGACTGGAGACGCTTCCCCCGGTTACACAACTGGCAGAGGCCCTGGTGCAGCCATCGAGGGGTGGACAATAAGCTTCCCCACATGTGGATATGCAGGGTACATTCACAACAGCAACCTCTGCTCTAGGAAGAGCATGGACTCCTTGCTGTTGCTCTCCCTTCAATAACAGGACTTGGAAAGGGCACTGGGCAGATGACAGGGCCAAGGCCCCATACTCACCTCCCACATTGGCCTGTATACCTGGTCGTCTGCTCGACTGCATCCAGGCATCACAGAGGCTCAAACTTGTGACCAGCTGCCCCATAACTACAGGCCTCTGTGAAAAGACTAAAATGTTCCGATGAGTTTGGCCTGTACCAGACCTGGAAGTACCACAAGAGGCCCTTTCCCCCAGGATTTCCAGCTGGAAACAGAAGCACTGGGAATCTCAGGGGCCTGTTCTCCAGAGATTAATGGGGATTGAATTAAATGAATGAGGAAGCACTAAATATTAAATATGCAGAAATGCTTAAATTGATGAGAATGATAAATATTTGCAGCCCAACTTTGCAGAACTCAGAAGCTTGGGCAACTAACCAAACTGAACCCTGAGAGGCCCTTCTGTCACAAATTCACTTTGTATCCTTTGGCAGTACAGCTTGCTACCCTCCTTGCCTTGCTCCCTGCAACTGTACACTGAAATGACAGCTTGAAGGATTTTTCCCCTTTAACCCTCCTACCTTCTGTTTTAGTATGGTGCCTCCCCCATTCAACCAAAGTTTCCAGCTTTTCATCCTTTGTTCCCAGGGTCTTTTTACATATCTGGAATGCCAGCTAGCAACCCCCAGCTTCTTTCCCCAGCAGAGAATGGCAGTAGCTTGTCTGTCAGTCCAGCAGTAGAGTGGGTCAAGGTCAGCTTTATCTGACTTCTAACAATTATGGTTGACAACTTGGCTGAGGACTAGCCCTGAAAACAGACAGTGCAATTACTCAAATGCTGCTTTACTAGCACACAGTTTTATTTTCCTGTGCTTCGTGTGGAGAGTTTAATGGGACTAACTAACCCAAAATTGTCACAATATGGTTTTTTTGCTTCTATAGATCTTTTCCTTGAACATATGATAAACGTCATGTGATCACTGGATTTGCTAGAGGTATCGTCTTTCTGATGAAATGTAAACCTTACAGTCCTAGACACCGCCTGTGGCCGTTAAAGAACCTATGTTACCTTTTCTCAGAAATAGGGTATTTCAACTCCTCTGGTGATTACTCCACCTGCAGTTTCAGCTGGGTCCAGGAGTCTTCACTTTCTGGCCAAAGATGAATGCGGTATAGCTGCATTCGGTTGAACAGTTGCTATGTTTCACCCCAGAAGTGACTGCATTGTACTGGTGGGAAAAATTAATCTTGGATATAGTTTTGTATGTTAGGTTATAAAGTGCTTAGGTTTCCTTTCAGGTTAAATGAACTATGCCATAAATATCATAGTTATCATTGCTTTTGCATGGTGTCTCCATGGTGTCTCCACTGGGAAACTAATCATATTTCTGCCCTTGTTTCAGTTCATAATTTATTCATTTTTAACTGGTCCTCTGTGTGTCTAGAAGAATAACATCTCACCATTGCTCTCTGAAATGGCATGATCTTGGCTTATGCCCAAATAAATTTGTTAGTCTCTAAAGTGTCACAAGGACTCCTCATTGTCAAAACAGAACAGTAGTCGACTGCTTGTTCTTTCCCAAATGGACCAAAGCTTACTTGGCAGGGTTTCCACTCCCTGTGTGGAAGGGAAACTTTCCCCTGTTTATCCTTTCTTTTACCCCATACAGACCCTTATCTGTATAGATGCCACTTGTAACCTTTCTGAAATCTGGCAGCCTTCCCTAGGAAACCCAGCTGCAGAAAATGCTGCCCCAGCTGCCTCTTTTTCATAGGTGTCCCCCTCTTGTCCTCCAGCAGACCTTTCGTTATCGATAAGGCATGCTAATGAGGCATTAAACGCCATCGCAGATTAAAGAGAAAAGGGGTGAAATGCTTGGCCACAGTAGTGGTGGAAGCATTCTGTCAATTGGTCTCTGGTTTTTAAAGTGGTGCAGCCCAAGCTGCGGAGTTTGTCTTGTTTTTTTAATGAAAACCTTAACTCATTCCAAGAGCCATGCCAAACCTTGTGAATCTTTTGCAAACTTGGCCCAGACTCTTGTGTTTATATCAAAATGTGGAAGCAGGTGAGTGTCCCATGGTTTGCGATTTCTCACAGAAAGAATCTCTCTGCTCTAGGGATGATCCTTCGTAATGAGGTCCAGCCAGGGGGCATGAAGTGCCTCTGCCTTGGGAGAGCAGTGTTCCTCCTGACTTCTTTTTTTTTTTATTAAAGATGGGCTTGAGCCACAAAGTTTGGACCCTCAAGTTCAGGGATGTTGGGATCTGGAGTCTTGCTTTGGAATTGCATCTTCTTTTGGCTAAAGAATGGGACCGAGAACTACCCCTTTCTATGCACGCTCAAGCTAACCCATTTAACAGCATCACTGATGGCCCTGCATTGCTGTATCTCTGCTGTGCCAGCTTCCCATGGCTGTGCCATGACGTTCCATTGCTAGTCCAGTCAAACATTGGACAAAGGTGAAGGTGCATTTCCTTCCAACCGGCATGGCATGATAAGTGGTAATGAAAGGGTTAAAACTCTGTAGTCTCTCCCAAGCCCCACAATCTGTCTTTCATCTAACTGAGTGTTCACCATATGTCCCAGGGTCCTGGCTGCATAAATGTAGATGTTTCTTGATCATGACAACAATGCGAAGATTAAATTTATTGCCAGCCTAAATGGAGCTAGGTAGGGGTGGGGAAGGGAGTAAGTAGGGGGGAGACAACTTGTAATTGCCCCATAGAAGTTTCACTGTATTTGGAAGGGTCTGTAAGAGCCAAATGTAAATGGCTCTTTGCCAAGCAGCCTTCTTGTCATGCTGACTGGAGTACAAGAAAAAATGGGGTGAGCTTCAGTGACTGAGACTGAGTTCCTTTTGGATCATGTTCATTAGGTGTTTGCAGATGGAATTCTTCAATGCTCCTGCCAGGTTAGAGGATTGGCTTTTGTCAACACTCGAAAATGAAGTGTGCAAGAGACTGGAATTTTGCAGGCAGACAATCCCCTCTGCTTCCTTGCGAATGGTCCCTACAAGAGACTGGAATTTTGTAGGCAGATAGTTCCCTCTGCTTTCTTTATAGATGGTTCCTTTTATATTTATATATATATATATATATATATACACACACACACACACACACACACACACACACACACACACACACACACACACACAAAAGATACCTTTGCAGGTGTCATATGCACAACATACTCCCCAAGAATTTTTGCACATATATTGTCTTTTTGCAACTAATCATTTCCAAGTCAATGTCATAAAATGGTTACCAAAGAAGCCTGAGATCTAAGTAAGAGGTCTGTCCCCCTAATTTTAAAGTGTGGGTCACCTTCAGTTATAAAACTATTCTTCAGTCTTGACTCCCCTTCAGAGCTGATGAAGAGGAAAGATTATGGGGGAGGAGCTGGAGAACTGCATGGGGAATGTATTTGACATTTACCCACCTAATGGAGGCAGACTCCTGAGCTCTAGGAATCACTTATGCTTCTCTATCAGCCCCTTCCGGATGAGCTGAGGAGCGATGTGGATGAGTTTGAGGCTCTCTGATTGCACGTTAGAAAATCCTCCATTAATGAGGATGGACCTACATAAGAAGGACTGCGATGACACAGAGCCCTTTTCAGTGTACAGGGAATTGAGGGATAAGGAAATCGGGGGAGGAAGTGGGTCCCCTCCTTCCCCCAGGAGAGAGATTATGCCATCCTCAAAAGGGTTAAAGCTAAAATATTAATGCTTGTGAGCACTTGGATAATGTCTTCCATGTATGGTTCTCAAAGTGCTTTCAAGCATTAATGATTAAGCCCCAAACACACCAGGGTAGGAACAGGGCCGGCTCCAGGGTTTTGGCCGCCCCAAGCAGCCAAACCCCCCCCCCCCCCCAAAAAAGCCCCGATCGCGATCTGCTGCGGCAATTCGGCGGGAGGTCCTTCACTCCCAGGCGGAGTGAGGGACCGTCCGCCGAATTGCCGTCGAATACCCGGACCTGCCGCCCCTCTCCGGAGCGGCCGCCCCAAGCACCTGCTTGAGAAGCTGGTGCCTGGAGCCGGCCCTGGGTAGGAAACAGACCAGTAAAGTGAAGCACAAAGACATAGATCACTCAGTGAGTCAATAGCAGAGCCAGGAATAGAACCAAGGAGTCCTAGCTCCCAGGCCCCTCCACTAAACCTGTCACCAACAGACCATGTTCAGATCAAGGCTAGGCTGAGACACTATTCACTTAGCAGAGAATGTCAGCTAAAGTCAGGAGAGCTGTAGGGTGGTAAGAGTTTATTAAAGGATTTTATTTTAAGAAATCTAGCCTACCTGTCCGTTTTGGCTTTCTGCTTATCAAGTGCCGCATGTTAGAATGAACACACGTGCTATTTAGTGTTTCAATTTCAGTTACATATGAGGATAGAGAAGTAAAATGAGAAAGGTCTGGTTGTAGCTGTTGCAGGAGCTATGGCAATCCACTATGCCCTGAGGTAAGTCTTAGTTGGCTTTATGGGACAGCATTTTCTGAAGCCACATGCGTTAGGTGAAGTCCTCATTTCCCCTGAAAGCATCCAAACAAGTGAGGAAATGGGGTGAGTGTGTCACTTTCACAGCCACAGGTGTCTGGTAGCTGGGATCTTGAAAACAGTGCAGAATTAGCTGCGTCTCTCTCAATACCCAAATGCGGGACACCTGGGATAAAGACCCAGAAAGAGGGAGGAGACGCAAAGCATTCATGCTGTAAACTTAGAAGGCTGTGGGATTAATTCCTTTAGTGTATATGACTCTTTCTGAGGTAAATAATTTTCAAACATAAAAATGAGGGGACATCATATTTATGCAGAATGTAGTTAACTTTGGGACTGAAATGAGTGACTTGTCTTGAAATGACAACCACTGAGGGGCTCATCTCCTCTCTCTGCTGCCTCTTTAGATCTGATAATCCATTGAAATCAGTGCAAAGGCAGGATGCCTGGAAGGTGTCTCTCCTAGAAGTTATAATATACCTGGGGACTATGTTAATTTCACCAAACGCATGCCCTACAATTTGCCTTTTAATGCCTTGTTTTTTCAGTACTATCTTGTGGATGAGCAAAGATGAGCCAAATTCTCTGCTGGTGTAAATGGGAAAAAGTCCACTGAAGTCAAGGATCTGTACCCATTTACGCCAGCAGAGAATTTTGACCCCCTGACTCTTAATTTGCTGGTTACATAGTAACCTTCATCAAACAGGTAAGCCGCTGTTCCCATTAGCCTCTTGTAGCCCGTTGGAATGTTCATGCCAGCCTTCCTTACATGTTCCCTTTGCCAGGCCATTTTGGAGCAGCACCAGTAGTATTGTGTGCTCATGGGAGTGAACACTAATCCCCTCCTCCTTTTGAAAACTTCCTCTGCTTCTGAGCTCTCCCTGCCTCTCTGACCAATGCGAAACATCTGGCAGAGCGACTGCTGTTACCCAAAGTACAGTGCACGCTAGTTGACTTGCGTTGCATAAAACTCAGTTATCTGCACCCTTGGAACTCAGACAAAAGCTAAAGTTTGTGGCTCATCTGAGTCATGGAAATTGTTTAGCGGGAAGTGGTTTCATTTATTTGCCTAAGCAGACACTGTTTCTAACCATAACTCTTTTCCAAACATAGAGGTCTATGTTTTCCAAGTGTTCAAAGCCTCAGAGCGTCTTCCACCACCCTCGTTTCTTCCCCTTCAACTATTCATCTCCTGGAGCCCCCATGATCTATTTATTTACACTTCATAGTCCTAAGGATCTAGTTTCCAGCCTGGACATCAGCTGCTTGTCACCGAAACATCAGCTGGTGGAAAATTAGGCCAGCGAGATACAAAGGTAAATAGAAATTCAATAAAGACATATGCAAAGTACTACATTTGGAAGGAAAAATCAAATGCCCATATACAAAATGGGGAGTAACTAAGTAGGCAGAAATGCTGCCAAAAATGATCTGAGGGTTACAGTGGATCACAAATAGAATCTGAGTCCACAGTGTGGTGCTGCTGTGAAAAAGGCAGTTGTCATTCAGGGATGTATTAATAGGAGCATCGTATGTAAGGGAGGGGAGGTAATTCTGCCCCACTTGGCACTGGTGAGGCCTCAGAGGGAATATTGTGTCCAGTTTTGGGCAGCACACTTTAAGAAAGATGGGAACAAACTGGAGAAAGTTCAGAGGAGAGCAACAAAAATGATAAAAATCTGACCTGGATACGGAAAGGTTAAAAAAACTGGGCATGTTTAGTCTTGAGAAAAGAAGACTGAGGAGGGACCTGAAAACAGTCTTCAAATATGTAAAAGGTTTTTATAAAGAGGACTGTGATCAATTCTAGGACAAGGAGTTTACAGCAAGGGAGATTCAGGTGAGGAATTCTAACTATAAGGAGAGTTAAGCACTGGAACAGGTTACTTAGCAAGGTTGTGAAATCCCCATCTCTGGAGGTTGAATAAACACCTGTCAGGGATGGTCTAGGTATATTTAATTCTGCCTCGGTGTGGGGGGGAATGGCTTAGAGGAGCTCTTGAGGGTCCCTTCCAGGCCTGCACTTCTATGATTCTATGAAGGACAAAGTTTGTGCATGTGCACTATGATAGCAGCACAGGAGCACACACCTGGATTTGTCAGGAACTAAATGTAGTACTGCCTTAAAAAAATAACCAACCCTCTTTAATCCACAGTAATGCCAGTGCCAGCCCTAAGCATTCAAAAGAAATAAATCAGGCCCCCAAAATCATGAAATTGGCTTAAAAATATTAGCTCTTTTAAAAAGTAAATACATTTTGGGTTCATTTTATTTCCTTTTTGGTGTTAGAGCCTTTAGGGTTCACGCGTTCAAGATTTTCTCTGCAGCCAAGAGGGCTAGAAACTTACTGTTAATTTATTTTAAGGGAAAGCTGAGATTCTCATATAATCATGTGACTCCAGGATCTGGGAGGGTGAAGAAACAAACTTAATATCACGAGACTTGTGGCAAAAACTTGAGAGTTGTCAACATTAATTTGTTCTAGCTGCCCAAAGGGTAGGTTTTATGGGGAAAACAATGCTGAGAAATGACGGGTTTGATAGTTGGACAAAAATTCTGGTTAATAGAAGAAACCTTCTCTGAAATCTGACATTGGCATGTCCAGCCATTCTGTACTGAGACATTGGGACTTGCACTTCCTACCCACTCCCACATCCCAGATTTTTCTAGAGAAGCTCTGTGGTGTAACTAGACTCTGAGAGCAACCACCCTACACTATCAAGGCAACTGTAGGTGAGAACACCCTTTTGACAGAGTTTGTTTGGAGGTGATGGGCCTCATGAGGAAGACTGACCAACCTTCCAGATGCTTATCTGAACCCCAAACCTTTTGAGGCCCTGATAATCAATACAGCCATTAGAAAGAACTGAAAGTTCTTCTGGAAGGTGTATACAGTATTTTATACAACAGGTGTAACCTCATCTGGAATACTGTGTGCAATTCTGTTCTCCCATATTTAAGAAAGATTAATTCAAACAGGAACAGGTGCAGAGAAGGGCTACTAGGATGAGAGGAATGGAAAACCTACCTTCGGAGAAGAGACTCTCAGAGCTTGGCTTGTTTAGCCTAACCAAAAGAAGGCTGAGGGGAGATATGATTTCTCTCTATAAATACATCAGTCAGAGGGATAAATACCAGCGAGGGAGAGGAGTTATTTAAGTTAAGCGCCAATGTGGACACATTAAACCTGTCTTCAAGATTGAGCTTGATAAATTTATGGAGGGGATGATGGTATGATGAAACTGCCTACAATATCCCCAAAGGCCGGTGATGGAACACTAGATGGGAAGGGCTCTGAGTTACTACAGAGAATTCTTTCCTAGGTGTTTGGCTGTGGGGTCTTACTGAAATCCTCAGGGTCCAAATGACTGCCATGTTTAGGGTCGGGAAGAAATATTCCCCAATGTCAGATTGGCAGAAACCATGGGGGGTTTTTTTGCTTTCCTCTGCAGCAAGGGGCATGGGTCACTTGCAGGTTTAAACTAGTGTAAATGGCAGATTCTCTGTAACTTGAAGTCTTTAAATCACGATTTGAGGACTTCAGTATCTCAGCCAGAGGTTATGGGTCTATTATAGGAGCGGGTGGGCGAGGTTCTGTGGCCTGCGATGTGCCGGAAGTCAGACTAGATGATCATGATGGTCTCTTCTAGCCTTAAAGTCTATGAGTTACCACAACCTTTTGGAGAATTGTAAATGGTGGCAACTAGAGTATGAGGGGGAGTGTTACTAGGAATCATGGGATGAAATTAATCAAAGGAAAATATAGGATGGATTTTGGGCGAAAGGTCCTGCAGAGAGGTACTTGATTGGTGGAATAACTTCCCATGGGAAATGGTGGAAGCTTCTAACATTAAACTGAACAAAGTACAGGAAAATCTGATGTAGGGAAGGGAACAATCCTGCACTGGCCTCCATATGCATGTGTGTTTGCATATCCTAGATGACCCAGGAAGTCTTTTTGATCTCTAATATCTGTTAATCTAATTGCTACAACCCCTTCAGGGGTCTCTTGTACAACCCAGACACTCTCCAAAGAAGAACGGCATGTGTTCCTGTGAACATGTTACTTTGCAGCCCAAAGCAGCAGCAGCACAGAGACCCGAGCCTCACCCTGCCAATTCTTCTAATTTGTTCTGTGCTCTTGCCACCAGCGTGAAAAGGAGAAGCCAGGGGTGGGGGTGGGGGAGCCTTCTGGATGGCCCTTGTTTGCTCATCAAGAATCCCAGAAAGGGGGTGGGTGGGTGAAATGAGGACAAATAGATGTTCTGCCAAAAGTTTAAGTAACAGCAGGAGACGACTGTGCAACCCCGATCTGAGCATGGCTGATGTTAGTGCAGCACACACAAAGCAGGACTGGATGGCTTTCAGAAGTGCAGAGCACCTGCATCTTAGACTTTCCTGAGAGCTGTGGGTGCTCAGCATCTTTAAAGATCAGGCCGTACAACTTGCCTCTTTGCAGCATTAAGTGAAGCATGCTGGGGTTCCCTAAACAGCACTGTGCACCGCGTCTCCTCTCTAACAAACTGCCTATGCTGTTCTGTTCCCAGTCTCCGATCTATGACACAGCTTGACAGGAGCTGGTGCTGAATCCTACAGAGATGCAGAATAGGGGTATTTTGACAAGTTAAAGACTTTTATTTGTCTGGATTTCTCTTTCGACTGCAGCGGGGTTTGTCAAGCACACGGATCAGCTAGACAGCTTTATTCAGGGACATTTAATGGAGGTTTCCAGTTAATAATCTCTGGTGTTTAAGGGCAAATTCAGAGAGAACATTTCATTTCCTAGTCTTATCTGGAGACTTAAAGAGTCTAAGATAATTTAATTTCAGGGATGGAACAGAGGAAAATTATCTTTTTATGTCTGGAAAATCCAATTAATCTCTTTGGCTATACAGACCAGCCCTAGTAGATTACATTCAAAACCAAACAAAGATTTTTTTAAAATACTGTACACATTAAAACTCACCATGATACTTGATTAGCTCGGAGGTGTATTAAAATACACCTTCCTCTCTTAGTCTGAGATTACATTCCCAGTTTGGAAGTGAGACCCTTTCCTGATGAGCAGTACCATTCCTTGGTTTATCTTTAGAGCCGGGGTCCTGGAATAATTTGCCATAGACATTATCTTATGTACAGTAATAACTCCTTGGCCACTTAACCTATGTCAGTGAGGCAGATAAGGCTGGAAGCATACAAACCTTTTTCCTATGAAATGCAAATACCATGCAGAATTCCAAGGTTTCAGAAATTCTGCCCTTCCTGGATAACAGATTACTTATCAATATCAGGTACAGGAGAGGAAGAAGGTTGCATTTGGAGAGAGTATAAACGTGCGAACACCCTATGGCTTGTAATAGTTTGAAGTAGCAAGTTTGGTCCCAAGGAAATGATGGGGCTGTGTGAATGCTCCTTATGAGGCTTTGGGGCAAATGAGGTGGCTAGTAAAATAAAAGACATTCCTGTTTTCCCGCGCCTGTATTTGAGATGTGCTGTGGCACCTCTGCCAATGCAGGAGTCGTGGAAAGCCAGAGAAATCAGAGTGCTTGTGGTGAAGAGAAGAATCTGCATATATTTTTTTAGCAGTCTTGTCTGAGAAACATGAGACTGTTTCCAGTGGGGAGACTGAAGCTGTAATTAATTTGCTGATGAGCATATACTCAAACTGTTTGGCATTATAAAATATGCATTTGAAAGCGACCTCCTCCTGGGGTGAAGTAGTTTAGAATCCCAGCGTTATTTCCAGGGAGCTGATTCATGAAACCGCACACTTGACAACTTGACGCTCCACTTTCAATAACTGAAAGCCTTTGAGATGATTGACTTTTCAGGCTGTCTCCAAGTCCCACAGCTACAGTAGCTGCACCACTGTATTGCATTCTCCGTTTATCGATAACGATTGGAACTCTTGTCTAATGCCCACAAACCCGAGGGACTGCTGCCAGATCTACTGCATTGTTTGATGAGCAAGGTGCTTTGAGTCTGAGAGGTATTTTCAGTGGCAGGTGCAGCTGCTTCTCCTTGGAGTTGACAAAGGACCATCAATGACAGTGTCTAAGAAACAGGAATGTAACTTGTAGTTAAGTGGATAATTTTTTGGCAAATAAATCTTCAGGTACTGGATTTATTTGGGGGGCGGGCAGGGCTTATTCTGATGCATTTCCTCCCTCTGTGTATTGTAGTGTGGGAAAACTCTCCCAAAGAAGCCCGTAGATATTTCCATCTGTTAAAGGAGAGGGGAGGGAGGGATGATGAACTGGCTTATGAAATGGTTAATCCAGTAGCCTTTCGCTGCTCAGACCTAGGTTCAAAACCAGGACCAGTCACATGAAAGACTGAACCCTAGGCATTTGGATTTATCACAACCCATTGCAGAGACTAGGGGGAGGAGGAAGCATTTGAACAGCAGCTGCCCACTCTGTGCCTGGTGTGGACCAATGCTGTACTCACTAATTTCCAGCAATCCTAAATTCATCCCAAACTTCAGGGTAAAACAATTGTTTGGTTTTTAAAATGCACACAGTGACTCTATCTGTGGTATTTATCTGGGCGCCCCTCACCTGAGTATCAGAGCACCTGACAATCTAATACATTTGTCCTCCCAACATCCTTCTGAGGTAGGGAACCCATCTGAATCTAGCTAGGGATCTGCCTAGAAAAGGTAGCATAGGAAGTGAGTGTCCAGTAGTTCATCAGGGAGCCTGATTATTATGGCACATACCTTGTTCATTAAACAGGAAAGTGCTGTAAAAAGCACTCTAACAACTTTTGATCACTCTACAATAAAGCTGAGTCCTACACCTGAGGGACAGAAGGAGCTTGGGGAAAGGTGGAGAGAGAAAGCTCTTCTTTCTGAGCCATGTGGACAAGAGGAGGCCAGGCATAAAACCCAACGAGGGCAGTTCCATTGATTGCCACACTGGGTACATTAGGAAAATCTGATGTTATACTAAGAAGACTGTAGAGAAGTGACCACAAACTCTGTTTTTTCTGTATCTGCTTCAGCTTCCACTGGTTAACTACAGTGAGTATCGAGATTATATTGACCATACCGTAGCTCTCCAGCACCCAGCAGTATGTATCTGTTAAACATCGTCTTCTGGGCAGCTGAGACGTAGCCACATCTGGGTTAAAAAGCAATATTCCTAAAGGTGTTGTTTCAGAACCTTTGCCAGCTTTCAGCAGGGAAGGTGGGTGTGAAGAATCAAAGGCTCAGCTGCTCTTTTGCTACTTTTCAGGCCCTTCTGCTTTAAATCACTGTCAGGGTAGGTTTTCTTTGCTTCCCTCTGTGGTAAACCGGGAGAGCTGGATTTACATTGAAATTCTCAGGCCATTTAGAAAGCCCTCTGCAGATATATAAACAAATGTATCCTTTATTAGCATCTTTCTTTTACCAGGCTGGAACAATGAAGAACTCTGCATGCTGAAAGAACTTCACCTCTAGCTGTCCTCAGCTTTAAATTATCTGAGGGTTTTTTCCCCCCTTTTTTTAAACTGATCCAATAACAGCAGAAATCCTAATGCTAAACCAGGGGGTAACAATTCTCCATTTCGCTTGGCTGGAGTCTTCACACAGCAACAAACTTTAGGCTACTACTGAAATTTTTCTTACAAAAATAGAAGAGGAAAGAGGAAATCTGCTAGGCCCATTCTGCACGGCATTGAAAGCCTTGAATCCTGAATATCTGAAATGTATAGTAACGGGCACAGCAAAGTATATATTGACCCCTTTGCAGCAGTGAAGAATATTTTATTCCTGCAATGAGTTGTTGCTGAAAGGTTCTATCAGGGCTTCGTTTGCACTTTAATGTCAATAGAATAGGTGGAGTAACACTTTAAAGGGGCTCTAGGAATCCGAAATGTTAATCCAGAGAAAACAGCAACCATGCTTTAGGCCAGGGGTCTCAAACTCAGATGACCTCGAGGGCCGCATGAGGACTAGTGC
Organism: Terrapene triunguis; assembly: GCF_002925995.2. Lineage (NCBI taxonomy): Eukaryota > Metazoa > Chordata > Testudines > Emydidae > Terrapene > Terrapene triunguis. The sequence goes on along the minus strand of NW_020664413.1, from coordinate 10,919,299 downwards.
ATTGGCCCGAGGGCCGCATCACTGACACCTCCCACTTGCTGCCTCTGGCCCTGCCCCCACTCCACCCCTTCCATGAGGCCCCGCCCCTGCCCCGCCCCTTCCCTGCCCCCATTCCAACCCCTTCCCTGAAGTCCTCACCCCAACTTTGCCCCCTCCCTGCCCCCAGGGGGCGCAGGAAGGGTGTGGGGTGTGGCGGGGGCTCAGGGCAGGGAGTTGAGGTGCAGGAGATGTGCAGGGTACGGCAGGGAATTGGGGTGTGGGGTGCAAGAAGTGTGCAGGGTGCAGCGGGGGCTCAGGGCAGGGAGTGCAGGAGGTGTGCAGGGTGCGGCAGGGGGCTCAGGGCAGGGAGTTGGGGTGTGGGAGGGGTGCGGCAGAGGGTTGGGGTGCAGTGTGTGGCAAGGGGCTCCAGGCAGGGGGTTGGGTTGCAGGAGGGGTGAGGGGTGCAGGGTGTGGCAGGGGGCTCAGGGCAGGGAGTTGCGGTGCAGGAGGGGTGTGGGATGCAGCAGGGGGCTCCGGGCAGGGAGTTGGGGTGCAGAAGGCGTGCGGGGTATGGGTTCTGGCCCGGCGCCGCTTACCTAGAGCGGATCCAGGGTGGCAGCGCTGCGCACTGCGGCCAGGGCAGGCTCCCTGCCTGCCTGCCCTGGCCCTGGCCCCGCTCCACTCCAGGAAGCAGCCGGAGTCCCGGGGTGGGGGGGGGAAACGGCACCATGTGCTGCTCTTGCTGCTCCTCCAGGTACCTCCCCCAAAGCTCCCATTGGCCGCGGTTCCCAGTTCCCGGCCAATGGGAGCTGCATGAGCACGGAGCCCTCTACTCGCCTCCCACCCCCCTGCCCGGGGCTGCAGGGACATGCAGTAGTTCAGCCGCTTCAGGGAACAGTGCGGGGCTCGCGGCGGCACGGGGTAGGCGGGGCCTTGGGGAGCTTGGCGGGCCGCACGAAAGAACCCCACGGGCCGTGTATTTGAGACCCCTGCTTTAGCCAAATTCTGATTGCTCTGGCTGCAGCATAAAATCTGTAGTAGCCAGTCATATGTTGGCTGGAGAGGAAGGTTATAATAGAAAAAGACCCCGGATGGCAGATTGGGAGGAAGCTGGAAAAGGCTGTCCTCGGGAGCCAAAAAAACTTACCGCGTTATAGGTGAAACCGTGTTATATCGAACTTGCTTTGATCCACCGGAGTGCGCCGCTCTCCCCCCCTCTCCCCCCGAAGCACTGCTTTACCGCATTATATCCGAATTCATGTTATATCGGGTCACGTTATATCGGGGTAGAGGTGTACTGTCACTGGGCTGTAAAAGTTCAGACTGATTTTGCCACTGCAGGTCAGTCTGTGTGTTACAATAGAAAGAACAATAACTAGACACTAAGAACTTTCTATCTAAGGCCCCAAGTAACTTGATACTTAAGCACTTGTCTTGCATTCATCTTTTTATCCTTTTAACCTCCCTCCCTTCAGCTCGGTAACATCAAGAATGTTACTGATGCGTCTCTGTTCCTTTTTACCTCCAGCACACTGTCACTGCATCCCAACCCCAGCTAGCCCGTCTGTTCACTTGCACTGAAGTCTCCTGTTTGTGCTTGTTATCGCTTATCTTTAGGCCATGGAGAGTGTCACTGTGGGGAGTGCAAGTGCCATGCTGGTTACATCGGAGACAACTGCAACTGCTCGACGGAGACTAACGGTTGCATTTCGAATGACAGTCAGATGTGCAGCGGCAGAGGCAACTGTGTCTGTGGGAAATGCCAATGCACCGAGCCCGGAGCCTTTGGAGAGACGTGCGAGAAATGTCCTACCTGCCCAGGTGCCTGCAGCACTAAAAGGTACCTCACCAACCGTGCCCATGAATGGCTCACTCTGCATCATGAAGGGAAATAGTGTTTGATTTCAGAAGTCCTTCAAATAAGGGGCCTCTATCACTGCTTCAGGTTGGACTGGCTGCCTGAGGGTAGGCCTTCACTGCAGAGATGGCACCTGGCTTAGCCTAGCCCAGGTGTGAGCAGTGTCTGCCCTGTGTTCCCCCATGTGTGTGTCACTAGGACGTCTGAGGGCTCCCATGGTCCTTTGTGCAGCAGTATGCTGCACTTCTTGTGAGTCTTTTCCAATTAATTGTGGGAGAATTTGCCTGTCCTTTTGGGCACACACAGGGAATTATGGGAAGGCACTGGGGGATTGTTAGTATGTGGCTGGAGGTGTCCAGATGCCTCTTTGGGAAATTTTCCTGCAAACCAGTCTGAGCCTGGCAGAAAGTGACCAATACAGGTCATTTCATGCTTTGTTCTAATGGAGGTTCTACTGGGTAATTACTGGCAGCCAGATCCGCTTCATTTCAATGCATCTTGCTATGTAGTACGGAGACAGCACTAGGATGCCAGGGAATGGGTATGATTTAAGAGATTGAAAATACACTGGAAAAGCCACTTTGATCATTTAAATGCTTGTAGCCCCACAACAAATATTTATGATGTCTGTCTTTTCCGCTTTCAGCCATTTCCGAGATGGTCCCACACAAGAAATCTAGATCCCCAAATGCCTGAAATGAGAGAACATTCAGGGCTGGATCCAAATTTAACAGCCAACATCCATCTCTGTAGCGGATTACACCAAAGTTTCAAATACAAACACACCCAGACAACCAGGGAACTTTGCAATTCAGCCCCACCTCCAGGGTTAATCTGTCCTTAATTTGGAGACGCTTGGCCAAAAGGTTTCTATTTCTTTTATGATGCAGATGTGTGACTCTGTGCGGGGGCATGCACAAGGGGGGCAAGCAGGGGCACTCCCCCCCCAATAGCTGGTGGGGGATGCAGAACTCCTCCTGCTCCTGGGCTGTGTTGAGGAGCTCTCCCCCCGCAGCCCAGGAGAAGGGGGAGTTTGCTGTCTCCCCCAACCAGAGGAGTTCTGTGCCCCCACACAATCCACCCCCCACTCCCAGGCAGTAACATTTAAATTCCTGCGCATGCCCCTGACTCTGGATTAACAGGTCAAGATTCCCTTTGGCAAACAGTTTGTGTGGCAAGTCTGAATGTTCCTGTGGTTTCAAAGATGTTTGGTCTTTCTCTTTGTGTCTCCCTCCTGAAGGGACTGCATTGAGTGCATGTTACATAACTCAGGAGGACTGGCTGATAACCAAACCTGCCCAAAACACTGCAAGGATGAGATCATTACACGTGTGGATGTCCTCAGTAAGTAATGTACAGCAGAATCATATGGGAACTTCAGGCATGAGGCTGTTGCAACTGGCTAGATTTAACTGGTCTTTGCAAAGAATTGTATTTACCCTGATTGGCATCGAAGCTTTTCCATAAAGTAGGTCACAAATAAAAATCTGGATTTAGAAAGGCTAATCCATTTTCCTGCCTCCAGGTTATAATCTCTTCACTGTTACAACATACACCCCACATCCAACTATTTACCATATGCTGGGTTTATTCTCTTATCCATATCAGCTACACATAACACTTGTAATCTTGACACAGTAAATGTTACTAGATTCAGATTAGATCTGGAATTCAGAATCTAAACACTACATTTCACTTCACGTGGTACGTTATGAGCATGCAACTGATTTGTTTTTAAAAGTAAAATCAACCAGTTTTCTACCTAGTCTCTTAATAGTGAAGAACCATTTTTGTTAATCAAATAGGTTTCTCTGTTTGGTTTTATCTCTTCCAGATATTTATGTAAGTCAGACTGGTTGCACTTTTGCTGTCAGCTTTCTTTTTGAGGATTGCTGCTATCTTGGCTCTATCTTCTGAATCAACGTTTTATTAAGTAAAATTTCATACTCAATTAATTGCCTTGTGGGAGTCTACACTCTTTCTTCCCTCTAGAAGGTCTTAGAGATACACCTAGATTTTTCTCTGCTTTGTTACAGAGGCAGGAGTAAATGGGAGAGTTTATGACGACAGGGACAATGCAAAACTCGCATGCCTGGTTACATTGTGATCCATAGAGTTAATAGGAAGCTGTCTTGGTTAAGTGATGCACCCATACCAGTCTGCACTGCCAAAACTTGCCAAGATCCCAGTCAAATAAATCCTTCAGCAGGAGAAATTAATCATGATTCAGAAGCTTTGGCCATGTAATGAAGCAAAAATTACTTTAAAAGATATTTTTATATACATAATACCAAGGATGTCTAGGCCCATTATAGATAGGTAAGAAGACAAGATCCTTGCCCTGAAGAACTGTTAACAGACAGCAATATTTAGGGCAGCCATGAAGTTACACTGTCCGGGGCTACCCTAGTGCACAAATGACCTAGGAGTAAAGAATATGAAGACCACCTGAGTTATGTTATGTACTTTTTGGCTATAGTTAATACAGGAAGTAAGGGGAACAGGATGCAACCCAATGGAAAGTGATTGAGCAGGAAGAGTTAGCAAGTATCTTGTTAGAGCAGCATTTTTGTGTTTGGTTTTTTTTTTCTGGCACACTCCCTCCTTGTGTCTGTAACATGAACACTTCATCGAGGTGGGCTGTTTTCTAGGCCTCTTGGAAGAAGTGAGCTTTAAGGGAGGGTCTTGGCATAGAAAGATGAGGACATTGGGGTGGAACGGACGGCCTTTTCTGAATGCGCAGATAAATTAAGTCGTCTCTAACCTTTCAGATTTGTAACTTTTTTTACTGTTCTTTCCCCCCCTACCCCGCTTGTAGAATCAGCAATTTGTGGTGAAAATGTGATAGGTAACCTTGTCCTTTTCCAGCTTCCTCCCAATCTGCCATCCGGGGTCTATTTCCTTCTCACATGCTTTGAGCTAGTTTTAAACAACGTGAGCAGTGGGGTTCCTACCTTTTCCCGTATTATTTCCAGCCTTGTTACAAGCACCAAGAGATTCAAACAGTGGGTCTGTGACACCACATTTAATAACAGCTCACTGCAAAAGCTGCAAGGTCATCAGGCCACTTTAAATCCCTCCAGCCTCTTCACAGAGAGCTTCACAAAAAGCTACTTTCACGTGACTAGTCTGGTGTCTGTTTGAAGGCTGAAAATGCAGGGGTGTAGGTTGAAGTTCCACTCTCATGCCTAAGGCCTGGTCTACACTACGAGTTTAGGTCGACTTTAGCCGCGTTAAATCGACTTAAGCCTGGACACGTTTACACTACGAAGCCCTTTCTGTCGACTTAAAGGGCCCTTTAAACCGGTTTCCTAACACCACCTCGACAAGGGGATTAGCGATAAAATCGGCCTTAGGGGGTCGGAATTGGGTTAGTGTGGACGGAATTCGACATTACTGGCCTCCGGGAGCTATCCCACAGTGCTTCATTGTGACCGCTCTGGACAGCACTCTCATCTCAGATGCACTGGCCAGGTAGACAGGAAAAGCCCCGCGAACGTTTGAATTTCATTTCCTGTTTGCTCAGCGTGGAGAGCACAGGTGACCATGCAGAGCCCATCAGCACAGGTAACCATGATGGAGTCCCAGTCCCAGTCCCAGGATCGCAGAAGAGCTCCAGCCTGGACCGAACGGGAGGTACAGGATCTGATCGCCATCTGGGGAGATGAAGCAGTGCTCGCCGAACTCCGAAACAGTAAAAGAAACGGCAAAACATTAGAAAAGATCTCCAAGGCCATGAAGGACAGAGGCCATAACAGGGACGCGCGGCAGTGCCGCGTGAAAATTAAGGAGCTAAGGCAAGCCTACCACAAAGTCAGAGACGCAAACGGAAGGTCCGGGGCAGAGCCGCAAACATGCCGCTACTACGCGGAGCTGCATGCCATTCTAGGGCGTGCAGCCACCACTAGCCCAAGCGTGTTCTATGAGTCCCTCTCTGCAAACGGGGAAGCGGGTTCGGCGGACGAGGAAGATGAGGATGGAGAGAACATAGATAGCTCACAGCAGCAAGGAAGCGGAGAAACCAGTTACCCCAACAGCCAGGATATGTTTGTCACCCTGGACCTGGAAACAGTAACCCCCGAACTGACCCAAGACCCTGAGGGCACACAGGGGACCTCTGGTGAGTGTACCTTTGCAAAAATTACACATGGTTTAAAAACAAGCGTGTTTAATGATTAATGATTAATTTGCCCTGGCAATCGCGGCCAGTACAGCTACTGGAAAAGTCTGTTAACGTGTATGGGGATGGAGCGGAAATCCTCCAGGGACATCTCCAGAAAGCTCTCCTTCATGTACTCCCAAAGCCTTTGCAAAAGGTTTCTGGGGAGGGCTGCCTTATCCCGTCCGCCATGGTAGGACACTTTACCACGCCAGGCCAGTAGCACGTAGTCTGGAATCATTGCATAACAAAGCATGGCAGCGTATGGTCCCGGTGTTTGCTGGCATGCAGACAACATCCATTCCTTATCGCTCTTTGTTATCCTCAGGAGAGTGATATCATTCACGGTCACCTGGTTGAAATGGGGCAATTTTATTAAGGGGACATTCAGAGGTGCCCCTTCCTGCTCTGCTGAACAGAAATATTCCCCGCTGTTAACCACGCGGTGGGGGGGAGGGGTGAAGTGACCATCCCAGAGAATTGGGTGTGAGGGGGAGGGGAGTTAGTTGGGTTTGTGCTGCATGTTAAACCTGAAATCGCAGCCCCTCCTTTTACATTGCAAACCCATTTTAAATGGCACGGGTGCTTGGTATGGGAAATGAGGGCAGAACTGTTTGAAACCATCCCCACATGTTAAGAAGGTTAAAAAAGCCCAAAGACTATATGTCTTACCATGGCTGCCTGCAAGCTGAAATCTGTGTCCTGGCACTGCGTGAGTGATCTCTCACACCAAACCAGGAGACTCTCAATATAAGAGGAAAAATGCGACCTTGTAACGAAAGCACATGTGCTGTGTGATGTTGTGAACAGCAAAATCTAACGTGAAAGAGTCTACCCATTGTTCTCTAAAATGTATCTTTTTTAACAACCTCTCCCTTCTCCACCAGCTGCAAATCTTACTCCTTCGCAGAGGCTAGTGAATATTCGAAGAAGGAAGCGAAGGACACGTGACGAAATGTTTACTGAACTTCAGACTGCCTCCCACGCTGACAGAGCACAGCTGAATGCGTGGAGGCAGTCAATGACTGATTTTAAAAAAGCCCAATATGAGCGAGAGGAGAGGTGGCGTGCTGAATCGCGGGCTGAAGAGGAGAAGTTGCGTGCTCAAGAGGAGAAGTTGCGTGCTGAAACGCGGGCTGAAGAGGAGAGGTGGCGTCAACTTGTAATCAGAAAGCAAGAGTCGATGCTCCGGCTGCTGGAGCATCAAAGTGATATGCTCCTGCGTATGGTTGAGCTGCAGGAAAGGCAGCAGGAGCAGAGAACGCCGCTACAGCCCCTCTGTAACCAGCAGCCTTCCCCAAGTCCCATTGCCTCCTCACCCAGACGCCCAAGAACACGGTGGGGGGGCCTTCGGCCACCCACTCACTCCACCCTAGATGATTTCCAGTGCAATAAGTTTTAAAGTTTTAAATTGGAGTGTGTCCTGTTCCTTCCCTCCTCCCCCACCCATCCCGGGCTACCTTTCCAATTATCCCCCTAGTTGTGTGCTGAAGTAATAAAGAATGCATGAATGTGAAGCAACAATGACTTTATTGCCTCTGCAAGTGGTGCTCGAAGGGGGGAGGGTAGTAGGGGAGGGTGGGGTGGTTGGTTTGCAGGGAAGTAGAGTTAACAGGGTGGTGGGGGAGGGTCAGAGGGTTCATCAAGGAGCAACAAACAGAAGTTTCACTCCGTAGCCTGGCCAGTCACAAAACTGGTTTTCAACGCTTCTCTGATGCGCACCGCGCCCTGCTGTGCTCCTCTAACCGCCCTGGTGTCTGGCTGCGCGTAATCAGCGGCCAGGCGATTTGCCTCAACCTCCCACCCCGCCATAAATGTCTCCCCCTTACTTTCACATATATTGTGGAGCGCACAGCAAGCGGCAATAACAATGGGGAGATTCTTTTCGCTAAGGTCTGAGCGAGTCAGTAAGCTGCGCCAGCGCGCTTTTAAACGGCCAAATGCACATTCCACCACCATTCGGCACTTGCTCAGCCTGTAGTTGAACAGGTCCTGACTACTGTCCAGGCTGCCTGTGTACGGCTTCATGAGCCATGGCATTAAGGGGTAGGCTGGGTCCCCAAGGATCACGATAGGCATTTCAACATCCCCAATGGTTATTTTCTGGTCCGGGAAGAAAGTCCCTTCCTCCAGCTTTCGAAACAGAAGAGACTGCCTGAAGACGCGAGCATCATGTACCCTTCCCGGCCAGCCCACGTTGATGTCGGTGAAACGTCCCTTGTGATCCACCAGGGCTTGCAGCAGCATTGAAAAGTACCCCTTGCGGTTTATGTAGTCGGCGGCTTGGTGCGCCGGTGCCAAGATAGGGATATGGGTTCCGTCTATGGCCCCACCACAGTTTGGGAATCCCATTGCAGCAAAGCCATCCACTATGGTCTGCACGTTTCCCAGAGTCACTACCCTTGATATCACCAGGTCTCTCATTGCCCTGGCAACTTGGATCACAGCAGCCCCCACAGTAGATTTGCCCACGCCAAATTGATTCCCGACTGACCGGTAGCTGTCTGGCGTTGCAAGCTTCCACAGGGCTATCGCCACTCGCTTCTCCACTGTGAGGGCTGCTCTCATCCTGGTATTCTGGCGCTTCAGGGCAGGGGAAAGCAAGTCACAAAGTTCCATGAAAGTGCCCTTACGCATGCGAAAGTTTCGCAGCCACTGGGCATCGTCCCAGACCTGCAACACGATGCGGTCCCACCACTCTGTGCTTGTTTCCCGGGCCCAGAATCGGCGGTCCACGGCATGAACCTGCCCCAGTAACACCAAGATTTCCACATTGCTGGGGCCTGTGCCTTGTGAGAGGTCCATGTCAATTTCCTCATCACTATCGTCGCCGCGCTGCAATCGCCTCCTCCTCAGCTGGTCCTGGTTTGGCTTTGGCATGTCCAGGAGGCTCTGCATGTTTTCCAGGACAATGCGCGTGGTGTTCATAGTGCTCAGAATTGCCGCGGTGATCTGAGCGGGCTCCATGATCCCAGTGCTGGCTATGGCGTCTGGTCTGAAAAAAGGCGCGAAAGTAGTATCTGACGGACCAGGGGAAGAAGGGAGGGAGGGAGAGAGGGAGGGAGGGGCGAGTGACACCGCGTACAGGTACAGGGAATTAAAATCAAGAAAGGTGGCTTTGCATCAGGGAGAAACACAAACAACTGGCACACAGAATGCCCCCCCCCCCAAGATTGAACTCAAAAGCCTGGGTTTAGCAGGAGGGAGGGGGGAAGCAAATGAATGGAGAATAAATCTATTTTTTACATCTTAAGACGACGGTGCAGCATGACTGATAGCCCTTGGCATTTTCTGGGTGCTTGGCAGCAAATACTGGGCGCTTGGCAGTAAGCCTTCAGGTCTATTGCACGATCTGATTCCCACTGCAATATGACAATGATGGGTACCAATCGTAATATGCTATCTACTGCCCAAAAGGCAAGGGGTTGCTGCTGTGTAGCAATCTAGCCCCACGTCTGCCAGCCCCATGTCTGCCAGCACCCAGATCGCCATCGGCCTCTTCTGGGTGCTTAGCAGACAATACTGGGCACTTGGCAGAAAATAGCATGCTACGACTCTGCTAACGTGCAATGAGCCAACAGGGCGCCTGGCAGAAAATAGCATACTACGACTGATAACCATCATTGTCTGCCCGGGTGCCCATGATCGACAGCCGCTGCAGTACGACGACGACGGATACCAGTCGTAATAAACCATCTTCTACCAAAAGGCAAGGGGCTGGTGCAATGCAGCACCACGGCTGCCAGCCCCACAGCTGCCTGCACCCAGATCGCCAATGAAGGCTACCAGTCATGCTGCACCGTCTACCGCCAAAAGGCAGTAAGCTGCTGCTGCTGTTTAGCAATGCAGTCCCACGTTTGCCGGCACCCGGAAGAGATATGGTGACGGTAAGCTGAGCTGAGCGGGCTCAATGCTTGGCGTGGTATGTTGTCTGCACAGGTAACCCAGGTAAAAAGGCGCGAATCTATTGTCTGCCGTTGCTGTGACGGCGGGGGAGGGGCCTGACGCAATGTACCCAGAACCCCTCGCGGCACTGCTTTGCATCATCCGGGCATTGCGATCTCAACCCATAATTCCAATGGGCGCCGGAGGCTCCGGGAACTGTGGGATAGGTACCATAGTGCAATGCGCCGGAAGTCGACGCTAGCCTCGGTACTGTGGACGCGGTCCGCCGACTTCATGCACTTAGAGCATTTTAGGTGGGGACACACACAATCGGCTGCATACAACCGGTTTCTATAAAACCGGCTTCTATAAATCCGACCTAATTCTGTAGTGTAGACATAGCCTAAGTCTTGCAACACACATGGCCACATTTTTGTGCTGACTTGTACCCTGTGAGATGGCGCTGGGTAGAAGCACAGAATCATGCCTGTGGTTTGCAAGCTCCCCTGCTGTTTTGGAAGATGGGGCAGGGGAACTAACAGCCAAGGTTTAGTTTTAAACTTTCTTGTTTTGGCCGGGAGCTGTGTTTTGTTTTGTTTTGTTTTGTTTTTTTTAATTTCAAGTACTAGAGGATCTGAAGCCTGTTAAGACTGAGACCAAAACCTGGCTGACAGTATATTCACGCTATATAGTGCACATTATAGATGCTTGTTAAAGGCTGGAATGTTGAGATTTACTTACACTAGTGTTGTTAACATGGATGCAGCTGTATCACTGCACGGTTAGCAGCAGTTACTGTAACGGAGGGGTAATCATTTCTCTAGTGAGGCCAGGTCAAAGTCAGAAAGGAAAAGGGAGACAGAGGAAATGCAGAAGGACGAAAAATAATAGGGTGAAGTAGCAGGCTCATAAATGTGATCATTTTCCCACTGATACTGAATCTGAGTAAGGCACTCAGCAGCTACTACGAGCAATGGTAACTGTGGCCTGGATTTTCAAGGTGCCTAAGCAAGTTAGCTGTCCTGCTCTCATTTCAAATTAATGGGATGTGGGTGTCTAACTCCCTTAGGCTCATTTGCAAATCCCAGCCTACAAGCTTAGTCGGTACACAAAGGCCGTATTCTCCCCTTGATGATGGTGCAAACGTCGCACTGACCCCAGTGGGGATTGAGGGGGAACCGTGAATACTCTGAAATTTGTACCCCAGCTCACCGATCTTAATTCTACATGGAATTCAGCCCTCTGCTTTAAACGCTACAAAGCTCTACTTGGAACTGAGACTGGCCAGGGCAGCACATTTGAAATCAAACTGATGGTTTTGCACCCACATTATAACTTCCCTGCAATGACAAGATTTCCAAAGAAACCACGGACAGAGCTTTTAGTTAGAACAGCAGCAGTAGCACAAACAGCTTGCTCTGTCTTCTATGGCACATTCAAAAAACAAAACAAATTCCTACTTCAAACAAGTCTTCTAATTTCCTGCCACTCCTCCACTTTCACCTTTTCTCCCTCAACTTATTCCTCCCCCACTCCCCACTTCCGTCTCGGTCTTGAAAAAATAAACCTCCTGATTATTTCCGGAGATAAAACAATTCAGCACATTTGGAATGCAAGTCGAGCGATGGATTGTGGTTTTAATAACATCCTCATTTATGTCAACAGTTCACTGCTTTCCTCATAAAATGGACCGATATCCATCACTTTATCCACAGCTTTCCAAATTTAAGAGCAAGAGAAAGGAAAAGAAAAATGGCTGCCTTTTTGACCTGCATAGGATGGTACTGTCGAAAGACAAGCGTTTATATTTGCCCTGAGTATCTTACTGTTACATGCACCACTGAGTGCAAGTTTAACCTCTTCAAAATGTTCGTGTGCATGATCGTTAATTATTACTTGTGTTACGCTTGTGCCTAGAAATCCCAGCCAAAGCACTGTAGAAACACCCAGGGTATGTTTGCCTTGCAGTCAGAGGTGTGATTGCAGCTTGGGATACGCGCCCTGCCTTTAATCTAGCTAATGTGGCTAAAAAGAGTGAATGGTGGCAGAGGCATCAGCATGGCTGTACAAGCCTGCCTGGAACCCTGGGTATATACTCGTGTTCCTAGCCATGCGGGGGTCTGTGCCTCTGCATCTTCACTGCTGCTTTTTAGCCACACTAGCTAGATTAAAGCTAGCATGGGCATGCCTACTCGAGCTGCAATCACACCTCTGATTTGCAGGGTGAACATACCCATAGTGAGCTCTTCAGGGCAAGGACCATCTCTTACAGCCTAAATAGGGCAAAAGCTGGGAGGGGAAGTGCCTTGCCCAAAGTCATGCAGTAGGTAGGGGATTAGAACCCCATTTTCCTGATGCTTAAGCTGGTGCCCTGCCCACCAGACCACACTGGCTCCCTGATGTGGTGATCTGGGTATCTGTAGACTGCCCGTCACTGAAGGATGTCAGTACTGAGTATTTTCATCTCTCCAGATCTTCATGTTTGCTAGTGCTCTGTTGTTGTTCTATTTAAACCTCAGCCTTCCCCACAAATCATAATCACATTGCGCTCATTTCCAGGCTCTCTTTGTTTTGTATTTTCTCCCGACTCCTCCAGTATGTGAAGGGAAGTGCTGCTGAACTTGCAAAGGGATTTTTCAAAGGTTCTGATTTGCTTGACCTTCTTTCAGAGACCCATATTAATTTCTCTCTTTGTATGAAGTAGGCTAAACCCACCCAGACATTTCCTTCACTGCCATTTACTTGTATTCATAGAAGAGTGTCCAGATGATAGATACAAAGCTAAGGTACCGTGGTTGGGTTGTGGGTTTTTTTTCTTCCCTCTAGTGTTAATGGTTTCTTCTATTTCAGCTATTTGAATTGTTCCGTAATGTGCACCATATGTACCAACAGGAAGCTCCTCGTATTTAAAGGAATTCAAAGTCCCCAGAGTTATAGAATTCCAGAAAACACATCCAGCTCTGAGGCCAGATCTTTGAATGGTAGAGGCTTTTCTTCCTGCAGAAAGAAAACAGCTGAACAACAAATGTCTGAACATTATATCACCGTGTGGAGATGCCATACCAGCAAATGCTACAGAATGTCTTCACTGTTTAACGTGTGTTTGAGATGCACTGGGCTCTCTCACACTGCTAACAGAACCTCAGGAATGTTCTTCATTTCATTCCAGAAACAGATGACCAGCACTCGGTCCTGTGTGTCTACCCCATGAATGACTGTGTGATGAAGTTCACCTACTCGGAACTTCCCAGTGGAAAGTCCAATCTCACCGTCCTCAAAAAGCCAGGTTGTTTCTGCATTTGTTTTTTGTTTTGATATAAGATGCCAGCTCCTGAGAGGTGCTAGGCTGCTGCTGAATGTGTCTGTTCGTCAGAAAGGCTAAGCGCTCTCCAGTAATTGCGGCCTTAGCAGATTCTGGGTAAGGAGAAAGCTTGGAGCCCTCCTCCGAAACAGGCTTTTAAGGAAACTAAGATCGATGTTTGGGGAAACTGAGTCCGGGCTGACCTTACGGTTCATGGAACTCTAAACTGGGTTAGATGGGGAGCGGAAAATCAGGATGTCAGTGCCGCCGCCTCTGGTCCTAAGCCCATATATCTCTACTGTCCCACATAAGGCCATTTTCCAGGTCCTGCTGTTAAATTCTCCCACAGTAGGGAGGCTGTTACAACATAAATCTGTCACAAGGCCACCAAGATGGGGTAGAGAGAGGCTCTAGGGTGGCATTGTGTGTGCGTGCTGCCTTGTTTCTGCCTGTCCCTAGACATAGTGTCGGCCTCCTTGTGACATGATGGGGTGTGTTTTTGAACTGGGGTAACAGGGGTACTCGGAAGATATGGCACCAAAAGGAAGAGTGAGGTGGGTTCTGGGAGAGACACCACTGAGGAGAGGGGGGAGTCTGAGAGGGCACATGTGACAGAGATTTCCCTCCCAAATGTGAAACAGAGCACGAGACAGTGAAGGGAAAGGGGAGACACAGCAGTGGGGGACAGTTGAGGAGCACTGAAGGGTCACAATCATTTTGGGCGAGTGACTCCATTGTGGTATCAGAGTGGAGGTGAGGTGAGTCACTTCAGTCTCTAGTTCCACAGTGTGGGGGGAAGAGGCAGGAAATTGGTGCAACCTGTCAGCCGAGCTGGTACAAAGCCCCTAACTGTGTGGGTCCCCAAACAGCTGCTTGAACTGGTTGGGCTGAAAGCCAGTCCTGAAGAGAGCAAAGGAATCTGGATGATTTAAAATGCATTGACTAGAGCAGGGGTGGGCAAACTTTTTGGCCTGAGGGCCCCATCAGGGTTCCGAAACTGTATGGAGGGGCAGGTAGGGAAGGCTGTTCCTCCCCAAACAGCCTGGCCCCCGCCCCCTATCTGCTCCCTCCCACTTCCCGCCCCCTGACTGCCCCCCTCAGAACCCTCCACCCATCCAACCCCCCCTGCTCCTTGTCCCCTGACCACCCCCTCCCAGGACTCCCCGCCCCTAACCACTCCCCCTGGGACCCTACCCCCTATCCAACCCCCCCATCTCCCTGTCCCCTGACTGCCTCACCCTCTATCCACATCCCTGCCCCCTGACAGGCCCCCTGGGACTCCCACGCCTATCCAAACCCCCCGTTCCCCGTCCCCTGACCGCCCTCCCACCCAGCACCTCCTCCCCATCCAACTGCTGTCTGTCCCCTGACTGCCTCCCGTGACCCCCTGCCCCTTATCCAACACCCGCACTCCCCGCCCCCTTACCATGCCGTTCAGAGGGACTGGCAGCCGCGCTGCCCAGCTGGAGCTAGCCACACTGCCATGCAGTCTAGAGCACCGGGGCAGGCCTATGGCTCTTACAGCTGCGCTGCCCGGCAGGAGCTCACAGCCCCGCTGCCCAGAGCGCTGGCGGCACAGCGAGCTGAGGCTGCGGGGGAGGAGGGACAACAGGGGAGGGGCCGGGGATTAGCCTCCCCGGCCAGGGAACTCGCTTCTGGGCTAGAGAACCAACACCCCTGATCGAAATGCTGAATTTCATGGCCCGTGCTCCTCTCTAATATTGGCATTAGATGACTGCAAAACTTTATCACAAACCTGGCTGAAGAAATCAGAAATATCTATTGTCATATCTAAAAAGCATCCAGTGTATTGAGTTTCCAAATATAGCCCTATACAGTCACCTGCCAGCTGAATTAATTGTGAGATTCTCAGTGTTCCTGCTCATAAACTCCTGTTCATAAACCACAGCAACTATCGATTTTTTTTTCTATTTCCAAACACTGATCCTAGCCCAAGTAGCGTATAATGTATATGTGTCCACTAGCATGTGATCCTGCTGGTCTCTCTAGACCATGGCTGAAGGCAGCTGTGTTTCTGGCATGTGAAGCGTTTATTACTTTAATAAGCTGCAAGCCATTTTCCCAAACAAGCACCCTTGTGGTGTTGTGAAATGAACCGATCAGATTGGCACAATAGCAAGTCTGCACATGTCTCCTGTGGCATAAGCCATTCTGGACCTGGCCTCAAGAGACTGCAAATTTTGCACTTGCAGCATCTTATGCCTGACTGAAATAGCAGAGCCATTATTCAATAGACTCACTTAATGATTCTAATGAGCTCCTATTTTCATGCTCAGGGATGTCCAGGAGCTGAAATAGCCACTTGCCCCTGGCACTTTGTCAGTTGTACTAAGCCCTTAACCCTCTGTGCTTGCACTGGGTCCTCCTGCATTACAGAAACATGGCTGGTGTTGCTGGCAGCAGTGCAGTAGATCGTAAACAAATGTTGGGTGAAATTCTCGCCCCATTGAAGTCAATGGGAGTTTTGTAATTTATGTCAATGGGGCAGGATTTCCCCTATTTGTGTTGGAGAAAATCTCTTTAAAACTTCAGCTAGAAAGGACAACGCCAAGGTAAACCTCTTGTGACAGCAGTGTAAATCAGGAGCGATTCCATCAGAGTCCGTGGCGTTCTCACTCTCTCTGCTCCCCGCATCTGAATGGTCTAATGTTACCCAGTGCACAGCCCATGTTAGGGCATGTCCCTCATCAAAGCTAATTTTCTTTTTTTCCTCACTAGAGTGTGGCTCTGCACCCAACGCCCTGACCATCTTGCTGTCCGTGGTGGGCAGCATCTTACTGATAGGAATTGTACTTCTGGTTGTCTGGAAGCTGCTTGTCACCATTCACGACAGACGGGAGTTTGCCAGATTCCAAAGCGAACGCTCCCGGGCGAGATATGAAATGGTGAGGGGGGCTGCATGGGGTAGGGTAGGAGAAGGTTCATGGATTGGGGATGGGGGGCCATAAGGCACATAGAGGCTCATGATGAGGATGTCAGACTTAAAGGAAGACTTGTCTGACTTGATATGAAGATGCTATTGGCAAAACTGTGCCCTGCTTCACGCAGGTGTGCTGCAGGGTGGGGCTGGGGCAGTCTGGCCCCATTGAGCTGTGTGTGCTCTTACTCTGGTTAATTGCAGCTCCTTATAAGGGAATAATGCTGCACCCTGCATAAGGGAATAATCCAAATACTCAGCAATATTTTGTTCAGTCTTCAATTTTAATATTGATATTACAGTAGTAGATGCCCCAGCTGAGATCAGGGCTCTGTTGTCTTAGATTTTGTACACTCACACATTAGGAGACAGAATTTACAGTCTAGATTGTAACTACCCATTGCAGACTAGAAGTACTAACTTTGAGCAAGCCCATTATAGTTGCATTGAAGATTATCCTGTTACTTAAAATTTACATTGTCTTTTTGACGAAACTATAAGATGGTTTTTGTGGTGATTCTGCCCCATCCTGTTTAGCTTTGCCAATTGGAGATGTCAATAAGGAAACGGCTTCTGCAGGTTTTCCTGGGCACGCTGCTTTGCCTTATCTTTGAACCTTATCTCCTCTAGGTTCTAGGAAATTCTCCTAGAATAAGGAGACAGGCTACTGAATTAGATGGAACACTGGTGCAGTCTGCTACCAGGTTTCCTATGAAGACACCACAGCAACCCAGTTTCTCTTTGTATTTGAATAACACATTCCAGAGGAAACCAAATGGAGATTTATCTCTGAGCAAATGTGGTTTCGTATCAGTGTTACTGTCATTCATATTCTTTTCTGTTTGATTTTTTTTTAGGCATCCAATCCTCTTTACCGAAAGCCTATTTCTACGCATAGCTTAGATTTCACATTCAACAAGCTAAGTAAGTCCTATAATGGCACAATTGATTGACTGCATATGAGAAATCTGACGCAACCAGAACTGGAGTGCTGTGGACAATTGCTTGACTTTGTTGCTGCTTCCTGAATTGAAGCTGGAATCCTTTTCAGTGGAGAATACCTTTAAAGCAAGACTGATCATTGACAGAAGGCTGTTATTTGCACAGTAAAGACAAGTGGCTCAGCAGGGCATGTGCTGTATGATTCCTGGACACAAAGACATGCTCCTGGGCTCATTGACTCTGAGAGGTGCGGAACTCTTCATACCCCAGCTTTTTGGAGACCTTAAACCCTCCAGCTCAGCGAAACAAGTGCCATATTGCAGCTTCAGACATATACCAGTAGACGAGGTGACTAGGCCAAATTCAGGGGAGACCTTGCCATTGCAAGTCTTTAGGGGAAAATTAGCTTAAACGGGGTGTTGGAAGCAGTTGTGTAAAAAACTAGGACCCAGGTGTTCTGCAGTCTTTAGAATCTTTTTTTATATTAAAAAAATAAAACTGTTGTGCATATATGATATCAGTATCGTCCAGTATTTCCCTGGCATTCCCTACAGCAAATGCGTTTTTGGGAGGCTCCTGCTTTTAACTCTTGTAAGCATAAATGGATCAGTTTTAGACCCTTATAAGCAGAGCTCTACATTTAGGTAAATCCAAAAAAGCAATTGCAGCCATGGTGACTGCTGAAAATGTCCCATGTCGGCTTAGTGCAGGGGTTCTCAACTGGGTGCGTGGGACACAGTTGTGGCAACCAGCCCGGCATTCCCATATTGCTAAATGGAGGGGCATCCTGGGGGAATCCTGTGTTATGCAAGAGGCTAGAACAGCCTGGTACTTACAAGCGCAGTCTTCTTCCATGAGCGGTGGGGTAATGGCCTGTGCTTTTGGTCAGGGGCAGCTCCAGGCACCAGCACAGCAAGCACGTGCCTGAGGCGCCAAGCCGCGGGGAGCGGCCTGCCAGTTGCTGTGAGGGCAGCGGGAGGTCCGCTGGTGCTGTGGTTTCGGCGGTAATTTGGTGGCGGGGCGCCGAAGGCGTGGCACCGGCGGACCTCCCGCAGGCATGCCGCCGAATCTGCGTGACCAGCGGACCGTCCGCAGGCGCACCGCCAAAAGCCGTGCATGGGGCAGCAAAAAACATAGAGCCGCCCCTGCTTTTGGTACCAAATGGCTGATGGTTTTTAGAGACTGAAGGTTCCTGTCCGTGTCCTTACCACAGGGTTTAAGCTATTCTATCTGACTGCTGCAACGTTGGCCCAATATGAATGTTGCAACAGGCCTTTGGCGGCGGAAAATACATACAAGACAGTACAGCTGCCACTGTTCCGGTCTGTGTTGCTGACTCTGTCACTTTGCCCTGAACAGCTCATGCGAGCTAGTCAACGGCAGGAAATGTGCCAGGAAAAAGCACAAACAAATGATTTTCATTGGTTTGACTTGCTTTTCCCTCTGGAAATGGGGCATGGTCCCAGGCATCCCCTTTTGATTTTTTTCCCCCTGCCTATTTAAACAGCAGCACTGATTTTTCTCACCATAAACAACTCGTCTTGAGGATGTTTACAGCCCCCTGCCCCCTGCTCTAATGGAAATGCTGAAGGGCTCCAAGAGACACTACTAAAAATAGCTGAGCAGGGATTGCTGCAGCTCTGCAAATCGCAGGCTGTCAGCATCGGTGGAAGCTGTGGTTGCAGAGATCTTCCTGAATGACTCATTTGTGAGAACCGAGCAGTAGGGAGTCAGGAGAGGAGGTGGGGCCAGGCTTGTGGCTGGGGTGGGGTGGGAGGCGAAGAAGGGGACCAGTTCTCTGTGAGAATTTGGGGGGAGATGGCTGTACAAATTGTGGTAATATTACAGAGTTGCTCATATGAAAACTGCTGTATCATGAACGTATGGATGGTCACCATGTCACACCAATATGTACCTGGGCAGCTAGCCCAAGCTAGCCCCCACCCCCATGCCACCACGGCTATTTTTAGGCACTAGCATGTGTATGTTGGCCCATGCTGGGAATTCCACCTCCTAGCAGCTATGCAGCCATACCCTAAGTGCCAGGGGATGGCTGAAAGGTCAACACTGCACCAGGGGCTAGGCAGCCAGAGAGCAACAGGTGGCAGCTCTCAGGCAGGAGACAGCAGGTGGTGTCTAGGAACCCCAAGCCTGGTGCAGTGACTAGCCTCTCTTCAGGCTCCAGGAGGCTTAAAACACTCAGGGATGCAGAGGCTTGGCTTCCTCTCATCGCAATCATGGCAGTTCTGATGCTGTTCTTCTGCATAGGAGGGGGCAGGGTTTGGCACGACTCCTTGTGCAGCAGTTCAAAGGGGACCAGTGGCTGTGTGGCTCCTACAGGGCAGTGGCATTGGTGCCATGGTGCAGGAGGTCAGTCATCCTGTAACGATCAGCTGATGTTCCAGAGGGCAACTCTGCCCTGATGTGCTGAGACTAGACTCCTTGTACTGCCTCCCTGCTGCTGTTGGCTGCACCAGTGCATGCCTTGCAGCCAGACAAAAGCTGTGCTCTGCCAAGGTGCCAGCACTGCAGTGCTCAATGGAGCTATCAGGAGGAGTTTTGTGTCTAGAAGTGCTAGTGTAAAGCCGACAGACCCCAGTCGTCAGCAGGCGGGATCAAACCGGGCACCTCTGGAGCTTAGTGCATGAACCTCCACAGCATGAGCTAAAAGCCAACTGGCTCTTAGCTAAGGCCATAGAGCAGACTCATTTAACTCTCTCTCTTTGAGTGGTCTCGGTGCCACTAGATGGGCCAGAACACCACACCCAGAAGGTGTGGGGGTTACACTAGCTTTGAGCCAAAACCCAGAGCAACTGTAACCCGGGGTATAACGTGCGACAAGCTACACAAGGCACCATTCACAAATGTCTGTTTCCAGTTCCCTGTTGACTTGGTTGTAGGAGTGGTTTGGTGTCTTCAGCAGATAGTTGCCGGTCACGGTCCAGTGCATACACAAACACATTTGAAGTTTTGCCTTTTGGCCAATAGTGGTGCGTATGGCAGGCAACCTAGAGGTGCGGGGAGTTGTTTTAATAACGTCCCTGCAGGTAGAGCATGCAGGGCAAATAGTCTAGCCTCTGGCCTGGCCCACAAGGCAAGTGGCATAATGGACTCATCGGCCAGCTATGGTTACCCTTTGCTGGGCTGTAAGATAGTGGTGGAGCGCAGTATGTTTTTAGCATGTGTTGACCCCTGGCTGTGGGGGTCAGAAGCTCTTCCCCATCCCCCTCCTGCGCTCCCTTGCACCATTCATGTGCTGTGCACCACCCCCTAACTTCCCTGTTCAGGATTCATTGCCCATAGCAGAGTTCCCCAGTGAGCGTAACGCCAGCACAGCCCTGGGTGCAGGGGGCACATCGGCAGCAGGGCCTGAGGAGGTGGCACAAGCAGAATGCTTTGTTCAGCTGTCCCCAGGGAGTGGCCTGCCCCCGGGAATTATTGCCCACTGAGGAAGGCTAACCGCTGGGCAGAAAAATCACAGCACCATACTAATACAATGAGCAAAGTGTAGCTGTAGCAGTAGCTAATCCCCTCGAGTCATTTCATGCCCACTAGTTATCCCTGTGACATCACTGGTTACAGGACCGGTGCAAGGATATTTTGTGCCTTAGGCGAAACTTCCACCTTGCGGCACCCCCACCCCTCCCCCCAGAGCATCGCTTATTATAAACTTTCAAAAATGAATACTGCATAATGTGGCATTGTTCATTAGAATTAATACACGTTTGGCTTGAAAATTTATTAATTTCATTATTTAGTCTACATATTTAATGAAAATAAATAGCCTTGGGTCTCCTGCACGTGGCTAGAGTCCCTCCTGCCCCCTCCTCCCCCCCCATGGAGCTGGAAAGGGCTGTTTTGGGGATCAGAGCAAAGTCGGTATCTGGCTTCCATTCTCCACCCTGGCACCAACTCACTGGATGAGTTACTTCCCCGTTCTGGGCTTCAGTTCCCCCCAGCGCTAAGGTGTGAAATGGTTCTTTGCTCCTGGGCTGGAAAGTGCAATGCAGGCGGGAGGGGGGTGTCTGAAGGCCTGTCTTCCCCACAGGTGTGAGGCGAGGCCAGAGTTCCAGCATCCGTCATGACCGTCCTGGTTGCTTTACTCTGCCCCACACCAATTGCTGCTGAAGCCCCTTACTCGGAGAGCTCTGGCCCAGGGCAGAGGCGTCAGTGTCACTCTGGGCCTGCTTTTCAGAGCTGCTGAGCACCTGCGGTTCCCCCGATGTCTGTGGGAATTCCGGGGTTCTCAGTACTTCTGAAACTCAGGGCAATTTATTTCGAATGCTGGGCCAGGACTGAGCCTGCAAAGGCAGGTGCATAGACAACCCCCAATCCACAGCAGATTGCCCAGCAATAACAATACAAGCAAGCAGGAGACTGATGAGAGGCAGTTGGCCCAATGCTGGGAGTGGGGAGGATATGGCCCTAGTGTGGTCACTAAACTTCTACCTAGTAAAGTTACTGGTGCATCTGCTTAGAGCATTATACAGAAATAGCATGTACATACCATAGGAGTCAACAGCTGAGCCCAGTTCAGTATTTCCAAGTTAATAGAAAAGGGAGTAAAAGTAAACAGAGTAACAATGATGATGAGAGGGACTGTAACTATTTAGACAAGCTGACCTGCCCTTTGATAGGCTAGTGTATGGCCAAGCTGTGGGAATGATACATTTCAAATAGTAACGCCTGTTTGTGGCCCTAACTGTCTTATGCAGCCTGACCACAGCTCCCATTCCTGCATGAAAACTAAGGAGGAAACTATTTTAGGGGCTCATGTGATGCAAAAATGTCAGTACAGGTCTGGCCAAATTGGCACCACTATGACATTACAAAAGCCAGCTTCTGTGTTTGTGGAGCTCATAGCATAGCTAGGGGGTGCTTTTTTGGGTGGGGTACAGGTGTTCATGTTCAGAAGTGGATACTGGTCTAAATCACGATTGCAATCAGAAAACCCTTCACCTTGCATTTCATTCACTCATTTTCACGGTCTAACAGTGGCACGTTTTGGATAAGGCTGTGACACCTCCCAGGGTGTAGCTACAGTTGATGCTAATCACACCAGTTTGATGAGTGCAAAAGATCTAAATGCACAACAGCTTAAACCCTATTGTAATCTCCACCCTCAAGCAGGGACAAGAAACACCCCCTCCACCCCAAAGGCTGTGGGACTGAGGAAGAAGGCACAGCTTTCTAATAAATAGCTTTTCTGTGGGGGGTTCCACCTCCTTCCCCCTCCCCACACACACAATTACTGTAGTAGCTGAGCACCTTGCTTTCTTTAGCATCACCTTTCTTTACCCATATGAGG
This sequence comes from Terrapene triunguis, assembly GCF_002925995.2. Taxonomy (NCBI): domain Eukaryota; kingdom Metazoa; phylum Chordata; order Testudines; family Emydidae; genus Terrapene; species Terrapene triunguis. Next base: position 10,896,929 of record NW_020664413.1, on the reverse strand, counting down.
GTAGGGCAGTGCTATTATCCCCATTTTACAGATGGAGTCTCAAAGCGATGAGGAGCCTAAAGATTCACTCAGGTGCCTATTGGGCTTTTCAAGGGAAGGGGAGTTAGGTGCTTGAATTCCTTTGAGGATCTGGGCGCTAGCTGTATATTAAATCGCACTGATATTTACCAAACCGCTTAGCTGCCTCACCCTGTACGCGCCTACAGTTGCCCCAGTGAGCCTCCACAAAGCCACCTAAGGCCTGCCACTACCCCACCACTATTGAGCTGCTCAGAAGTCTAGCTCATACCTAAGCCCTGGTGGAGTCGCAAAGTAGAATGGCTCATTGCTTATCTCACTTGTGGAGCCTAAGCCAGGAGGCATGCTCTACCTGTACAAAAGATGGGCCAGAATACCCAATTGCCAGCCCATTTACGTGGGCTGTGGAAAACCCAGATTTGTCTCCCCACCATGCTTGATCTGCTCCACAATTTCCAACCTGTGACCTTCTGTGTAACTATGTTGGCTCAAGTCACCCTTAACTTTTAAACTTTCATTTGCTGGGTTCTGGTAAGTGGGCTGTGACACTTGCCTCTGCTGCAATGGCTATAAACAGTTGTAGTCACAGAGCAGCTTTTTTCCATAAACTGAACCATAGGTTATACTGTCCCATCCTCCACAGTGCCAGAGTGGGGTGGTAGCATTTCCTTCTGGGACAAGTTGGCCATATTGCCGCAGATGGGTCTAGCGTAGCTAGAGCTATGGAGCTGAATGGAGGTTAATGCACAATGAGCTAGGCCAAACTGAAGTGGGATGAAGGCAAACCAAGAAGACAATTACAGCATAGGGGTTCTGCCATGACTCCAGTAAAGTGTACAAAATTCATTAGAAGAAGAAAACCCTGGGCTAGAGTAGGCTGCTTTCAAGCAGGGCCTTGGAGCTGTGCTCCAGCTCCAGGCAAAAACCTGCAACTCCACTGCTCCAGCACTGCTCCAGGCTCTGCTCCAAAGCCCTCCTTTCAAGGGTAAAACACTATCAGCTACCACTGGTACTGAGCCAGCATTAACCACATGGGGTGAGGCTCAAACCATGTCAAGAGCCAACTGTCTCTTTGAAACTGATTAAACAGTCTAGCCAGGTCCTCCACAGTTAGTTTCAGGTCGAGTCCTTCCAAAATGGAATCCACGTCCCCGGAGTCAATGCCCTCCCAAAACAAGATTCCAGCCAAACCTCCTGAGGGTATTTCACATTCCTTTGGTGCAAGCTCTTCCCTAAGCTCAAACAATGTTTGTGTTGCTTCCTGTGATACTCATGCCAATGAACATGGTCATTGGGGATCATTCAATATAATTACATTTGAAATGCTATTTGCCATACTTGGCTCATTTCCTAGGAAGTTGAATACAGAACTAGGAGTAAATTTCCAACTGCTCATCATGCTTCTGATACAGACAGTAAGTGGGTTTAGGCAAATCACTTAACGAGTGTCATGTTATATAGGGAAAGTACCATCTCTAACACTTGGCTAGCTGCACATTGTTCAGTTACCATCCTTAGTGCTTGTATAGCAATGTACAATGATGAAGGGCTAAGAACAATTATTCATTATTATAATTCACAATTAAAAACATGGAACTTTCCTTCTATTTCACTATAAATGGGAGTTTCACTGTAGATATGGATTTCATAAACTATTACGAGATTAAGATTTTTCATCACCTGACAGCTGATGAACTAAATTGAAACTAGTCATTTGCCTCCATCCCTGACTCTGACAAAGTCTTTGTAATTCATTCTCTGGCCTGATCAGCTTCATACATTATGATGTAAATGAGTTTTTTAAATTGTGACCTAGTTCCCATGTTACAAATGCAGTTCTGACCAACCGCAGGAACTACGCTTCATGGAATGTAAACAGCAGGGGCACGTAAAAGAAATTAACATTATGCCTAATTTGAAGTGGATTTCATCCATTTCAGGTGCCTGAAAGAAAATGATTGTTCTCTCAAATTAGAGCTGCACATGCTTGTTTGCTGGAACAGTCCTGATTATAAAGACCATGTGGGGCAGTGCAGGCAGGAGGGATAATTTGGTCTTGTTTACTAAGTGAAATGTTTTGGACGTCATCAGTGTGAACTGAAGCACTGAAGTATAAATTGTACAGTAGAATGAATGCTGCTCGTTAATGAAGGGCTGTGAACAATTCTGAACAAATAAAAAAAATCAATAACCTCACTTGCTTCAACAAAAAAGAAATAGCGCCATGCTAAAAAAATTGGATACTAGGATCACTCTCTCCAACAGTCACCACTATTCGATTCCAGAGATGTGTCACTTTAATTAACTGGTTGTAAACAGAGGGCTTAAGCCAGAGCCTTAGTTGCTGGTTCAAGGTCTTTATGACCCATCCAGTAAATAAGAGCATGGCTTAGGAAACAATGGAGTTCACAAAATTCATTCATCTCCCGGCACTGCAATAGCAGAAACTGAGTCTGTTCCATCAGGCAGGACAGAATCACCACTTAAGACAAATATTGTGCTCAAGATAATTCATATAAATCCCTGTAACTCTCAGGCATGGGATCAGCTTCAGTGCAGTGAAAACATTACACTTTTGTTGAAAAATAGACTGCTTCTGATGAGAACAGCAACAATACATGCTTACAATGAAATCTATTCGCTAAAATGGTACTGTGGCTTCAAAAAGCGCATGAGAGTCACAGCTCCCTCTGGTGGAAGAAGGGGGAAAAGGTAATAGTTTTTAGCAGAGAAGGATATAAGAGACCATGCAGGAGCAAACCATCCCAATGTGTAGAAAGAATAGTAAATATGGCAGGCAACCAGCTTGGCTTAACAGTGAAATCCTTGCTGATCTTAAACACAAAAAAGAAGCTTACAAGAAGTGGAAGATTGGACAAATGACCAGGAAGGAGTATAAAAATATTGCTCAGGCATGCAGGAGTGAAATCAGGAAGGCCAAATCACACTTGGAGTTGCAGCTAGCAAGAGATGTAAAGAGTAACAAGAAGGGTTTCTTCACGTATGTTAGCAACAAGAAGAAGGTCAAGGAAAGTGTGGACCCCTTACTGAATGAGGGAGGCAACCTAGTGACAGAGGATGTGGAAAAAGCTAATGTACTCAATGCTTTTTTTGCCTCTGTCTTCACAAACAAGGTCAGCTCCCAGACTGCTGCATTGGGCAGCACAGTATGGGGAGGAGGTGACCAGCCCTCTGTGGAGAAAGAAGTGGTTCGGGACTATTTAGAAAAACTGGACGAGCACAAGTCCATGGGGCCGGATGCGCTGCATCTGAGGGTGCTAAAGGAATTGGCGGATGTGATTGCAGAGCCATTGTCCATTATCTTTGAAAACTCATGGTGATTGGGGGAGGTCTCAGATGACTGGATAAAGGCTAATGTATAGTGCCCATCTTTAAAAAAGGGAAGGAGGAGGATCTGGGGAACTACAGGCCAGTCAGCCTCACCTCAGTCCCTGGAAAAATCATGGAGCAGGTACTCAAGGAATCAATTCTGAAACACTTAGAGGAGAGGAAAGTGATCAGGAACAGTCAGCATAGATTCACCAAGGGCAAGTCATGCCTGACTAACCCAATTGCCTTCTATGAGGAGATAACTGGGTCTGTGGATGAGGGGAAAGCAGTGGATGTGTTATTCCTTGACTTTAGCAAAGCCTTTGATACGGTCTCCCACAGTATTCTTGCCAGCAAGTTAAAGAAGTATGGGCTGGATGAATGGACTATAAGGTGGATAGAAAGCTGGCTAGATCATCGGGCTCAACGGGTAGTGATCAATGGCTCCGTGTCTAGTTGGCAGCCGGTTTCAAGCGGAGTGCCCCAAGGGTCGGTCCTGGGGCCGGTTTTGTTCAATATCTTCATTAATGATCTGGAGGATGGTATGAACTGCACTCTCAGCAAGTTTGCAGATGACACTAATACGCTGGAGGGTAGAGATAGGATACGCTGGAGGGTAGAGATAGGATACAGAGGGACCTAGACAAATTAGACGATTGGGCCAAAAGAAACCTGATGAGGTTCAACAAGGACAAGTGCAGCGTCCTGCACTTAGGACGGAAGAATCCCATTCACTGTTACAGACTAGGGACCGAATGGCTAGGAAACAGTTCTGCAGAAAAGGACCTAGGGCTTACAGTGGACGAGAAGCTGGATATGACTCAACAGTGTGCCCTTGTTGCCAAGAAGGCTAACGGCATTTTGGGCTATATAAGTAGGGGCATTGCCAGCAGATCGAGAATTGGTCCTGCTTTGAGCAGGGGGTTGGACTAGATGACCTCCTGAGGTCCCTTCCAACCCTGATATTCTATGATCAGGCAAGTTTCTTTCTGCTTAGCTACCTCTTACACAGGAGGACAGGCAGCAGAAATCCAGTGTCCTGTGACCTTCTTAAAAAACAAAACAAAGAAAGCCTTAGTATTACCATCTTTAGCAATAAACTGATCAAGAACTCACTGTGAAAGACATGCATTGCTATGCAGTTAACCTCCAATATCTTTTACTTCGCACAAGAGATGCTGGATTGATTGAGTTTCACTGGTGAGACAGGCCATGGAAGCTCTTCAGCTTTGCTAGGAAAAGTCCAGCTCAATGAATAAGTGGAGGATTAACAGAATTCCAATTGGTCAACCTTTTAGTGATTCTCAGGTAAAGAGGATTTATGGGAAGTGACCTAGTGATGCTCAGCTTACATTATTTTAACACCAGCATGTTCAGAATACCACTTCCCATATTCTCATTCATACCATGAACTCCTCAGCCCCATGGAATACCTTCATCAGGGTAGACAAAGTAATTTTGCATCGTTCTACTAAATGGATAGCAAAGTTTACTTAAAGTCTGAAGAGCACATTGGATTTTCTCTAATCTTTCTTGTATTAATGTCAAGGTAGAATACCACAATCATGTTCAAACCTGCTTTCCTTGTTCTTAAAAATTCTGCATGGATTAGTCCAATGTACACCCAGCAGAGTACATTTCAAGGGCTGACCACAACTCTACCCTGCCCCTCTCCCCAAAAAAACTGAGTAGAAATTTTGGTATAACAGGAACGATACTTCTCAATGCCATTTTGAAAGTTGTTCCTACTCCGTATTGAACCAGCATTATATTTAAAGCGACTCTCAGCTTAAGGTACTTATGTTATATACATGCTTTAATTCATATTATGCTTTAGCTTATTAAAAGTAGTAACTCAGAATTCCACAATTATTTATACTCTTGCTTTTCTTGATCTGAACAACGAAAACCCAATTCAGTTTCACTTTGAAGTGCATTTTGGGGCAAATTTAAGGTGACTCCATCTCTTTAACCAACATCCATGAGATATACTTTTACATCCTCTCTTGAATTAAAAATCTCAAATGGTGAAAAAATATCATGGGAAAGTACTGAAGATTTTTCATAAATTCAACAGAAATTCAACAGTGGTATAACCTCAGGACTTTGTCCTTTTGCCTCTCATTAACAGACCCACCAAGCCCCACTGCAAATCAGTTCCACCCTGGGTTAACTAATAGCTACAGCTGTAATTTTATCATAGGAAATTTGGAGAGGAACCATGGTACCAATAATTCATACTAGTCATAATAGCAGTTACAAACATACCAGGAAGGGGCAGTAATTGAAAGTTAGAGGCCTAAGCTTATCATACCCTTAGTTTTTAGTCCAATATATGCATGAGATAGAGGAAAAAATACTATGAATATACAAACTCACAGTTGAAGGAGAGTCAATTAAAATGTTTATTAAGTAACAGATTCAGGCTAGTCTGTGCTCCCTACAAGTTGTGTTGTCCCATTCAATGTAGCGAATGGTCAGCTTTGTTGTACAGTATTGAAAACGCTTCACCTGCACTGTTTCCATAACTAAAGGAAATACCAGAGGGCAGTAATAACCCAGCAAGTACCCCTTGGAGTGTTTTCATTTATTATTTTCCGAAGTAATAGACTGGAGGACCAGTTAGAAGTAAGACTAACGTTGGGCAGTGATTTTTCGTTTCACAGTCTCAAATGCAAAGAAACAATGGTCACAATTAACGTCATTTAGCTTATAACCGTTACTAAAAACTTAAGTCATTGGCAGATTTTACCTAAAGCAAAATATTCAATTGAGTTCAGAGTAGACGTCAACCTAACTAACGGGGAGAAACATCCTCCAAATTACTCCAGCTTCTTCTAGAATGCATTGGGTTAGTTTGTTCACTGGAATCCTGGGCTCAAATTAGTCTTGTGTATGAACAGCAAGTCTGCTTAAATAGCTCTCCCATGCTGCCTTCCTGTACATCTCTGCTTCCTCTAAACGATTTGATGCAGACAAGATGCCACGTCCCACAATAATGACATCTGAGCCTCTTTTGCTAATAACTTCCTGTGGACTTAAGTACTTCTGTCCAAGGTTATCACCTGAAACACATAACACATTTTTCTGATTCGTAATAAGTAACGTCATCTCCTAGAAGTTCTAAAACAGACGTTAGGATTCAAGAGGAGCCACACACTTGAGTTCTTAACACCTCAGACGTGACATATTTTATATGAGATTGCTTTGAATGCCCAGTTAAATATCATTCGCACTGAATTCAATATCCAGGGTCTCATTTTTCATTCTCTACTATATGGAGTAGTTAGCCAAAAAGTCCCTGGCAGGATTACTGGGATTTAGTGTTTGCGTATGATTTGATTGCTGCTTAACAAAATAGTCACATAACTAAACGGAATTTTCTGCATTGAAAAGAAGATATGTGATTTTGCTTTGGATTACATGAAGCAGCTACTGATAAAAGGAAAGCATCCTAATGAAACAGTTTTGGGAAATGCATTACTTACTCAACGTTTAATTTATTTAAAATTTAAAACATAAGACTTCTGATTCTTTTGTATTCAATTCTATTAAATAAAAATGTTAATATGTGATGGTTAGGATTTTACATTGTTTGCATTTACTTATGTTTTTTGACTGTGTTCACTTACACATTTGAATGTGAAGTCTAACAAGAGCACATTTAACAAGTCTTTCACGTACGCAAGAGCTGCGCACTCCATTGGACGCAAAACCTGAGGTAGCAAGAAGCCTAGCAAAAAGGCTACCTAGCCTACTGTTCTCCTTCCGGAAGTTTCCAGGGATCTTCAGGAGAAAGTATTGAGGACTGTTGTTTCTAGGCACATATGGTCTCATACTTGTATCCAAGCATCTACACCTATTGGATAAGATGCATTGCACATGCACAATACTATTTTCATGGGATATCAACCAGTTTTCCCCCCTTCAAAATAGTTATATTAGAGACAGCTGCAAAAAAATTACACTGTAAACATTCTATTATTTAAAAGTCACTTCTGAAATGACCGTGAGAAATTTCATTGCAAATTCTACCTCCCCAGGAGTGTTTTTACCTCCAGCTTGCATCTGGACCCCCGGAGTCAAGTGAAGAAATTCTGGTTTGTTACTAACTCTGGAACCAGAAATGAATCCAAAAACAAAATCTGAGTTTTCTTCAGCCATTTGTACCTAAATATAACAAAAACCAAAAGAACAAAGTTACAAATTCCCATGCTTAAAACTAAACCTGACCAATGAGTTGTCTCAAGCCCTGCCACCTGCATGCTTCATGTTTTGTCTGACAGTGTAAGACGCCAGAGAGAAATCAGCTTTTTGCAGTGTTTCACTCCATGTCCTAGCTTCACTACTTAAGAAATAATCACACAGCATGCAGAATTGACAGCTCCTTATTAGAACCTACATGTAACTAGAAGCTGTATAACAGAAGACTGGACATTAGACTGGGAATGTAGAACAAAAGCTAACAGGATGTGATTGCTAAGGAAAGTAGTAACGTGGTCAACATGATAGTTCAAAACAAGTCAGTAACAGACTGGTGATACCACGTTGAAGCTGTGAGCAACCTCTTAAGATCTGAAAGTCTACAAGTTTATTGTCTTTAAAGCACTGCAGAGAAATCTGGTAACTAGTAGTTGTACTTGAAAAGCTGTTTGTAAATGCAGGCTGTGATGTTATGACGTGCACGCAACCAATCTCCATTGCCAGAGCAATCTGCAAGTCTTTCAAGCAAAACAGAAATTCCTACTTACTGCAGATTTTGTGTAGTCACCAGTGGCAAGTGACCCTTGAGAACTCATCTCAGCAATCAAAAGACAGCCTCGCTGTGAAGGAAGCCCTACTTCTTTCAGCCCTTTCACAACTCCAGAGCCTGGGACCACATGGGCATTAACTATATCTGCCCAGGAAGCTATTTTGAATACACCACCTGAGAAGAAAGAAATAGAGAGCCACATATTTTTAGTTAAGTACCACTATGAATTTCTCCTCAAGCATGAAATGTGTTTTAACGAAGACAGAGCACAATAAGCAATGCACAGTTTTAAGACATTTTAACTACTGCAGTTTCTGGCAGCTGCATGTACAATCTGATTGAACAACCTGTAAGCAGCCCAAACACAACCGGCCACTGTCTCTAAATCATATTTTTCACAAATACCTGTAAGGTTTTGTCTTCGTTGTCTGGAGAGGCGTTTATCAAGACCTAGAGCCTACTGTCACTAGTATTACCTTTCAGGGCAACATGGAACAAAATGATGAGAAAAAGGAAAAAAACAGGTTCAGGTGATGAAGGCTCTACAGAGATATTGTTATAGCTTAAATGAAGAGCTTCAGACAAGAAAAATCAAACAAAGTAAATGGTGTTTTAAAAAAATCAATATAGGTATCATCATCATCATCATCATCATCATCATATCTTTGCATTAAAGGGAATCACATTATATTCAGCAGGCAAAGGTATTGGCAAAAAAGTCACAATAAACTAAGGTTGCAAATAATCACCCTCATACTGATGTTTCACAGTGTTTCCAATGTCTGCAAACTTGCGGTCTTCGAATATCAGGTACTCATGTTGGTCTGCAAGTGCTCGCAACTCCTTTATTACCTCTTGGGAGAAATCATTCAGGATATCTATATGAGTTTTTAAGATACAAATGCTGGGGCCTAGAGTGGCAGCCAGCTGTAGAAGTTCTTTGGAGTCTGTGACATCAGCAGAGAGGCACAGGTTAGTTTGTTTCTTCTCCATGAGCTTGAGAAGTCGTGCTGCAACAGGATGGATTCCAGGTAGCTGAGCACGAGCGCTAAAGCTCATTTCTTTGCACATTTGTTTGATGGGAGCAGCACCATTTTGCTCTGCTGGTTTGAAGACATTCTCCAGAATGAATTTCTTCACCTTTTCAACCATCTCAGAGTCAACTTTTTGCTGCTGCTGGAGAATCTCTAGCATCGTGGACAAGGTGCACACAGAATGTAGGTGAATCCCTCGTTCTTCTAACCTGTGTTTTCCTCCCTGCTCTCTATCCAGGAGCACTATGGCATCTGTGATTTTTAATCCTTCTTTCTGAAGAACCTCTACAGTTTCCAAGATACTAGATCCACTTGTGACCACATCCTCAATGATTAAACAGGTTTCTCCTGGATTAATGATGCCTTCCACCAGACGCTTGGTACCTTTAAATCAATAAAGACACAATCCATTGAATCACCAGTTTAAAAAAATTAACATAAAATTGTTACCCTAAGACTTACTATTGTTAAAGCTAAATGTACTATGTGTATCGGGGAAGCCATCACTATTAAGTAACTGAATTAGTCTTGAAGACAGTAAGGTGCTTTGCTTTCATTGGCATTCTAGGAAGGTAATGCGTATAGTGATTACAACTGAAATTAGGCATCAAAATTCTGTTCACAGCTCTGTTACTGACTTGTTTTGTAACTTCATGCAAGTGACTTGACCTTTCTGAGTAGATAAAATACTCCTTTATACCCCAGGAAGTTGTGAGGTTTATTCATATTTGCAAAACAACTTGAGATCTTTATGATTTATTTGCTCTTACAGGCACCAACACACACATTCTACTAATCCTTGGGTGAAAGGCACTATAGAAGAGCAAATTATTGTTAGTGAAACCAGAACTAAACCCATAAAATTAATCTCTTCTGTAGCTATTTGCCATGGCATGAAAATTATCTGCACCACTGAGACATTCATTTTAATATATTTACCAATATCCTAGTTCTACACCCAACAAGAAGCAGTTTAACACCCCACTGCAGAGATTATGGAGGCTACTGAGGGTATGTCTATACTTACCTCCGGGTCCGGCAGTAAGCAATCGATCTTCTGGGATCGATCCCGGAAGTGCTCGCCGTCGACGCCGGTACTCCTGCTCCGCGAGAGGAGTACACGGAGTCGACGGGGGAGCCTGCCTGCCGTGTCTGGACCCGCGGTAAGTTCGAACTAAGGTACTTCGACTTCAGCTACGTTATTAAAGTAGCTGAAGTTGCGTATCTTAGTTCGAAGTGGGGGGTTAGTGTGGACCAGGCCTGAGTCCCTGGCACCTTTCCTCATAACCAGTAAATGGGCACAAGCTCATGCAGCACCTGTTAGGGAGATGCAACAAAAGGCACTTGCTCTAGGAGAACAGCCAGCAATGAGTGTAGTGATTAGACAGTGTTATACATTTTGGGGGGCAGGTGAGTGGGAATTCTTTTCCCTTCAACTGGAGAGATGGTCTTCCATTGGAACACAAAGAACGCAAGTCATAAAAACTATTTAAAGTACTTTCACAAGCAAATCTTTCAACCAGAAAAGACAATTTAATCTTAATTAACTTGAATCATTTTACCATAGTGTTTTGCTTCCTTCCTCCGTATAAGCATTGGGATCTGGTTGGACGAGCAGATAATTGTAGCCAAAGGCAACGCTGTATACGGAACACCACACACCGAGTCATACTTGATCCTTGCATTTTTTGCTGTTTGAAACAGGAGATCTGCAATCTAAAGATACATCATATTTTTAAGCAATACTAAATTAAACTACAAGCATATATTACCCATGGAATCAATTTCAGATATTCCTGACTGATTGGTGTCTGATCAGAAGCTACTTCCTCAGAAGTTTGTAAGCAATATTCTGCCAGTACTATTTGTACCCTGATAGTTACACATTTTGGGTACTATCAAAATAGATTAAGACTAAACTCTTTGGGGCAAGGATTAGCTAAGAAAAATGTCTGGTAACTTCATTCATGGAATTAATGGTCAGAGACCAGTTATTCAAGGAGTCACACAAAACATGCTCTCCACTGGATTACTAATTATTAATTATTATTATTATTATTATGCATTGGCACCATTCTTTTAGCCAACAAGTCATCTCGTCTTTTAAATACGAGATGAGGTACGCCCTCATCTCGAATACTGCGCACAGATGTGGTCTCCTCATCTCAAAAAAGATATACTGGCACTAGAAAAGGTTCAGAAAAGGGCAACTAAAATGATTAAGGGGTCGCACATGAGGAGAGATTAAAGAGGCTAGGACTCTTCAGCTTGGAAAAGAGGAGACTAAGGGGAGATATGATAGAGGTATATAAAATCATGAGTGATGTGGAGAAAGTGGATAAGGAAAAGTTATTTACTTATTCCCATAATACAAGAACTAGGGGTCATCAAATGAAATTAATAGGCAGCAGGTTTAAAACAAATAAAAGGAAGTTCTTCTTCACGCAGCGCACAGTCAACTTGTGGAACTCCTTACCTGAGGAGGTTGTGAAGGCTAGGACTATAACAGAGTTTAAAAGAGAACTGGATAAATTCATGGTGGTTAAGTCCATTAATGGCTATTAGCCAGGACGGGTAAGGAATGGTGTCCCTGGCCTCTGTCTGTCAGAGGGTGGAGATGGATGGCAGGAGAGAGATCACTTGATCATTGCCTGTTAGGTTCACTCCCTCTGGGGCACCTGGCATTGGCCACTGTCGGTAGACAGGATACTGGGCTAGATGGACCTTTGGTCTGACCCGGTATGGCCTTTCTTATGTTCTTATGTAAATTTACTCTCACCTTTTTCTCACTGTGAACTACTGACAGAGCTAGCACAGTGGCCAAAAAAGAAAAAAAAGTGAAAGATAGTGTTTATCCTATATTACAGATCCATGCTTGTAGTACTATTTTTTTATATACACACAAAGAGAAAGAAAATCAGCATGTTTCCCAGTCTTGCCACAATGAGTACAACATATTTGAAAGCCTCAGTTATTCAAATCAGACAACTAACTTAAATTCCTAGTTAGCTGAAGGTCAGATATTCCTCAATATTTACTGCACTCCAGCCAGAGGATGAAAGGAGGATTATAAACTAACTGAGCCACAGGCTAGCCCAAGGTCAGGAGGCTGAAGAGGAGAGCTACAAGGTGTAATAAATACTTATGTACAGAAACCAGCAGCTCTTGTTCCGGCTTCATTTCAGGCTAAAGCTTTCTGCCCTCTGCAGTCTTCTGGATAAAAGATATTAGAGAGAGAGATTTTTCCATACCGCAATACTAGTAACTCTGCTTTGACTTTTGTCTGTGAAACGCCTCAGCAGCGCGTGCTGGTGCCGAGTGCGCATCCGCGTCGGGTGAAGGAACGTTTTTAAATATGACCAAACGGACAAACGTTACGGTGGGTGCAGAGCCCTGTCACGTACCGATCTGCGGAGAGCGATCGCCACGTACGCGCTGCACAGCCGCCCAAGGAGCTGGTACCGGGATTACAGGCTCGGCACTTTCCCAGACATGCCCATACTGCAGGCTCCAGGCTGCTTTGTTCAAAAGTAGAGCAGGGCCCGCAGACCGGACCGGACCGGACTCCCCCTCCCCCGCAGCAGTAGAGCCCGCGGGCCCCCCCCAACCCGCAGCAGGCCCCACCGCACCATCCCCCGCGGCCACGTACCTGGTTGAGAAGCGGCGGATGGGAGACGATGACCCGGAGGTCGATGTAGATGGGGGAGACGAGGCCGCTCTTGAGCACGAAGTCCCCGAAGCGCAGGACCTGGGCCCGGTGCAGCCCGGACACCAGCCGCTCCACGGAGCCCGTCTCCACCATGCTCCCTCAGGCAAAGCCGGCTCGCGCGCGCCGCGCCTCAGCCGCCTCTTCCTGCCGGCGCCCAATGATGACGTGACGGAGAGCGAGCCGCGGCGCTAGCAACGGGAAAAGAAGGGGCCTTGTTGCATTCCTTGGCTGGCGCCGCCGCTGTGTGCGCATGCGCTGTGTGAGCCGGCGGGCTGATTCCGGGCCGGGCTGCCTGGGTTCCCGCGAGGGCCCATGGCGCTCTGTGGGAATGGAGCGTCTCGAAGGGCTCCGTCCCGGCCTCCGTAGCCAGCCCCTCCTGAGGGGTATTGGGGACTCCCCATCCAGCCCCCCCGGGGACAGGGATCCCCGGGCCGCACGTGACTCATCGGGGCGGTGCTCGCTGTCACCCGCCCTCGCCTCCCTGGATCCTGCCTCGCGGCTCAAAAAATACCCGCGCTTGACTTAAAACGGGGGCGGAGAAGCGGAGGGCTTGGGGCTGCTCTGGCCGGGCGTTTGGGGCAGGGGGTCACCTCCTCCAGCTTTTCTCTGCACCTAGAAGGGCCTCTTGTTTCTTTGAATGAAAGCAGGTCCCCCACACTCACCTGACTCCAGGAGCTGGGGCTTTAAGAAACCCCTCAAATGTTGCGAGACTCATGATAAAATCTAAAGCATTGACAACACAGTGGCTGACAGGAGCCTTTCTTCAGGGTGGCAAGGGGGCTAGCCTGTGGGTGGGATGGCCTCTCTCCGCCTTGGCAGAGATCCTCCTCTTCCTCTCTGCAGGGAGAGCAATGGGACCTTTCCAAGTAGTGCTTAGTCTTTCGCTGGATGGGGAGAGCATGGTTGAAGAGCAGCGCAGCTTTGAACAGTCGCGTCCACAGATCCGCTCCACCCTCTGGACTTTGAAGCGAATAAAGAAAAAGCACTTCCATCCCGTATTTTACATGCACGAGGCAAGAGCTGGGTGAAATTTTGAGACCAATAGTTTATGTGCTGAAAAATGCAGTTTTGGATTGAATGAAAGTATAGGGGTAGAATTTGAGGAATAGTTTCAGCTGAAAAAAAAAAAGTCAAAACGTGTCATTTCAATATATTTGAAACAAAATGTTTTGATTTTTTAAATGTTTCCTTTATGAAATGACTAGATTTATTTTAAAAAGGTAAAATGCCCCCAACCCCCCAAAATTATTTTGCATCAAAACATGTTTAACCCAACCTGATTTTTGTTGTTTTTATTTTTTTTCATTTCAGCAAGAACCACCTCCCCTAATTCTATGTTGGGTTGGTCCAAAATGAACTTTTGGGGGGATTTTCCAATTTGACTACTCAACTACAAAAGCAATTGTTCGCTCAGCTCTATATAAGACCTAGCACATGCTGGTGTGATACCTTCAATGTTTGAGTTCCCTTTGGACATCCAGGCAGAACGGGTGTATTGAGTAAAGTAGCTGATGTGTTTTAGTGTTAAAGGCTCTACAGACTCCAGAGTTTGTGAAATAAAACTCACTCATTTTCTCTGAACAATTGTCTTTAATCAAAAAACCCAGAAACTGCATCTTTAATATACTGTATTTATAGGAACACAATGAAAGAAGATGTACATTTTGAAGCTTCTGTAGATAACATATTGTAGCATAGTAATATTAACATGTGACAGCAGCTAATCACTTTACAATGTTACACAAGTGATTGGACTTTCAAATAAAATATTTACAAACTTACCTTTACAAAACCACATTGTGTGTATACAAAATGAAATTTATAATAAAACAGAACATACACTTAAGGCAGACCAGCAGGACACTGAAATTAAGGCTGTGGAATTAGTTTGCACCTTGAAAATGCTGAGCTCCTAGCAATCTTTTTTGCTTCTCTTTCAGTTGATTGTTGCAAAGATTGAAAAGCATCAGTATATTCTAACTCTCGCTGTGAAATTCCTTCTTTTAAAAAAACAACAACAACAAAACAGTCTGTGCATTTGCCTTCCTTATGGTATCAGTGGAAGGCATATCTGGTTTTATTGACCTCACTGGCAGAGTAGTTTTGAACAGTTTGGTAGAAAGAGAAGTAAAAGCACCAGCATTGAAAGTTGGACAT
This sequence comes from Terrapene triunguis, assembly GCF_002925995.2. Lineage (NCBI taxonomy): Eukaryota > Metazoa > Chordata > Testudines > Emydidae > Terrapene > Terrapene triunguis. The sequence continues at coordinate 10,881,928 of NW_020664413.1, read as the reverse complement.
GGAGGTGAAATATGGCTTAAGTGACTAGAGAAGATGTTTGTTTTACTAGCTTCATATTAAAAGACCACAATTACAGCAAATATTCAGAATCCTGACATTATGGTAACATTCATCAATATACAGATTCCAGAATAGGAATTCATCACTTGATGGCAGTGTGCAATCAGCCTTGTAAAATAGGATTTTATTTTGTTCCCCTCAGAAAAGCCCCATCTTCTGATGGAACACAAAAGAATGAACTGGATGATAAATCAGTCCTGTGTGAGAGAAGAATCTGCCTCTATAGGGAATGGACTGGAAACAGAACCAACTGTGTGATTGTCAGTCAGATCTCTGTGTATGCACTAGTCACTAAACTGGTCTCTGAAGATTGTATTATATCTTAGATAATTTGCTTTTTATCTGCTAATTTAAAAGGCATTAAAGTACAGTTATAGTCCCAAAGCATCCATACAAATAGCATTCTGGGGTTCCATATTTAGCCTCTTTTGATGGTTTGCATATGAAAGGCCAAATTATGCCCTCAATTACACCTGTGAAACCCTCTGACGCCACAGGAAACTAAGGGAAAAATTTGGCCCCAAATTTACTTACTTGAAAAATGAAGCTTGTTTCAACTGCCAGCACTTCAAAATAGACCTTTCCCAGACCTAAAGAAGAGCTCCGCATAAGCTTAACTCTTTCACCAACAGAGGTTGGTCCAATAAAAGATCTCTCACCCACCTTGTCTCTTAGCACTTCAAAATAGCATTCCTGCCAAAAGGATCCGTTATTAGAGGAAAAGAAAAGAGAAGGAACAAGACATGGAGGTGACAGAGTGTGGGGGTGGGATGTGGACAGCTTTGATTATTTTACATAAGAATGGCCATACTGGATCAGACCAATTGCCTATCTAGCCCAGTATCCTGTCTTCCGGACAGTGGCCAGTGTTGGATGTTTCAGCAGCAGTGAAAATAACAGGGCAATTTATCAAGTGATCCATCCCCTGTCATCCACTCCCAGCTTCTAACAGTCAAGAGGTTTAGGGACACCCAGAGCAAATAGCCATTGATGGACCTAACCTCTATGAATTTATCTAATTCTTTTTTGAACCCAGTTATACTTTTGGCCTTCACAACCAGTTCCACATGTTGGCTGCATTGTGTGAAGAAATTCTTCCTTTTGTTCATTTTAAACCTGCTGCCTATTAATTTCATTGGATGACCCCTGGTTCATGTGTTATGTAAAGGGATAAATAACACTTCCTTATTTACTTTCTCCACACCATTCATGATTTTATAGACCTCTATCATATACCCCCTTAGTCCTCTCTTTTCCAAGTTGAACAGTCTTTTTAATCTCTCCTCAGATAGAAGCTGTTACCTATCCCTAATCATTTTTGTTGCCCTTCTCTGTACTTTTTCCAATTCTAATATGTCTTTTTTGAGATGGGGCAGCCAGAACTGTACACAGTATTCAAGGTGTGGGTGTACCATGGATTTATATAGAGGCAACATGATATTTTCTGTCTTATTGTCTATCCCTTTCCTAATGGTTCCTAACATTGTTAGCTTTTTTTGACTGCTTCTGCACATTGACCAGATGTTTTTGGAGAACTATCTAGCATGATTCCAAGATCTTTTTCTTGAGAGGTAACAGCTAATTTAGATGCCATCATTTTGTACATATAGTTGGGATTATGTTTTCCAATAAGCTTTACTTTTCATTTAGCAATATTGAATTTCATCTGCCATTTGTTGCCCAGTCACCCACTTTTGTGAGATCCCTTTGTAATTCTTCATAGTCTGCTTTGGACTTAACTATTTTGAGTAATTTTGTATCGTCTACAAACTTTGCCACCTCACTGTTTACCCCATTTCCAGATCATTTATGAATATGTTGAACAGCACTGGTCCTAGTACAGATCCTTGGGTGAACCAGAAACTTACCTCTCTCCACTGTGAAAACTGACAATTTTTCCAACCCTTTGTTTCCTATCTTTTAACTAGTTACTGATCCATGAGAGGACTTTCCCTCTTATCCCATGACTGCTTACTTAGCATAAGAGCCTTTGGTGAGGAACCATGAGAAAGGCTTTCTGAAAGTCCAAGTACACTATATCCATTGGATCACCCCTGTCCACATGTTGGTCGAGCCATTGAATTCTAATAGATTGGTGAGGTATGATTTCCCTTTACAAAAGCAGTGTTGACACTTCCCCAACATATTGTGTTCATTTATGTGTCTGATAAGTCTACAATTACAGTACCTGGTACTGAAGTTAGGCTTACTGGCCTATAATTGCCAGGATCACCTGTGGATCCTTTTTTAGAAATTGGCATCATATTAGCTATCCACCAGGCATCTGGTACAGAGGTTGATTTAAGTGATAGGTTACATACCAAAGTTAATATTCTGCACTTTCATATTTGAGTTCCTTCAGAATTCTTGGGTGAATACTATCTGGTCCTGCTGACTTATTACTGTTGAATTCATCAATTTGCTCTAAAACCTCCTCTACTGACACCTCAATCTGGTACAGTTCAACAGATTTGCCACCTAAAATAATGTCTCAGATGTGGGAATCTCCCTCACATCCTCTGCAGTGAAGACCGATTTAAAGAATTCATTTAGCTTCTCCACAATGACCAGGGCCGGCTCCAGCATTTTTGCTGCCCCAAGCAGAAAAAAAAACCAACAAAAAGCCACGATCGGCGGCACTTCGGCGGCGGCTCTACCGCCGCTGCTTCATTCTTCGGCAGCAATTCAGTGGCAGGTCCTTCCCTTGGAGGGGGACTGAGGGACCTGCCGCCGAAGAGCTGAATATGTTGCCCCTTTCCGTTGGCCGCCCCAAGCAGCTGCTTGCTGCGCTGGTGCCTGGAGCCGGCCCTGACAATGACCTTGTCTTTCCTGAGTGCTCCTTTGGCACCTCGATTGTTCAGAGGCCCCACTGTGTGTTTGGCAACTTCCTGCTTCTGGTGTATTTAAAAACAATTTTGCAATTAATTTTTGTGTCTTTTGTTATTACAGTTTTACACTTGACTTGCCAGAGTGTATGCTCCTCTCTGTTTTCCTCAGGTTTTGACTTCCAATTCTTAAAGAATGTGTTTTTCTCTAACTGCCTCTCTAACTCTGTTTAGCCATGGTGACTTGCCTTTTTTTGTTGTTTTTTTTGTCCTCTGTTTTTTATATTTGAGATATACATATAGTTGTGCCTCTATTATGGTGTTTTTAAAAGTTTCCATGCAACTTGCAGGCATTTCACTCTTGTGACTGTTCTTTTAATTTTCATTTAATTAGCCTCCTCATTTTTGTGTAGATCCCCTTTATGAAGTTAGATGCTACTGTGGTGGGTTTCTTCAGTTCCCTGCTCTCCCCCCCCCCAGGATGTTAAATTTAATTAGATTATGGTTACTATTACCAAGCCATCCAGCTCTATTCACCTCTTTGCCCAGATCCTGTGCACCACCTAGGACTAAATCAAGAATTCCCTCTTCCTTGTGGGTTCCAGGACTAGCTGCTCTAAGAAGCAGTGATTAATGGCATTTAGAAATGTTATCTCTGCATTCCATCCTGAGGTGACATGTTCCCAGTCAGTATGGGGATAGCTGAAATCCCCCATTATTATTCAGTTTGCTGTTTTTGTAGCGCTTGTAGAGTGACTGCATCACCTGGCAGTGGAGAGAATTCCTCTCTGCCCACCAACCAACTCCTGTGGATATTCCCAGGACACAGCCCCGTCACTAGGACTGTGTGCTGGATTTTGCTACTGCCCCTAAGTGATTTCTCAAGATAGACTAGATAGGACAGGTTATTGAATCAAGCCCTTTGCCTCAAGAGATCCCAACACCATCAATGAAGGGTTTACTATTACCTGGCTTGGTAACATCAGTGGTATTACCTACTCCAGGCACCCAGAGAGCAATCAGTACTGACAGAACTTACCCACGCACCTGGAAAGAATATACTCCATTGCTGATTATCAGATCCACCCCACACAGGGCTGGCCTTACAATTTGTAGGGTCCCCGAGCTATTGGAGCAGGAGGGGGGAAAACACTAGGCGGTGAGTTGTCTCTTCTTCTGGTCCTGCGGCTAAAAAGGGGAAGATTTGGCCAGCCAATGAATTGCCTAGGACATAAAAATAGCCTCATGGATGCTTTGGTGATGGAGGCCTTAAAGTGCCTGGAGAGAGATCTTTGAATCTGGAAGTGTAATAAGCAATCAATTTTAAACACTGAAAACCATTTTGAAGCTGTAAGCACAAAGATGAACCCATTACTCTTACTGCACTTTGACCGGCTTTGGATGGACTTTGGGCCGAGCAATTTCAGAGCTAGAAATGGAACAGGATCCTTTTTATATATACACAACATATGTAAATTGAACAACCTGATAGAAAAAAATCATCATCATATAATTACAGATACGGCAAAAATCCGACATAGCCTTTTCTCAGTGCACAGGTTTTGGAAAAGATTTCTGTACAATGTTTATAAAGTGTTTTAAAAAACCATCAGCGTCTCATTGTGCTTAGTCAAAACAGCTTTCTGCCACAGTGAATTCACTGCCTTAACCATAGCTCTAAAAGTTACTGCATGTTGGTTTGATGTAGCAGAAAGCTCTGGAATCCCACTGGTATTCTCATCTGAAGAGGTATGCGTGAGCAATACCATGTGACGAGAGAGTGTCTAAAATCACATTGTATTTAAATCAGTTAACCACAAAAGCTGATATTACAATGAATAGGGCCTGATCCTGCATGCCCTCTGCAGGCTGAGTCCCCATTGATGTCAATGGGAGTCGTGTATTAAGGGCTTGTAAAGTCCTGCCTGTAACTGGCACTTGGCTAGCAATGATTTCAGCAAAATCTGAATCCAACACAGTTTTGCAGTAAATGACGACTGCCTAGGGTCAACCTAGTTTTACTCCACCAATCACTACTCTCTTCCAAATCAGTCTGCCAAGACCGTGAGGCTGTCTTATAAGGCTGCCTTTCAAAAAACTAAGGCAACAGTATTTTGGTTCCCATTTTAAACACCCTCTTTATAATATGGACATCACTATAACCAGAAGATTGCTTGCTTTCCAAGAACAGCCTTGTCAAGAGGGTGTGCACGCCCACTTAACAGCACCTACATTAACTTTGGTTCTGAGTAACTGGACAGATACTGCAACCACTAGCATGAGTTACATCCCTCAGTTTGGGAAACCACATGAAATGTATGTAATACTCAATACAGAATTATATACAGACAGATTCCACCTTGTGTCTGTTCATACTGTATGCCTTGCCTCAGGCCCAGCTGTGTATATCACAGGACTACGTTGCATCACGTTCCCGGGTTCATCCTGCTCATTATGAAGCTCTTGACGTTGGGAACTGGATGCACATCATACTGGTGTCTGCGGCGCTCAATGAAGCAAGCCAGACGGGAGGTATCCAGTGGGATTTTGGAATAGCTGCCATTGTGAGGCTGCAGCCAAGGATGCTGTAAACAAGTGGCTGCTGTTGGCCTCCTCCTGAAGTCTTCCTGGAGGATAACGTTGATGAAGTCTCTGGCTGCATGACTCACATCACAGAAATACTCATGAGGGAAGCTGAAATCCACTCTGCACACGTTTATACACGTCTCCTCTTTGCTTTCATCCAGGAATGGAGAGACGCCACTTAACATGACATAGGTGAGGACCCCAATACTCCAGATGTCTGTGCCCAGTGAGACAGGGGCACCTTGGATAACTTCAGGAGCTGCAAACTCAGGGTTTCCAAGCAGCTGATGAACATGGTAATGACCCGTGATCTGAACTGCATCTTCCAAGTCTATAAGCTTGACACGAGGCACTGGGATCCTTAAGTCAATGAGCAGATTTTCTGGCTGTTGAAATTTTAAAACAGACTAAATTGTGGGATTGTTTTGTAAATGAAATGTGTCGCTTTCATTTTTAGAGAAATTGACACCAGTGGTTCTCAACCAGAGGTCCAGGGATCCCCCTGGTCCGTGAGCAGGTTTCACGGGGTCCACCAAGCAGGGCCAGTGTTAGATTTGCTGGGGCCCAGGGCAGAAAGCCAGAGTTCCACTGCATGGGGCTGAAGCCTGGGGCCCTGAGCTCCACCACCTAGGGCTGAAGCAGAAGCCTGAGCAACTTAGCTTCATGGTGCCCCCTGTGGCGTGGGGCCCTGGGCAATTGCCCTGCTTGCTACCCCTTAATGCCAGCCCTGGCTTTTATATGCAGAAAACCAGTTATTGTGGCACAGGTGGGCCGTGGAGTTTTTATAGCATGTCTGGGGGGGCCTCAGAAAGAAAAAGGTTGAGAACCCCTGTGTACTAGCTCATCAAAACTTATACTGAATCAGAGATGCGAAATACCAATCAGGACACTGAATGCCTGGGAACAAATTCAGCTCCCATTTACACAGCCTTTAGCGTCAACGGAGTTATTCTGGTTTTACACCAGTGTAATGGAGCAGGACTTGACTCTTGGTTACTATGAGACGAGAGAAGTTTATTTTTCCCAAATTAATCTTCCTAGAGCAATTATATATGGATATAATTATTTGTCTTCCAAACTAGAGTGCAGGTATTTTTGGTCCTAACCTCTGCTGGTTTCCTCCTGCTCGAAGCTATTTCAGCATTTCTTATGGCTCTCTCCCTATACTTGTTGCAGATCTGCAGGGCTCTGGGCTGTGTCCTTCCTTTTGCATGGTGTCAAGTATCAGAGGGGTAGCCGTGTTAGTCTTGATCTGTAAAAAGCAACGAAGAGTCCTGTGGCACCTTTAAGACTAACAGATGTATTGGAGCATAAGCTTTCGTGGGTGAATACCCACTTCGTCAGACGCATTCACCCACGAAAGCTTATGCGCCAATACATCTGCTAGTCTTAAAGGTGCCACAGGACTCTCTGTTGCTTCCTTTTGCACTTTCCCCAGGAGTTCTCATTTGAGCCATGGATTCAGCTCTCATCTAGCTTGTGATAACTTTCAAATTTATTTCTTCACCATCATCTACTCATATCTCTCTGCTGATCTCTCCTTTATCTCCTCATCCTCATGCAGTTCTTACTGCTACCTCAAGCTCAATGTGTCTAAAATTAAACTAATCACAGAGCTTTCCAAACTCTCTTCTCTCTCCGTTCTCAAATCATTGTTGACAATACCAGCATCCCTTCCCTCACCCAGTTTTATAAGTGCATGACTCAGCCTACTCTGACTTCTGCCTCTCTGGCTTCTCACTTACCAGCACAGTTTTGTTCCCTTCAGTGCATCTCTGAATGACTCAAGTGATGGGGACTTCCACCAGTTGCTTTGGGAAACTATCCCATGGTCTAATAGAGTTGCTAATTTAGGATTCAGTGTAATTTAAGTAATTTGCAGGAACACCTATATACTTCCTGAAAGCTGCTGTAGGTCCAGCAAAGAATATACAAATACATATTAAAAAGCATTTTCGGTAGCTTAGCCAATTGGGACTTAACCTTTTTATATGTTATTTTGGAAAAAAGATTTGGTCATGGGCAATGGAAGAACCAAAGTACCACCTGAAATAACATTTCTGGGGTGAAGATTCCAGGAGACTCCTCCATGGAGCTGAGTCTACTAGTAGGGATTAAGTCACTAAGTGGAAAGGGAATTCATCTAAGAGGGTGGGTTGGTGCCTCAGTGTCTATTTTTGATTGCCATTTAAGTCTGCACATGCACTTTATATAAAAAAATAATAATCCCCAAACAACCAATACCACCTTAACTTCTACCCAGGGCAGCTTGAGCCCAGGTTGGTGTCAATCCCCAGTGAAATTCCAGTCACTGTATTGTATGCTAATTATAATCAATCAGTCAAAAGAATTGGAATGCCAATAAGTAAAACATTACAATAATGAATTCAGGACATTATCTGTCAGACTCTGACAGCATAGCTGCCTCCTGCCATGTGTGTTAACAAAACAAGGTTTGATTCATGGTAATGACATTATAGACTTTTGAGCCTCTCTAATTCTCCAAAATGCAGTTGGGAAAATCCTTCTTCCCTCTGACCAAGTCACTCCCCTCCTTGAATCTCTCCACTGGGCTCCTCTCCCATCCCATTGAAGTTTAAGCTCCTTGCCCTCACCTTCAAGGCTTTGCACTGCTATGCTCTTGCCTGCCCCTCTGCCCTTTTCTTTTCGTAGTCCCTACTTTGCTCCTCGCGCCCAACTTCTCCTTTTGCAGCCTTCTCCTACTTTTGTCTTCTTTGCAAGAACAACTTTTCTCATGTGCCAGGCATCCACTCTTCTAATTAAATCCCGCCTTAAAACATGGCTCTTCCACAAAGCCCAGCAGTATAAACCCATCAAACAGGGAAGGGATGTCTTACGTATTAAAAGGAAGAAAGAAATCCCGCACCACAGTGTGATCAGCATTTCTGCTGGCCACCTGGTGCTTTATAGATCTGAACTGTAGTGCTTGTCTATTTCGATTGTAAACTCATTAGGGCACAGACTGTCTAAGCGTTCTGGGGTTGGTGCTTGACCAAGGAATAGCTTCATCCTCTTTTCTTCCTACCTTTATATCTAAATGAGCCACTCTGCAATTGTGAAGATATTGTAAGGCTTCCATTGTGTCTCTTATGTAGAAAGCTACTTTTTCCTCCATCAGTTCATCATGATTCATAAGATAATCCAAGAGACGGCCGTCATCCATACTAAAAACAAATCAAAAACCCAGCTTGAAAAAAAAATTCATCACACGAAACCTCCAGGAATGGCTAATATTTGAAAATATAACTGCAATGACTAAAAATGGAGGAAGCTCAAATGTAAGGCTCAGCATGTAGCTAATGATATCTAAAGACACTGGCAGGCCATGAAAACGGTAGGATGATTATTCCTCAACCATTAACTTATCAACAGTCTTTGAAAAACTAAAGCAGCCTCAAGATACCATCATTTGCTCAAGGACTAATTCAACATATGGTGGCAATTTCTCTGAAAACAAATACATTTATTTACTGGGATTGGTCTATTTATCTGTAGAGCTGATGGATAAAGGTGTTAAAAAAAAAGAAAAAAAAGAAATTTTCAAATGAAAATATTTTCCTTTTGAAAATGTACACTCTGAAAAATGTCCACCCAGGCCTATTTATCTGTGTATATATACACACACACACACACACACACAAATAGCCCACCTGTACGTCATGGGACATTCTCTACCTAGGTAGCATTTTGCATTAATAATAATATCAAACTTTTTTAATAATTAGATTTCAAAGCAGGCCAATATCATTATCCCCATTTGACAGCTGGGGAAACTGAGGCACAGGGTGGCCAGTGACTTGCCTCAGGTCACCCAGCAGGTTAGTGACAGAGCCAGGACTAGAACTCAGGTCTCTGGAGTCTTAAACCAGTGCTCTGTCCACTAAGACATGTTGTCTCCAAAAGCCACCCTTTCTTTACAGAGCAATAGTGCTTGCTGCACTGCATTTGTCACTAAAAAAAAAAAAAAAAAAAATAGGCATTTGGGTGAGATTTGACTGATATATATTTGAACACAATTATCAAAAATGGACAGTGGGGGCCAAATTAATCTCTGATGTAATCCCACTGCCTTCAGCGGAGTAACATCAAACATGAACTTGTCCCAGTGATTCTTAGTTTCCTTTAGTCCATAGACGAGAGACAATAGAAATCCAGCGTGTAACGGGTGCGCTACCCGGCACTATGATCTAAAAAAGGGCAGCGGGTGACATGCTAGGCTCACTGAAGTCAATGGGAGAGCCGCACTTAACTCCTGATCCTGCGAGGTACTTACAGCTCTAAAACTAAGATATAAGACGTGGGCGACTCATAGGTATCGTGGATAGTTATGTACTGAGGATGCTGCAAGTGCTGTAACAAAGCTGCTTCGTGTGCCGCCTGCTCTTTCTTTTTCATTTTTTTACTAATGAATTTCACAGCGACGTCCTTCCTGGTGGCTTTGTGAATACATTTCTTTACTGTGGAGAATCGACCCCTGGAAGACACGATAATGAAGACGATCCATGAATAAATCATGTCTGGTTTTTTCAGTGCAATAAGAGTGATTTTCAAAGTGTTATTTGAGTCAGCGCATTAATATTTTACAAGGAATCAGATTTGTCTAGTTATTCATAACATTTCCTTACAAAGAACCTACGTTCCCTATCCTGGGAGTTTAGATTTTTTGGGATGAGCAAAAAGATGATAAATGGCGTCATTTCTCTTTGTACAGTCATTGTGCTGTCGTCTAATGATCTCCCGTGGGCTCAATTTGCAGCTGCTGCTTTTTCTTTTAAATAAGCACAAAAATATTTTCTTGATAAAAACGACCACTCTCAGAAAACCAAAAGAACCCCCCCCATTAATTAACAATATTTAATAATTTCACCTAGTCATTTCAGATATGAGGTCAAGTGATTCTGAGGGGAAGCAGTAGTGAATCACTTATACAGAGCAGGTCAGACTTGTCCAAAGCCATGCACAATTGTTCCACAGTGGAGGAACAAAGTGAAATACTCTTGTCTTGTAACTAGTAAAGTAATTAAAGAATCCATATACTGAACACAGACAGGTACTAGATGAATTGCACATTGCCCTACAGAGCCACGATAGAACCCTAACCCATTAGCCCCAGAAACACTGGCCTCCACCACTTGACCTAAAGCAGATCTCTTAGACTGCACTAGTAGTAGATCCCTTATCTTTATGTATTGGCCAACCCCAAGAGGGTGAGCTCACACAAAGTACTCTACATTACCCATTTGGGCTCCAGTTCAACAAATCATCTCTATTCAGCAAAGCACTTACGTGCATGATTAACTTTAATCGTGCACTTAAATACTTTGTTGGATAGTGATGGACTTAAGCACACGCTTAAGCACTTTGCTGAACTAGGGCGCTGAGAGTTAAGTATATCAAGATTGGCTGGATTATCATGACATTAAAAGCCCAGGTCAAACTAGAGAAATGAGAGCAGATGCTAGCAAAAACTTCCAGTGACGGATACAGATTTCCACACCTAATAGGTTAGAAGTTCACATTCAGCCATTCCCTTCTGAATTACACTCAGACTATATTCTAAACTTGATCTTGAAAGTGACATATTTTGTACTGATTTTATGTGCACAACAGCATGAAAGAAATGGCATTTTTAAAAAGGTAAGAAGGAAACGTTGCATTTACTTGGTAGCTACAAAAAGAACCCTAAACATTCTCCTGATGGGAAAGCTTCACATGGTTGTTTTTCTGGTTTATTACAATGCTAATATTACCTCCCAATCTCATGGAATTCCATATAAGCAAAGTCAAAGTTTTCTTTCCATGAAACAGTGGCGCCATCAGCGGCAGCATCTTTGGGGAAAAACAAATTCAAGAAAGATCCAGGTTAAGAAAAGTTTCCTAGGTAACATAAAACACGTTCTAATGATCATATAGCATTTAAAAATTTAAGTGTCTTAAAGGAGAAATTAACAATTAAGAGTCAGTTTCCATATCTCTTCCCTAGGCAAAACTGCCAGCGGGAGATTCTGCGCTGTGCCTCTAAAAGGTGCAGCCCAGGAGAAGAGGAAGTTAAGGTGACTTGAAGTTACCTTTGTGACGTCCGAGTTCTGGGCTGCTCCAGTGGCTGCATGATCTTCACTGTAACAAAGACAGCTTGTGGGGCCTAAGTTATAGTTGCCTCTCTGGGCACATCTACACTACAGCTGGGAGCGAGCGACCCAGCCCAGGTAGACAGAGTCACACTGACGGGGTGTCAGGGTTCCCTCCCCACTCTGAACTCTGGGGTACAGATGTGGGGACCCGCATGAAAGACCCCCTAAGCTTATATTCAACCAGCTTAGGTTAAAAACTTCCCCAAGGCAGAAATCCTTCCTTGTCCTTGGATGGGTACTGCTGCCACCACCAAGTGAGTTAGACAAAGATTCAGGAAAAGGACCATTTGGAGTTCCTGTTTCCCTAAAATATTCCCCCAAGCCCCTTCACCCCCCTTTCTGGGGAGGCTTGAGAATAATATACCAACCAAATAGGTTAACAAGGTGAGCACAGACCAGACCCTTGGGGTTTTAGGACACTAAAAACCAATCAGATTCTTAAAAAAAACCAGAACTTTATTATAAAGAAAAAAGTAAAAGAAGCACCTCTGTAAAATCAGGATGGAAAGTAATTTTACAGGGTAATAAGATTCAAAACACAGAGGATTCCCCTCTAGGCAAAACTTTAAAGTTACAAAAAAACAGGAATAAACCTCCCTCTTAGCATAGGGACAATCCACAAACTAAAACAAAAGATAATCTAACGCATTTCCTTCCTATTACTTACAATTTGTAATCTTAGATGCTTAGTTCAGGTATGGCTTTGGGAGATGTATTTTCCCTGCCTTGATTCCTCGATGACCCAGAGAGAACACACAGAGAGAGACAAAACAAAAACCTTCCCCCACAGATTTGAAAGTATCTTCTCCCCTTATTGGTCCTTTCGGTCAGGTGCAACCAGGTTATTTGAGCTTCTTAATCCTTTACAGGTAAAGGAGGGATTTTATGCTACCCTTAGCTGTATGTTCATGACACGGGGTTTGAGCTAGTGCACTAAAAATAGCAGTGCAGATGTTGCGAGTTGGGCTGGAGTGCAGGCTCTCAAGGGTTGAAGAACATAAGAACGGCCATACTAGGTCAGAACAATGGTCCATCTACCCCAATATCTTGTCTTCCAACAATGGCCAGTACCAGGTGCCCCAGAGGGAATGAACAGAACAGGTCATCATCAAGTGATCCATCCCCTGTTGCCCATTCCCAGCTTCTGGCAAACAGGCTACGGACACCATCCCTGCCCATCCTGGCTAATAGCCATGGGTGGACCTATCCTCCATGAATGTACCTAGTTCTTTTTCAAACCCTGTTATAGTCTTGGCCTTCACAACATCCTCTGGCAAAGAGTTCCAAAGGTTGACTGTGCATTGCATGAAGAAATTCTTCTTTTTGTTTGGTTTAAACCTGCTGCCTATTAATTTCATTTGGTGACCCCTAGTTCTTGTGTTATGAGAAAGAGTAAATAGCACTTCCCCCTATTTACTTTCCCCACACCGGTCATGATTTTATAGACCACTATCATATCCTTCCTTAGTCGTCTCTTTTCCAAGCTGAAAAGTCCCAGTCTTATTAATCTCTCCTCATACAGAAGGTGTTCTATACCCCTAATCATTTTTGTTGCCCTTTTCTGTACCTTTTCCAATTCCAATATATCTTTTTTGAGATGGGGCGACTACATCTGCACACAGTATTCCAGATGTGGGCATACCATGGATTGATATAGAGGCAATATGATATTTTCTGTCTTATTATCGATCCCTTTCCTAATGATTCCCAACATTCTGTTTGCTTTTTTGACTGCCGCTGCACATGGAGTGGATGTTTTCAGGGTTGAGAGCCTGAGCCCCAACCTGAATTGCACAGCCCACTCTGCTATTTCTAGTGTGCTAACTCTAGCCACACTAGCGCGAGTCTACCCACCCAGGCTAGGAGACTTGCTTCCAGCTGCAGTGTAGACATACTCTTAAAACAGCCGTGAAACTGCCCAGAATCTCAGTGCTGTAGCCCTGTGCCTGACATACCCTCCCATCTCCATCCCTGCCCCCTAAGCTGCGGCTTATGAGGGGGTCCCTAAAGGAGAGACTTGAAGCTGTTTTCCACAGTGCCTGCACCAAAAAGCTCCCACTGCTAGATCCTAGCTTCTGGAGCCCCTTTTTGCCACTCTGGCCCTTTTCCAGAGTGGGGTGAGGATCTGATCGCCAGGGAGTGGAGGGTCAGCCTCAAATCCTGAGCTGTCGTATTGAGTAGGAGTCAAATAATACAGCTTCCATTTAAGTGCAAGGAAAAGCAGAGACTTCTAATGCCATTGTAAGATAAGTTCTATTATTTCTTACAATATAAAACAAAATTATTATTTATATTACAGTTAGTGCCTAGACCCACCAACCAAGACCAGAGCTCCATGGTGCTAGGCAATGCACGAGTCAGACCTCGCTCCAAAGAGTTTATGGTCTAAATAGGCAAGGCAGAATGTGGGAGATGGAAAGTATTATCCCATTTTACAGATGGGCACTGAGGATCAAGTGACTTGTCCAAGGTCACACAGGACCTTGACTGCAAGTCCATCCTCCCTCTCCATTTAAAAGGGTTTTATGACTTGATGAAATACATTCATATGTTTTAAACCAAGAGCACTTAAATTTCCTTATCTGTAAAATGAGGTTAGTAATCCTGCCTTATCCACATCTCAGGGGCGTGGGGAGGATTAATATTTGTAAACTGATTTGAAAGCCTCAGATGAAATCCCTTACAGAAGTGTAAAGGATTATTGGCTGGGTCTGCAAAGCCCTTCATTCAACTTGATTATATTTCTCCAATGACCTACTTTCCAGACAGAGCCGGTGGCATGTGGGGGTAGGGCAGGTAAGAGAGGAATGGGGCATACATCGCCTGGCATGGGGGGATATGGAGGAATCCTGTTATGGTGGGGTGGAGGAATGGCGAGTTTTCTGGGATCCATCAGATACTCAGTTATCCAAATGCCTTTTCCTTTTGGAGAGAAAGGAGTTGTGCTGATGCTAGGACTTGGTGAGGCTAGTAACATTTAGGACTGTTCTGAGGAAGCATCTAGCTTTCTCTGATATTCATCACCTGAATCAGCTCTGGAATGGAAATTTAATGTTGACCAATCAAGGAACAATTCTCCTTATAAGCATTACCTTCTCCTTCTCATCCGTCAGCTGGCCTTTTCCTTTTCACAAAGTACTCACCATACTCAGGGAGGATCACAAATTCTGAGGGCTCACTAGGTAAACTAATTCCCCAGGGATTGCTGGCGCTGACTCTGAACTGATATCGACAGCCTGGAGTGAGATCTTCAATGACGAGATAGGTATCCAAAGTGGAGGCTACTGACTGCTGCCAGACCTGGGATCCTGAATTTTATGGAGAAAAAGAGCCATTTGAAGAAAATACAGTTTGATTTAGCTCAAAAGTAGAATACCAGTTCTTAAAGAATACCAGTTCTTAGCCATCACCGTTTACAGGTGATATAGCGGAATGATAAGGCCAATTCATAAAGAAATCAATGTGTGAATGAAGCATACTCAGTAAGAGAATATTTTCTCTCTCTCTCTCTCTCTCTCTCTCTCTCTCTCTCTCTCACACACACACACACACACACACACACATGTCACATGAGGCTGTTTATATTGGAGCAGGTAAAATCCATGGTTTTTTTTTTAAAGGTAGAAATGAAAAAGCCTCTATTATTATGCAATTAATTTTGACCATTGACCTGAAAATACACAGGATTGTTTGCAATGATACATTCTTGAGTGATTTGCTCAAGACAAGTTTTGATGGGCCTAATGCTCCACTCCAATACACTGGTTTTGAGCTGCTTTAATTCCGTTGTTTAGGGTGATCCAAGGGGTTCTAACTTGCATTAGGCATGTGGCCTCCTCTTGGAGTTATACTGGTGTAATGGAGAGGAGAATCAGGCCTCCCTCGTGATGGGGCTTCCACCACATCCCACGGGAGACTATTCCATTGTTTAGTATATGACAGTTTCCTGATAGGTTTCAGAGTGGTAGCCGTGTTAGTCTGTATCAGCAAAAACATTGAGGAGTGGCACCTTAGAGACTAACAAATTTATTACATTGGTATATGCCATCATGTGCCAGCAATACCCCTCTGCCATGTACATTGGCCAAACCGGACAGTCTCTACGCAAAAGAATAAATGGACACAAATCAGAAATCAAGAATTATAACATTCAAAAACCAGTAGGGGAACACTTCAGTCTCCCTGGACACTCAATAACAGACTTAAAAGTGGCAATTCTTCAACAAAAAAACTTCAGAAACAGACTCCAACGAGAAACTGCAGAACTGGAATTAATTTGCAAACTGGACACCACCAAATTAGGCCTGAATAAAGACTGGGAGTGGATGGGTCACTATAAAAACCAATTCCCCCCTGCTGATACTCACACCTTCTTGTCAACTGTTTGAAATGGGCCACCTTGATTACATTGGCCTCGTTAGCACTACAGAAGTGATTTTTCCTCTCTTGGTATTCACCCCTTCTTGTCAACTGTTGAGAATAGCCCATTTCCACCTTAATTGAATTGGCTTGTTAGCACTGACCCCTCACTTGGTAGGGCAACTCCCATCTTTTCATGTGCTGTGTATTTATACCTGCTACTGTATTTTCCACTCCATGCATCCGATGAAGCGGGTTTTAGCCCACAAAAGCTTATGCCCAAATAAATTTGTTAGTCTCTAAGGTGTCACAAGTACTCCTCGTTGAGTTTCCTGATAGCGCATCCTAAACTTTTCTTCTCACAATTTCATCCCATTATTCTTTGCTAATATCTCCTCGGTCCCCTCCTGGGACAATTTTTCTCCCTCCAAACACATCTTCTCTCTAGTTATTGTTTAACCAAGCTACAGCTATGTAATACTTTTACTCTTTCCTTTAAGTCAATCCCTGCAACCCCTGTGTGGCAGGGCAGGGGTGAAACCCCTTGAATGCCCAGCTAAAATGCTGGCTAAGCCCTGCTTTCAGGCAGAAAGGCCAGGGGCAGAGGCTCAAAGCAGCCAGCAGGGAGCCCAGCTGCAGGCCCTAATGAGGGCTGTCACTGCAATAGACTGAGCTAAGCAGCGACAGCTGGGCTGAAGGCTGCGAGGGCTATAAAAGCCCTGAACAAAACTCAGTTGGGAGGCTAACCTGGGAGAAGACAGGAGGTGACAGCTCTGTCTCCTCACCACAGGAAGGGAGCCTCAAGGGCCAAGAGACCCTGGAATGGGGTAGAAATGAGATAACTGTTGGGGGATAAAGGGGACTGCACGGTGGCACTGTAAAATAAAGCACAAGGGTGAAACACCAGAAGAAGGCGTGAGAACTCTTATTTTACCAGTCTAAGCACAGGGCGAGAGGGCAGAAACCTATGCAGACCCTGTGACACCCTGTCATTTTTGTTGTTCTCTGCCAATAACTTTCTGGCACTGAAGCCCCCAGAAATGCGCACAGCATTTGAGGTTGTCTCACACCAGGCTTACATTGATGTGCACCGGCCTGTGCACAAGGTTTCAGTGAATGTGAAATCAGGTAAAGAAATGTGATGTTGACTTGATGATTTTTTCTCTTTGATTACAGTGAAGTGCAGTGGAAGAAATTCTATGATGCATTATTTACACTGGCAAGAGGGAGCTGGGCTTTAGATAGGATTCTTGAAGGACCTAGATGAAGAACAAGTTGTCAGGATTCTCAGAACATGTCTGTGGCGTACATAATGAGATCTGCTAAATATGGAGCCTTCCAGGAATAAAATTCATGGACAACAAGACCAAAATACAGCCCAAGAAAAAATATCCAGACATATCTGGAAATGACAGTGGAATAACTGGGTGAAATACCAAAGGAATCAACAGAAAAGGAGATTCTGTACTTGAGATTTTTTAGGGTTTTTTATTTATTTATTTTTTAAAAAAGAGGGGCCTCTGGTTACCACAAATAACTTTGAGCCCCATTCAGTCTCTCCTCACCTGTGCTGATGCAGATTGGTTCAGTCACTTGCAACTGGGTCTTCAATGAATGCCCGGAAACCCAGGGGAACCATTCCTGTAGCCCTTCCCGTGAAGAGCCATGGACCTTGGTGTCTTGTTTGAAAAACAATGGAAACCAGCACAAAGGATTCTGGGATGCACTGGAGGAAGACCCATTTGCAATGTGCCAAATATGGGGAAAAAGAATGAAGAAAACTGGACCAGTGGTAATAATCGCATCTGGGAAGGAGGCACAGGCAGCCACGTTACAATTCAGATTCACTGAAGATGGCATGACTACATATCACAAATCTTCAACCTCTGGGCCTGGGGTATGTTTTGATCTGGGGGCATGTGAGCTGCATGACACCCATTAATGGTAAGTCGCAGTAATATTGGGCATTCACATGGCAAGAGAAGAGCAAGATGCATAAGCATGGAGTATTTTTATATAAATTAGAGTCAGGAGGCCGAATCTTTGTGTATAAGACTGACTTTTTAACCTTAAGTTCTTACCATAAAGTATTTGCTTTGCATAAAGTACATGAACATGACTATCTGTGAGGTTCGCTTACATCGCAGAGACAGGCAGGGAAAAGTCAGTGATCCTTGTGAAGTTGAGTAACAGTGGAGGAATCAACAACATTTTAAAAAACAGAACTACTGCTTTTTAAAATGTTTTGGTTACTGTTGTTAATGCAAGAGTTAAGGCAACAATTAATGTTGTTAATGTTCTTTGTCAGATGTGCCGGTCAAATTGATGCGATGAGGGTTAAGATAGCTGGTAGATCATTCACTAAGTGACGGGATTTAGACAATTAAATTCAAATTGCTTCTTACATTTTTGTTGTAGAGTGATTAAGAGGGGAAAAAAAACAGAGGCCGCATGCCTAAGGCAAGGCATTCCGCCCAGCGAACATTATGCCTTTGTGGGCAGAAGGTAAATAGGAATGTGAATCATTTTGTATGACCTTGGCATAATGCATTGCTAGGCCCGTAGGGATGGCAGTGCATTTAATTATTTATTTTTGCGGGGGGGGGGAAGGGAGTGTTGGAGTTGAGAAAGGTGGGGGAATTCAGTGCTGGATGGAAGGAATACAGGAAGTGGGACGTTACTTGGAATGCAGGAAACAGCAAAATTATTTGGATCAAAAACACAAGCAGTTTAATGTAGTCACAGTAAGAGGCCATCAGAAAAGCCTGTCTGATACAGTGACAATATAAGAAAAGACTTTGAATCAAGACGGGATGCCTTTGCTTTAGCCAAACCCAAGTTACTGGGCTTAATGCAGGAGTAGCTGGGTGAAATTAATGGCCTATGACAGGTGTGGCCAAACTGAGGCTCACGAGCCGCTTGTGGCTCTTTAAGGGATCAACTGCGGCTTGCAGAGCTTGGGGCTTGATCCTGCGGGGAGGAGGGGAAGAGCCGGCACTCGCGGCTCCAGCCCTGTGGGGGGCACCGAAGGTCGGGGCTTCTCCCCACAGTGGGGCAAGCCGGCACTCGTGGCTTCAGCCCCATAGCAGGGCGCCATGGTTCAGGGCTTCAGCCCTGCTGGGTGTTGAGTCGAAGCTGGGGGTGGCAAAGCTGGGCTTCAGCCCCGCAGGAGAGGCACCACTGCTAGGGTCTTCAGCCCCAGAGGAGGCGGCAAGCCAGTGCTTAGGGTTTCAGCCCAGCAGGCGGAGGGGCGCTGCTGCTGGAGCTTCAGCCCCGTGGGAGGGGCACCGCGGCTGGGGACTTCAGCAGCACATGCTCATTATAACAGGAAATTGTGTCACTGTAGCACTGTGCAGACCTCGTGTGCTGTGATCTGCTTGCATGCTGCACACTACAGGCTGTGTTTACTGTTCATAAGTCGCAACTGAATAGTTTTAGATTTAAGTGTTAACCCTACATTAATTTCATGGATGACAATGACATCTTCAGACTGTGTTTCTGCGGATGTAGTTGTGAAAGAAGAAACGTTGGACTTAGTGGTGCTGAAAGAAACAGCCCGCGGTGTTGACATGAAGAATGCACTTGACAAAGCATTGACAAATGGCAATGCACTGCTGGATAAACTTGTCAGTGTTGCAATGGATGGAGCACCTGCAATGGTGGGGGGGAAAAGTAGGCCCTATTGGACTTTTGAAAAGCGATCCCAAGTTTCCGGAGTTTCTCCCTGTTCATTGCATCATCCATCATGAACATCTCACAGGCAGATACTTCAAGTATGAAAATGTTTTGAAAACAGTCCTGGAAATTGTCCAATTTCATACACTTGAATAGGAAGATTCATAGACTGCTCAAAGTGAAGCTTTCACCCTTCCTTTCACAAATATTATGAAACGTACAGCAAGCAGCGATAAGCATAGGAATATTATCAATGGCCAGGTCCAGCTTCCCTTATAGGCAGCGCCAGTGGGCCTTTAAACGGCCAAAAGCACATTGAACAGTCATTCTGCACTTGCTCAGCCTGTTGTTGAACCGCTGCGGTCAAGTTGCCCCATGTATGGCTTCATAAGCCACAGCATTAAGGGGTAGGCAGGTCTCCAAGGATCACAATGGACATTTCGACTTCCCCTACGGTGATCTTCTGGTCCGGGAAGAAAGTCCCTGCTTGCAGCTTCCTGAACAGGCCAGAGTTCCGAAAGATGCGTGCGTCATGCACCTTTCCGGGCCAGCCTGCGTTAAGGTCTGTGAAACGCCCACGATGATCCACAAGCACCTGGAGAACCATTGAGAAATACTCTTTGGGATTAATGTACTTGGTGGCTAGGTGGTCTGGTGAATGAATGCCATTTATCGCCCCTCAGTAGTTAAGAAAGCCCATTTGTGCAAAGCCATCCACAATGTCACGCACGTTGCCCAGGGTCACGGTATTCCGGAGCAGGATGTGATTAATGGCCCTGCACACTTCTGTCAACACAAGTTCAACGTTTGACTTTCCCACTCCAAACTGGTTAGTGACTGATTGGTAGCAGTCTGGAGTAGCCAGCTTCCACAGCGCAATCGCCACGCGCTTCTCCAATGGCAGGGCAGCTCTCATGCTCGTGTTCTTGCGCCGCAGGGCTGCGGCAAGCTCATCACACAGTCCCATGAATGTGGCTTTCCTCATCCGAAAGTTCTGCAGCCACTGCTCGTCATCCCAGATGTGCATGACTATGTGATCCCACCACTCAGTGGTTGTTTCCCAAGACCAAAAGCGGCATTCCACTGTGGTCAGCACCTCCATGAATGCCAAAATCTCATGTCATAGCTACTAAGTGTGGTGAGATCAATGTCGCACTCCTCTTGCTTTTGTAGTTTTAGGAATAACTCCACTGCCACTCATGATGGGTTAGTCAGAGTGAGTAGCATACTGGTCAACAGTTCGGAATCCATTCCTGCAGCCTGAAGAGGCAGAGCGCACAGTACACAAACCGTGGGAAGATGGTGCCAAATGTGGATGGAAGCACGGGGGTTTCTGGAATGCAAAGCAATGCATCACGGGGCATTGGGACAGGACTCAGGATGCCCCGCGATCCCCTCCGCCTTCCCACAACTCTTAGCGGCAGAAGAGGAAGAGATGTTCTGTGGGATAGCTGCCCAGAGTGCACCACTCCAAATACTGCTGCAAGTGTGAACACGCTATTGCACAGGCAGCTGACAGTGTGAACACACAACAGCAGTTTCCCTCCAGCGCTCTCTGAGCAGCGCTGTAACTCTGCCAGAGTAGACATTCCCTAAGAGCTCTGCCTGGGAGCACACCTTCTGTATGAAGTTCAGAGGAGGGGGCACCAGGCCCCTCTGTGCCCCCTAAATGGCACCCCTGCCGTAAAGGCTAATGTTTCCCTACCTTCTTCTCTGTACTCTACGGTGTAGCCTGAAATGGTGCAATTGCCAGTACTGGATGGGGGCAGCCAGCGAAGGATCACTGAAGTGCAGCTTCTTTCCTGAGCAATGGGACGGTTTGGGGCTGCTGGAACACCTTGAAGAGAAAAACCAGTATCACATCACTTATTGTTTGTACTTTATTGCTTAGAGCATATAAAAAAAAAGCCTTTCCACTACCTATTGTGGACATGAGAGTTGTCTGGGCAGCGGCTGGCGAGATCACAGGAATTGTTCTATCAGAACTGGCCCATCCAGTCAGGTATCCTGTTTCCAACCCGGGTCTAGACTGAAAGGTTTTAGAGGAAGGCCAATGCCCTCTAGACCATAATGTGCTGACTCAATTGTGCAACACTAGAGCATGGGTGGGAGTTTCTTCTTGCTCTCAGCTTTGCTCTGAAGCCTGAGTGCCCACTCTCTCGAGTAATATTTGAGGAACAAAGGAAGGCAAGTGCAGCCACGGTATATTTGAGCATCACTGAGGATGGCATGGCAATATCATCACCCTTCTACCTTTGACCTTGGAGAACAGCGGGGGGGAAGGGGGAGGGGAATTTTCACTCAGACACATGGCAATTTGGATTAGGTTATTTTAACTATGGTAAATGCAGGTGCATGGGTGTCCTTAGCCCATTGCTACTGGTTTCTGCTGCAACCTCAGGGCCTGATCCAAACCCACTGAAGTTAAAAAAAAAAAAGTCCAACGATTTCCCTGAACTTGGGATTGGGCCGTTGGTGTGGTGAGCACACACAGTAGTGACCTTTGAACGGCTGACATTGCAAAAGGTGACAGACAAGGCACACGGGGTGGAATTATTATTAATAATAATAATACTTATTTGAATTACTGTAGCACTTAGGAGTCAATCAGCAATTGCTACGCATGTAGCTAAGCCCTGTCTGGAATATGGTAGCAGCTCATTTACCCACTTACTTTCCCGGTAAATCTGACAAATCAAACCAATGGGGCCCATTGTGAGAACAAACAAATTGACTTCCTATATGTTCATGATACTCGCATCTCCACAAGCCATCAGTTATACTTTCATTACAGCTGCGTTGCCTCCAATGCCGCAGGCATCTCTCATTTGAATTTCTAAAATATGCTTTGTTGGAGCTGGAGGTCACCAACAATCAGCTCACCATTGGGACTCATTACAATTCCATGGAACCTTCATCATTCCTCAAAGGTGAGCTCCCACAAAGTGTTTTCTAAGGGCCAAGTCCTTACCCCCTCCCTTCAAAGGGGTGCAAAGCCCTAAATTCACCACCAGTAAACTTCACACCCCCTTGCTTAGGTGCAGGCTCCCCTGGCCAAAGCTTCCTGCAAAGAGGGAAGAGCAGGGGCAACAACATCTGTAGGCAACAGCATCTATGCTGATGATTTGCAACTTGGAGAGGACTCAATTTCCTGCTTACTCTCACTGAAAGCCTTTATGCAAATCACACTTGGGCTTTGCATCAGGGCCCAGTCTGGGCCCACAGGATGCTGTAGTTATGGGAAGCAGCATTCTCAGTTAGGATGGGTAAAGGTTATGTGGTTATGATGCATGTTAGGCCAACATTTTAAAACATGGCCTTTAAAGTTAAGGCATCTAAATCTAGAGCTAAGCATCAGCTGCTCCCTCTGACATGAGTGGGAATTGGGGTTGAGTAAAGGCTGTATGATTTGGCCCCCTTGTTTGTCATTCACTTGCAACAGCTCCTTACCTACTTGTTTGGAGAATGGATATTTGTAAGTGCTCCCAGCCTCCACAAAGAGGCTCAGCAAAGCTGTTGCTGCATTATGTTTCAGAAGCACAAAAAGATAAGGTTAAAATCCAATACCTTGCACTTTGACTGTAGCTGAGGTCGAGGCTGTTCCATGTTCATTTGTTGCCACACAGGTGTAAATACCACTGTCCTGAGGCATCAGGTTACAAATCTTCAGGGCGATTTCCCCAGAATCACTACAGGTGTCAGAAACGTCACAGTTTAAAATGCTGCTTTACGAGCGAATACTTACACAGGCATCTCTCATAGCGTATTGGAACGATGACGATGTCTTAGAGGGTACAATGGGCACAGATAAAGGACGTCAATGCAAAGCACTAAGGAGAAATACATACTAAGGGTATTTTTAGTTCTACTGGGCCAAATTCAGACCTGTGACATTGCTCCATTGAGTCCAATGGATTTGCACCAGATTGCAGTAGGTCTGAATTTGGCCCATTGCACGTAAGTTATCCGTCAGTCAGGTGTTTTGGCAGCGGAGGGGTGGGGAGAGGGATGTTGGGGAAAAAAAGAATCAAGGCAACAAGACTAGATGGATCCCCAGTTCTGAAGGAAAAAAGGGAACCACTGATGTAAACACATCACCTGTATGGGAATATCATCCCTCTAAATACCCCAGGGAATCAATCTGCTGAGTAAATGCAAGCAGGGCAAATTAGAGTAAGGGCAGCCATGAAAACCTGATGGTCTCCAGGGGCTCTCTTGACCTGGCAGCACGTTTCGATGAATGAGCACAGTACCTTCTTTTTGATTTCTTATTTTTCATTTTCACCCGACTCTGCATTCCCAGGTTACATCTGCACCAGAACCAGAAGTGCTGAAAATCTTTTGAGAGCTTGTTCCCCTGAGATTTCCACTTTAATTTTGTCCTCCCGAGTGGTTCAGATAAGCTGTAGATGAGCATCTGAATTGCACTCAAACTCCAGAGCCAGCAAGGTTTGCCCAAAGCTGATTGCAAAGCTCTCTGGAAAATATCTTTTTCCCTCCCCAACGTGGGGCTTTTGGGGCATCCAGCATCATGATGGCCTGTCTTTCTGCCCAAGCGCCGTCAGCTAGGACTTCCCCTAGAGACCGTCGATGCTCTTCTTGGAACAGCTGGAGGAGGTCCCTAGAGAGCCACACAAGACACTGTCTCGTCCCAGAGGCGAAGCATATTCCCAGGTTGGGGAGCTGCAGACTTCACCCGAGTCCCAAACTTTGATCCCCTATAGCTGGCATACATAATGTGCTGCTACTGCAGCATGCCAGGCTGGCCTAGATAATCATATCTTTAACGTGTCTTGCAGTCTGACTGGTGCAGTCACCTCATTTGATGGGAAGGAAACTACCAACAAGCCTGAATACTTTGGGAGTCCAATGCATGAACTTACCAGGATGAAACGGTATAAGTGGCTGTGCTGTTCTCATTGTCGAGAATATTTTGATCCGGTCCCTTCCAGGTTATGTTGGGCTTTGGCCGTCCACAGACTTTGCACTGAAGCATCACTGTGTCACCAAGCAAACAGGTGATATCCACTAATGGCACAAGGAACTCTGGAGCCACTGGAGCAAAGACACACACACACACACACACACAAATCCTTTTAGCCAAGCAGAAGAAATGTGCCCCCATCCAGACCCAATATTTGAATACAAGCGTTTCATCCTACCAGTCACAGTGGGTTTTTATACAGGGATCATGTGCCTGAATGATGCCTTTAAAACCTTTGTACCAAGTGCTAAGGATACAGGAGGCTGGAAGGAAAATTGCTGAAACTGCAACTTCACTAAGAGCCAGACTGTGATGGTTCTTGCACGGCCATGCTGGGGTAGAAGCCCTGCAAAAAGCCCAAGGTGCAAGGGCCTCCCACACTAGCAGTTCCTTTGCTCTGAAAAGCGCAGAGACTGCTCGCTTCTTTTCTCCACCTGGGAAGCAAATCACTGGAAAATGGGTGAGGAGGAAGTGGGCTGTGTCCCCTGCAGCCTGCTGAATAGCGCTGGCACACTGGGGGAGATGGTGTAACACCAACAGGCCCCGGTCATTGGCGGGCGGGATCGAATCTGGGACCTCTGGAGCTTAGTGCATGAGCCTCTACTGCATGAGGCTAAGGCTGTAGAGCAGACTCATTTTCTCTCTCTCTTTAAGTGGTTTTGGTGCCACTAGATGGGACAGAACATCACACCCAGGAGGTGTGTGGGTTACAATGGCATTCTGTACCATCATAATAGATGGAGCAGAGCGAGCTCCTGCTCCTTCCGGTTCACACTGAGCAGCCACGGGAAAGACTGCGCTGGCCTGAGGCACAATCTCCTGATGCTCTTCCTGGGCCAATGCAGCTCTCGCCTGCCTCTTTGGCAGGGCTGTACCACCACCCTTAAGATGCTAACGCTCAGGCACTGGCTATTTCACTTGACTTTTTTGTTTTGAAAACGGCATTTGGGGGAAGTGCGGGTCTGGTGATTTCAGCACTGCATGGATCCTTTGGTTGTTGACAGGAGGCACTAGGGCCAGAAGGAATCCTCCTCACGCTGATTACCCTGGAATCTAGCCAAGATTACTCAGGCAGCGTGCCAGTGCGGGACCTGCCCTAGTGCGAGTCACTATGATCAAACCCTGTGAAGTTCTGTTTCACGTGGGTTGATCCTGGTAGCTGGCGTGGCAGGAAAACATTGCAGTGTGCAGCTGTCTTTCACTCACCTTCTTGGATGAAATTTGGGTTCATTATCTGAAAAAATAGAAGAAATAGAAACATTTCATTTTTTTGGACAATAAAGAAGCGGCACCTCTCTTCTGCAAGGTAAAGTGAAGAAATGGACATGAAATTCAGAGAGAGAGAGAGAGAGAGCGAGCGAGCGCGCCTGATCAGAAAGCACGAGAGGAATCTCTAACAACCAACATCCCAGCAAGCATCTAAGTGAGTTCTAAATGGCTAGTGCATAGTTAGAAAGGCAAATTAAAGTACCAGTTCTTAAAAATTTGATAAAGCATACCCCTTTCCAGTGTTAATTGCAGCACAGGCAACAGGCAATAATCTAACTCTCTGAAGGCTGTAGACTATAGTTTGTTTATTTTTATCACATACGTGGTGATGATGCTCATTCTATTAATTCCTTTCTTTCTGCAACCACGTGATATATTGTTCCACCATGTGATCAATTGCATAGCCATGTGATCAAATGCATTTATCATGTACCTTTGACTATCTGACCTGCACTCTGCCCACTAACCCATCTCTGTTGAGACACCTTTTAACCTCTGAAACGCTTCAGTAAAAAGGGTGGGGGGGAAAAACATGTCACAAAAATACTTACTTCTTTGCCCTCACTCTCTGTTACAATAGTTCAAGCCCCAAGGCTGACAGATTCCAGTCCAATGACAGCATTAAGGTCTAATATCTTGTGGCCTGTCATGGCTATAAAATCTTGCCTTCTCTCACTGGATCTCTGGGAATCTCTACTTTCTAAATTATTTGCACCTAGTCATGCCATTTGTGAGCTCTTTTATATAATGATGGAATGCAGTCAAAATTAGAAATGATTTATCATTCAATGACCCACACATGGTAATTGAGGCAACTTGACCTTACATTTTAAAGGTGGAGGGATACAAAATCAATACCAATAAATTTTTACAATGCTACATCTATAACAACGTAATACATGATGCTGGAGTGGTAAGAAGATTTTATTGGCACTTGTTTAGGGTAGGTTCATTAACTCTGTTGCTTCGTGAGCCACATTCAGGCCAGTAAAACACTGTACCAGCACCATGTACACACCAATATCCTGTTTCTCTACTTAAACATCTTTACATGCATTTATCTAGGTGCCAGTGTGGGAGATATCAGTGCATTGAAGGTCTGATGCAAAGCGTAGTGATGCTGATGGAGTCTATCCATTGCCATCCTGGGACCATTCAGGCCTCAAGAACAGAAGCAGTAATGTTTAAAGGTAACCGTTTAAAAGCGAAGAGATGAATTCAACATTTTTTGGCTTACAAATAGCACAGAATGAGAAAAGTGCTAGAACATGCATATAGCACTGGAAGGTTTCAACCTTTGGGCTAAATTCTGCTGCTAATGCTCATCCATGCACGCCAGCAAACCTTCAGGTTGCAGCAGACACACGAGGGAAGTTGGTTGTGTGCCTGTGCCTCCTCCAGAAGGTGTAAAAGACAGCACTCGTCAGGCCCCCTTCAATTTTCACCATGGAAAGGTGTAACTGCAAGTGGTAAGAGGGAAATGGAGACGGCCTCCAGGTACATATACACCCACTTCTGCAGCTGACCAGAGCATGCTCTTATACATCAGAGGTCTTCATGCATTATCTTTTTTTCTTAGCAAAAGGAGAATGCAGGAGGGGACCATGCTCCGGCCCGGCCTCAGGCAAAATAGGGACACATACCGACACAAGTTTTGCTGCATATATATTTCCATTTGGGATGTGGGTTACCTGACTTCCTAGCATTGGCCAGAATTTGGTCTTTCATGGTAGATCTGATAGGAATCCAAGATTTATCATAGTGGAGGAGATCATTGATCCATACAAGCCAGTACTGTACATGTAGTATTCACGAAATGGTCAGTAATTGATACTTGGGAACAAAGCCCCCAATACATTTCCTAATAATGCACCTAACCAACTAGAATTCTGTACATAGGGGACATCTTCTTGACACCCTGACATTCTGGGAATAATGGAGATCCCATTTTTTTGTTCTCGGAAGCTTATAAAGAATTAAACCATTTTCTTCATCCAAGAAGTCTTTTAGGATTGTTTTTCCAAACCTAGTATTGACTTTAATGTGAAAGAATCTGTGTAAATAATAATGGATCTCAAATATATTCTGCATAAAAATTATTAATCTCCCCAAGATATTGGAGAACTTTGTCATCCCTTCTGACAGTAACGACCATTAGTGGATGACATGAACACTCTAAACATGTAATTGGAATCAGATGTGGACAGCTGCTCATTTAAATTCAAGTGCTTTGTCTTCACACAGTTAAGAAAGAAATAGACAGAAAAGCGAAGGAAACATTTCGAATGTTCCTGTAGGAAATGTCAGAGGAGCAGTTCCGCTCTGAAAAATAACTATGGCTCCTTTCTCCCTCGACAGATCTGCTGACTTTAGTGACCAGACTATAGAGTTTTTCCCCTCCTGGCCTGGGTGCGGGAGCTAGGATTCTATTCCTTCTTGCGTATCATCACCTGCATTGTTAATTGAGAACTAGTCTTCACTACAGCGCTAAATTGATGCCGCTGCGATTGATGCAGCGGCGTTGACTTAGCGGGTCTGGTGAAGACATGATAAGTCGATGGGAGAGCACTCTCCCGTTGACTTCAGTACTCCACCTCAAAGAGAGGCGGAAGCTACGTCGATGGGAGAGCGTCTCGTGTCAACAGAGCACAGTGTAGACACTGCTGCAAGTTGACGTAAGTTATGTCAACTTAAGTTACCTAATTTACATAACTTAACTAACGTAACTTACAACGTTAGTGTAGACAAGGCCTGAGTTACATGTGTGCAAACCCACAGATGCATAACATGGCAAAGGGAACCTTTAGTACTGGCAGCAATGCATGAGAAAGTATAGAATCCGGCTTGACTTTCTCATCCTAGGTGGAGTTTGCAGGCATTTCAGCTGGGGAGGGAACCAAGCATCTCTTTGCTTGTGAACAGAGAAGATTTGATGTGAAAATCACTGAGACAATGGGGCCATTTTAAAAGTAGCTGTTCAGAGCAGAACCACATCTTAGGACAAGTATTTAAGAATGCCACTGCAAAGAACTCAGGATCCTAAGCATGTGCTCAATAACCGCACACCAGGCTGAAGGGAGGCAACCCAGAAGAAAGGATGATTATGCCAGATGATCCCTTTCCACATTACCGCCAGCCAGCCATCCTACCAGCTGAAGGGCCTGATCCAAAGGCCAAAGGAACCAATGATCTTCAGATTTGGCCTTAGCTCTGCATTTTAGGTTCTGTACAGGCAGAGACGGGGAAAGTTAGCATGCAGCTAATCATCAGGGGTTTCCTCTCTGGAGTCGTATGTTATGCAGCTAGTTACTGTGTGGATTAATACCGATTCCTGGATCATCATTAATTTACATACATGCTAGTTCATTCTCTCTCACACACATACACATACTCTCTCTCCTGCTCTGACACAGGGGCAGAGGAGGTGAGACCTGCCCTTGTGATTAAGTGTTTCTCTCATTAATAGGAAACGGAAAAGGAATTGGAGTAAGTTTCATGGTAAGACACTAGGAGCTGGACATTCAGGACACTTACTGATGTTTATGTTAATGAGAAATGCATCTCTATCAAATATGCAGGTCTGGGCATTAACTGATTTGCCCTAAGGCTCCAGCATTCTGGACTTTTTAGCTTAACCAATATACACGACCTCAGAACTGAAGTTAGAATCACAGTGTAAGTGAACTCCATACCACCCCTGCTCTGGAACTTTAAACCTGCACATCCGCCCTGCACTCACCCATTAAAGTGCCTTTTATATTAAACTGATTTCTACCTTTATTGGATTGGGGAGCAAGAGAATGAACTGCTGTTAACACGTCACATTGAGTTCCTAGATGTAATAGCTGTATCTATTAATGAAACATTTAAGAGGTCTCAGATATTAAAGCAATGAGTGTAATAAAAATATCTATTAATAAATAATGCTACCTTCTTTAATAACTTGTGAGACACGATACATTTGCAATAATGACCTTACAAAGTATTTTATATTTTAGTACCCGGAAAGAAAATTACTATAGTTAGATAATGTTGAATGAGTCTATAGATAAAATTTCTATTGTCTTTCAATAAGACTTAACCTAAGACTGCCTAAGTCTCTCTTGAAAAATTGGCCTTTTGAAATTCGTATCCTTTATGTGTAAGTTATTACATGACTGCAATTTAGAAAAAATGTGATATTAGACCAAAAAGAACATTTTTGCAAATAAATCCTTAATTCAAAGTGTTCCCCATGTGATTCAGCTACTGGTTTCAGTATGTCAGTTAATAAATCATAATATACTTCGCTCTCTAATGTCTTACAAAAGGAGAGGGAATATCACTATCCTTTTTGTACAAAGCAGGGAAATGGAGGCATAGGAAGGTTAAACTACTTGCTCAGATGCAAAGAATGAGTCCGTGACAAAAACCTGATACAGAATCTGGATCCCCCAACTCACCATCCAGATCCCCATTCCCTGCACTTTGCTGTCTCTATTTCCAAAAAGATTTATAGTCCCAGCTTGTGTGTGGGCAGCAGGTGGTGATTAGAATTTAATCAGCTCCTATCTGTGCATGACAGAATATGTCTACACTGCAATAGGGGTGTGAGATTGCAACTTGTGTAGACATAACTGAGCTAGAAAACCTTGTGGCAGCACAGGCTTCAGCACGGCCTGTGCAAGCCTGCCTGGACCCCTTAATAATTATTTGGGCAGCTACCTCTCGCTGAAGTCCGGGCTGCCGTGGCATCACTGCTTCAGTACCTGAGCTGTGTGCATGAGCTGCAATCGGACCCACGATTGCAGTGTAGACATACTGTAAGCTAAACCAACTTCTGTGGAGTCAAGTGTTTTCTTCAAGCCACCAAACAGACATAACTTTTTGTCATTATAGCAGAGGTACGTAAGACATCTTGGGCCAAATCCTCAGCTGATATAAGATGACATAGAACCATTGAATTATTTGTGCGGGAATGGTGTCCCTAGCCTCTGTTTGTCAGAGGGTGGAGATGGATGGCAGGAGAGAGATCACTTGATCATTACCTGTTAGGTTCACTCCTTCTGGGACACCTGGCATTGGTCACTGTCGGTAGACGGGATACTGGGGTGGATGGATCTTTGGTCTGATCCAGTATGGCCATTCTTATGTTCTTAATCTGCCCTGTTAGCTTTGGGCAAGCTTATGTGAATCTTTTCAAACTGCTTTGTCCCTGTATGTTGGGTATTCTGCCTGATCAGGAAGCTTGTCATGTTTCCCTGAAAGTCTCTGAGACAATGGCTTGCACAAAAGACAAGAGGGCTCTTAAACTGTTTTAATTCACTTCTATAATCTTCCCTAACAGGGTAAATATGGTCTGCTCTATTTTGAGGATTTAAAATTCACTACCTTTCCATGGACTATACAAACTCCCAACTCCATATACACCCCCACACCTGCCCTTTTAACATTAGCCAGCTCTGCTCTGCTCCAGGGTTTGTTTGTAGACTGAACAGGGCCACAGTTTCCTTGGGCTTAAGAATATCCTTCAACATTGAAGTCATGTGACAAACCTAAAGGAAGCGTTAAGGTTTAGGACTCAGTTAATCCCTCCTGGCTTCTTCTAGTCAGCGTATCAGATAATCCATTTATTTCCAGCATGCGCAGAGAGAATTGAGAAACTAGGGCAACTGCCATTCTGAAGTTTGCTCCCTCTGCTGACAAGAAGAAGATGATGGCAAAATACAAACTATAGCATACAAAGAAGAAAGGGTCTCTGGAAGTATTTCCCATGAACTCTGCACCCTGAGAAGAGTAAAATCAGTAGTTGAGAGCTGGACTCACACAGGCTGGTGAAATGGCAGTACACAGCTGGACTAGCCCCACCATGACATTTCACTAACCAAACATGCCCGAAAGCTAAGTTCTGAGCCAAAATGTCCCAGGAGCTGCCATGTTGATGTAGTGCAAATCTATCAGTGTAACAATACAAAGGTATTTATATAGCATCCCTCACACCCATCTATCAGATTGTTGATTAACCAGAATAGAGGATCATCCCCATACATGGAATGACCAACAGGTACAGGGTCCGGGGAGGAAACATCTTTAAGGATTCCCTTGTAGAGACCCCAGATGCCAGCCTATCACAAGGACGAGTATGCCCCCACCCCCATTACCCTTTGGATTTTAGAGGACCTGTTGGAGAAACAAGGCCAGCTACACTGAGACCTGTGCCTCTGTTGCAAGTCCCTGTGCCTGAAAGCATAGTCAGCAACGCCGAGGGTGCTCCGGGGCTCAAGCATCCACAGAAAAACAAACAAATCAGGAGGTGCTCAGCACCCACAACTGTTGGGCGGGGCCCTGGAGCTGGCTGGCTGCCGCTCAGCTGTTTGTTGGCTGGCAGGAGGCACTGCGGGGGGGGGGGGGGGGGGGGGGGGGGGGGGCAAAGCCGGGGGGTTGGGAGGGGGGGGGGGGTTACTTGAGAGATAACACAGCCAGTTGCAGGCTGTTCATTTTCACAGGTTATCTGTGAATTGAGGGGGAAGATGATGTGCAGACCCCTGCCCAGCCCTACTCTGTGCTGCATGCCCCTGCCGCCATCCCAGTTAGTCTCTAGCCCCTTCCCAGCATGCAGCCCTCCAAGAGCACCCACCCTGGGTTCCCCAAGAGGAGGGGAATGGCAGCGCAAAGACAACTGACCACATTCCCCTTCTGCGTGAATCTTAGGGAGACTATGTACAGCTCTAGGGGTATAATGCTATCATAAGAACGGCCATATTGGGTCAGACCAAAGGTCCATCTATGCCAATGTTCTGTCCTCTGACAGTGGCCAATGCCAGGTGCCCCAGAGGGAATGAACAGAACAGGTAATCATCAAGTAATCTATTCCCTGTTGCCCATTCCCAGCTTCTGGCAAACAGAAGCTGGGGCACCAGTCCTGCCCATAGTGGCTAATAGCCATTGATGGACCTATCCTCCATGAACTTATCTAGTTCTTTTTTGAACCCTGTTTAGTCAATATATATCCCTTTACCTTGCACGAGAAGGCAATAGAAGGCTGTGAAGGCAGAGGCAAGCCCCCCCCCCACACACACACTTACAGTCTGTTCTATCAGCAGAACAGGCTCGGCCCAGGGGCAAGGCCAGGGAGTTGGGGCTCTAGTCTGAAGATTTATGGAGATGTGGCCAGGAACCCTTCACTCTACATGGCTTCATCTTGGCAAAGCCTTAGGGCCATACTTGCAGGAGTTTAAATGTAAACACTGCCAGTACTAATATCTACTTTACCTGCCACTCCCCTCCAAGGGGAATGGCTGGGGTATCTCAGCTAAGAGACCAACAGCAAAAAAAGATCAGGTTAGAGTCTATGTAATTTAAGCAGGAAACTAAGCAAAGATGTGAAAACAGGAGTAAGATACTCAGCCAGGTGTGAATGCCCATAAAGATCCAAGCTGCTTACATTTTAATCTGCATCCCAAATACAGTGTCAGTAGGGCTCCTAAAAGTAAGACTGGCAATGTGATATTAAGATGACCAGAGCATTTATCCAACACTCTGTTCTGCTGAGCCTAGCACAGTTTCATAAGTGACAAAGAGAAGCATTAATAGTGGACCTAATATACATAACTAGGCTGAGGATGGTTTGACACACAAACTATGTAAACTGTACTTACAGATTAGAATGTTATTGAACAGAATTATTAGGGTGGAAGCATCACTTAGCAACGACTTATGGCCAATAAACTGGGTTTCTGTTTTGTTTCAATTCAGCCACATAAAGTGGTCATGCATCCATTGCCAAATGCCCGATAAATCAGTGAGCAAAGTAGAAACTGAAATAGGATTCAGGTGGAACAGGAAGCTATAAAAATTGATAGAAGGGCAGATTACATTTCTTATAATTAAACTATGCAGGCACATGTAGCTAGCAAAGAAAAGTGGCCCCCAAGGGACACAGCAAGCAAAGGAAACAATCTGACAAGAGTTTATTGGCTTCCTGAGATGGTCAGTGAATGGCATGCTAATCTTGATTTTTTTTTTTGTTTTTTGTTTTTTTTGTTTAAACTTTCCATAACACCCGACTGAAACTGATTCAGTGAATATCATGACCTAGTATGGAGAATGCTGCCGAGAGGTCTAACAAGACTAAAGTGTGACAGAAGCTGCACCTGCTGCCATTAGTGAACTATTACATACCCTTACACTTGCTGTCTACACCCTACCCTCTGAATCCTCACTGGAATTTTCCAAATTGAACAAAATGAATGAGATGAATATGCAGTCAATTCTTCTCATTTTTCTCCAGGACCGCTGATAATTAGCACAGGGTCAAATATGTCAGTGCTTATGCAAGCAAGCGTCTTTAGACGATGGGACTGACCAGGTTCACCCTCCATAACAAACAGGATCAATCCCTTTGGCCACATACTTAACTTTCCAGCAACTGTGTGTCTTTGTGCAACAAATGCTATAGCTGTAGAGAAATAGTAATAATTTAGGGTTTAATGTTAGTCTTTAGCCAAGCATTACAAAAGCCTATGACAGCACCTAATATGAAGATATTGGACAACAGTTATTCACCTTTTTTGCAACTAAAATCAGGTTAAGGTACAAGGCTGCCTGCAGTATGAATACTTTGCACAGTAGCTGGCATATTTGCAGCAATAAGGTAGTCCGTTCCCTGCAACGTGCCTTTGAACATCCTGAGATCCTAGCAAGTGCTTATATTTTTTGTTTGCACAAGCCCTGTACACTTCTTTGTAGTTTGCTGGTGTGAATGAAAGTCAAAATGCCTCATTTCTTTTCCAGAAAGCTCAACAGCTTTCAGGTGGCTTGTCCATTTATTAAAGGGTTTGATTCCCCTCCTGAAGAACACTTCATTATGTACTGTGAACTGTACAGCTCTCCTAGGAGGATGGCTATGGGATCTCATGCAGCACTCACATAACTACTGTGCAGAAGGGTCAATCAGAAGCTCAAATCCGTACAACCCAACATTCCAGTACTATAGTAATGAACTTTGCCAGTCATCTTTTTCAAACTGACTACAAAGTCAGAATGTAAAAGCCTTCATAATAGGAGTCATTCTTCATTTCAAC
>NW_020664413.1:10816267-10841956 GCF_002925995.2 Terrapene triunguis | reverse complement strand
AAAAAAAAGAATGAAAGACTCAGGGGAAATAAGAAAGCATGTTCTTTTTCTTGGCTGGGTCCCAACAGGGAGGGGGACCAAAAATGAAGCTGCCCACAGCCCCCACTAACTCAACCCACCACTGCTATAAAGATCGGCCTCTTACCAGCACTCCTATGTGTTAGATTTTTATTTGAAAGGCCACACACTAGCTGAGCCAGGTTTAGAATTTGTGACTTCCTGATTCCTAACGCTGTGCTCATGCTTCCCGGCCACCTTGTCTTCAGAGAAACTATTTATTTTGCTAACAGTTAGTGAGGCGTACTATAAAAATCTGAACAAAAGCAGAGATGCTAAGGCTAATCTTAGTTATGCAAATACTTTCTGAGGTGTCTAGATCATGTCTCTATGGCCTAGTGAAATCCCCCAGCTTCTAGAAATGGTAACAAAAGAAGAGAGAGAGGATATGGCTGTATTTCTGCCAAGTCTAAATGAGAACCAATCAGTGATCCCATTCCCCTCCTGCCCCCAAGCAGTCTTGCATAGGGTTTGAGATGAGTTATAAAAAGCTCTTGTGGTCCTGCTTACGTACTTTTCTTAGCCCTGAATGTAGCTCTTCTGAGCAGTGCAAAATTATAGCTACCCTACATTTTTAGAACGATGGCTGCAGTAGCATTGTCAGTGGAGTTTTCACAAAAGAAGAAGAAAACCAATCAGGTCGCAAGAGGACTGCCTTTTCATTTCCTAAACATCTCTCTTCACAAGGAGACTAGATGGGCCAGGGTATCCCTCCTGGACAGAGCGCTTTTCCTCTCTATGGCACTGGGGCGAGTCTGGCCCAAATGGGCAGTGGTTTGGTAAGCAACTTAGAAGGATTTATTGGACTCTGTCCTCTCATTGTCTCAGGTGTCCACTCCACCAAAACAATTCTCCCACTTGGGAGCCTTGGTAACAGATGAGACCCCAAGACATGAATGAGCTTGGAGAATGAGTCACTCTCACACGGAGATGGTCCCTCCATATTAGGGTTTAGCGGCCAGGATGTTGGAGGAAGAAGATCGCTATACAAGAAGCAAGGCAATCCTATGGACGAGAGACTCCATGCACCCCCCTCTTCCCTATACCAATGATCTAGAAACTAGTCTCAGGGAAAGAATAGTGGATTTAAGAAAACCTTTATATTCTGGTTTGTATTGCCATAGAGCAGTGTTTAATTTACTGGCAGCTAAGATTACCAATCTTGGTTGGACATATTCCTGGAGGTTTCAATCACATGATCTTTAATTAAAGATTAATCTTAAATTCCTGGAGACTCCAGGACAATCCTGGAGGGTTGGCAACCCTACTGGCAATGTAGAGCAGGTTGTCCTTGCTCTGCTTCTCCTAGGTTGGTTTTGTGAGATGGTATTTTAAGGGCCTGGCTCAGCACCAAACAGTTTTGCTCTTGCATTGATCTGAATTTATTACAGGCTAATGAGACCTTTGTGAATTAGAGAGCGAGTAATAGTATTTTTAGCTACAGGAAATTAATGGCAACCTGGGAAGTACAGGGGATTGGGCCTCCAGGTGTAACCGAGTCACATGTTGCAGACAGACATTTACTGTATAAGCCACCACATGCCCCCAGAGCAGGGAGTAGAACAGGGGTGGGCAAACTACAGCCCACGGGCCGGATCCGGCCCATAGGATTGCCCCCCATGGCGCCACAGGCCCAGCGCCGCTTTCAGCAGCGGCTGGCCCGATGTCCCTGTGGCCCTTGCCTCCAGGCACCACCCCCCGCAGCTCCATTGGCTGGGAACGGGGAACAGCGGCCAATGGGAGCTTCGGGGAGCGCACACAGAGCCCTCCGCCCTCCCCTCCCCCCAGGGGCTGCAGCACTTCTGGGAGCAGCACAGGGCCAGGGCGCCTGCCCTGGTGCGTGCTGCTGCCACCCCGGAGGCTGAACCCCTCCTGCACCCCATCCCCCAACTCCCTGCCCTAAGCCTCCTGACTGCACTGTGCACCCCTCCTGCATCCTAACTCCCTGCCCTGAGCCCCCTTGTACACCCTGCACCCTTCCTGAACCCCTGCCCTGAGCCCCCTACATCCCAACCCCCTTCCCTGAGCTCCCTCATACACCCTACACCCCCCCTCTGCCCCAATCCCTTGCCGAGCCCCTTCCTGCACATCGCCCCCCTCCCGCACACGGCACTGCCTCTCGCACCCTGGCCCTGCATACAATTTCCCCATCCAGATGTGGCCCTCAGCCCAAGAAGTTTGCCCACCCCTGGAGTAGAACCTTAGGCTCTCTCCTCTGGACACCCAGACATCGGTTACTTGAGCTAAGGGAGAACACCTTGTGTGGCAGGAAGGGTATGGTCCTTGTGATAGGGCATACAAACCCCACACCAGTAAAGAAGGGGTTAAGCAGCTACTCTGCCTCCACAGCCCCACCCCACCACACCAGCAAAGCATGCCTGGCTTGGAGGAGGAGCTCAGAAGGGGAGCAAGTCAGTTTAGCAGTCTGCAGAGGAGCTGACCTACATTCTGAGCTCCTGGGAAGGAGCTTCTGAGGCCTGAAGCTGACTGCAGGGTGACCCAACTCAAAAGGCAATGGGAGACTTGGGAGGTGTAGAAGGTCTGAGACAATCTTTTATTTCTACTTAAGTTGATGTCTTCACTTTACTTATGGGAACAGAGGGGATGGTAGGAACTGATCCAGGGAGGCAGCAGTATAGCACTTTGGCAGCGCAGGATGTAGCTATCTACACTGGGGCCTTGATTTGAACCCTGTAGGAAGGGTGGGGCCATGTTCCCCTACCAACCCCTAAAGGGTGCCAAAGGAAGAAGTGGACCCCTGATATAGGGAGTCTAGGGGAGAGAAGGCCCTGAAGGACAAGATCTCAATCCAAGGGAAGATCCAGAGACCCTTACCTAACCCAGAGGGCTACCCCCTTGTTGGATGTCATACCCTGAAAGGCATGACCTGGCTGGCTGGTTCACAGAAAGGCCAGATCACTGTGGTATCAGAGCAGTTGTCAGCAGGGCCACCAGGAGAGAAGAGGATCTGCCACACCGCACCAGCCCACTGGGGGTATCTGTGGTAAGTGAGTCCTTTCATTGTTGGTGGACAGTGCAGGCAACTCATCCCAACTTTGCTAAAAGCATTTGGGCAGACAATGCCAGGTGGGGCTACTGGAAAGATGGACGTGGAGAAAGTGTTCAAATGGCTGACATAACCGGCAGGAGCAGGCTATGCAACTACGGGATTGACAATACCAGCTGTTGCAACAGATGACGGCCTAGCAGCAGCAACAAGCAGCCCTCCAGTTACAACAGCAGCAGCTTGTAAGAGAACTGGCTGCACAGCAACAGGAGCAACAGCAGTACCTTGTCTAACAGACATTGGATGCTCACATTGTTGTGGCCTCTGAGGACTAATTCCCTCCCAGGAACCCCAAGCTCATCTTCACTCCCCACGATCCCAGTGAAACTCAACAATGACACCAGAGGAAGACTCCCAGGTTTTTCTAGTTACGTTTGAATGAGTGGTGACAGCTGCCTCTCACACATCAGGCCATTTTGCTGGCCCCATATTTTATGGGACCATCTCAGGCTGCCTACAGGGGACTCGACTCAGTGGCCACACAGGATTATTTGTGAGTCAAGGCTGCCATTTTGTATTAGGTTTTGTATGTAATATCCAAATATCAGCATCGCTTTTGCAAAGAAATTTATCCACAGGGGCCCTGCCCCAGGTGGTAGCCCAGAAGTTAAGGGACCACTGTTGGTACTGGCTACAGCCCAAGAAAGGTGGCGGAGCTAGTCTTAGTAGAACAATTCACCCAGATACTGACCTGTAACCTGCTAAAGGTCAAAACTATAAAGACATCAGTTTGCCACCTCCAGCCAGATGGCTTACTGGAATGTTTCAACAAAATGCTGAAAGATGTTAAGAAATTTGGGATATCAGACCCTCGCCATTGACCAACTACTTCCCCCACTATTATGTGCCAGCTGAGAAATCCCACAAGCTTTCACTGGATTCTCACTATTTGAGCTACTATACGGAAGACAGCCTCATGGCATCCTAAACTTCCCCTGGGAATCTGGGGAGGAACAGAGGCCCCAGGCCACAAACATGGTCCAGTATGTTCAATTGCGTGAGAGGCTTAAATCTTTAGGTAATCTCTCAAAAGAGAATGTGCTGAAGGTCCAACAAACTCAAGAAAGGGCATACAACCAAGGGACCCATCTACATGTCTTTAGGCATGGTGACCAAGTGCTGTTACCCCTACCAACTCTGGAGTCTAAGTTGCTGGCCAGATGCTAAGGACCATTTGAGGTAGTAAGACAAGTTGGACCAGTGGACTCAGATCTGACAGCTAGGAGAGGGGATATAGGCGGGTCTCTTTTTCATGTTAACCTTTTAAAGACTTGCAAGGTCAGAGCGGGACAACTACCACCACCTTATCCACCTGAACTAGGTCCCTAGTCACCCAGAGTTCAGAGATCATACAGACAGAGAAGATCTCCAACCTAAGCAAAAGCCCTGATATAACATTTAGTTGAGTCTTTATCCTCTGTATTTTCAGCTCTACCTGGACAAATCCACTTGACCTACCACTACACAACCACAGAATAAGAACAGATACAAGAGACCCCTCAGCCCCTTTCTTGGAAAACTAGGAGAAGCTGTCCAGGAGGAATTACAAGCAATATTAGACAGGAGTGGAGAAGTGCCATTGTGCTGGTACCAAAACCAGATGGCATGATATGCTTCTAGATTAACTTTAGAAAGGTTAATGCAATATCAAAATTTGATGCATACCCAATGCCCAGGATGGACAAGCTACTGGAATGCCTCATAACAGCCAAATACTGGATTTGACAAAAGGGTATTGGTAGAGCCCTTTGACACCTATATTCTGGGGGGGGGGGGGGGGGGGAAGGAAGGATGGAGACAGCCTTTACCACTCTGTTCAGCCTTTACCAGTTCCACACTACACTATTTGGCCTCCATGGGGTAGCAGTGACATTCGAGCAAGTACTTTATGGACCAAGTACTTCGACCACATGGACAGTACACAGCAGCACCTCAGTATCATCTATTGGCAGAACTGGGGCAACGCCATATGACAGGTCACTGCCATGCTGCAGGCTCTCAAAGATGTAGGACTCACAGGGAACCTGGCTAAATGCAAGATGGGGAAATAAGAGGTCACGTATCTGGGCTATACCGTAGGGACAGGCCAATTGCAGCTGTTAGTCACAAAAAGATACAAGCCTTAATGCCCTGCTCCAGACAACAATGAAGCAGGTGCAATGCTTCTTGGGATTGGTAGGGTATTATAAGCAATTTGTTCTAGAATTCACCCTGATTGCAGCCCCCGCTCATGGACCTTATCAAGGACAGTTGTCCCCAAAAGATTATTTGGTCATAAGTCTGTGATGCAACAGATCACCTCTACTAAGAATGGTACTCCTTAACCTGGATTTTTCAAAACCCTTAATCATGCCAGCAGACGCTTCAGAACCAGGAGTCTGAGCAGTTAGGCAGAGAAGAATGCCCAGTTTTCTGCATAAAAGTCAAAAGAGGTTTCCCTCAGGAAGAAATTTACTCACTCAGTCATTGGAAGGAGGCTTGGCTGCGAAGTGGGCTATGGCTGCCTCCAAAAATAGTATCTAAGGGAACATTTATTTAAGTGACTGATCAAGCTCCATGAAAGACACCAACCCTCCAAGAGTGCTACAACCATACAACTTTGAGGTATTCCACCAAAGGTGGAGCAGCCCAGCAAAATGCATGTTCTCCTCCTTGCCCCTGAAGAGGGTCAAGAACCATTTGTTGAGGACAGTACCCTGGGCCTTGTTTTGATGGGGGAAGGTATGTGACAGGGCATCACCATCCCCTGTCCTTTCTCTGGGCCTGTTAAGAACTTTACCTTCCCAGAGTATATTACGTTAGCAGGTTGAACCATTTTGTGGAAATAGTCCAATTTCACTGAAGTTCTGATGAAACACAGGCAGGGTTACCCCTGAAGCCTGCTTAGTTTCCTGCCAACCTGCTTGCCCACCCACCTCCTCAGCAGTTTGGTATACAGTTGAAATCCATACTTGTCTTGCCAACAGTTAGTGTTTTTTGTTTTTTCTTGCCCCTAAACTAACCCTCACAGCATCTGATAGGTAATGTTTGTACTGCTCTTAAAATGTAAAGCACATACTATTAAAGAGCAATTTAACTTGAATGATAACTACTGTATAGCTTTAGACTACTTTTGAAACCATACAAGTAAAGATTTCCTTTAGGCTACATTCCTCCAATAAGTATCTGTTTGATGAAGCAACTTTAATGAAAATAGAGTTCCTGGTCAGATGAGGGGACAGATTTGACCAGATCTGTCTCAATTTTTCTTAGCTTCTTAGAGGAGATTCTTACCTTTTCCTTCATGCAAAAGGAACAGAATGGCCTAATGGAAAATATACTTGATTGGAGGCCAGATACTGGAGTTCTAATCCTGGCTTTCCCAGCGACATGCTGCCACACTCTGGGCAATCACATGTCTGCCTCCTTACCCGGTCTTGTCTATTTTGACTGTAAACTCTTTGGGGGCAGGGACAGTCTCTTGGAAGGTTTGTATAGTTCTTGATACATTGGGGCTGTTAATCTGTATGACAGCAACAGCTATTTCTTATTAAGGTCTAGAGAATTCTTAAACTCTGGTTTGATTTTCTTCTGACATGGGTGTGCATCAGGGATATTGCCACTCAAGTTAATGGAGTTACATTAGAATAAAACTAGTGTGAAGACATCAAATGAGGTCTACTTATCAACCTAAGTCTTCCCTGAAATAAAGGCCAGTTTAGTGCAGTTAGTTTTAGCACTGCCGTTTAACAGCAGTGCCCCATTTAGACTTCCACGCAACTGTAGCTTCCTGTTTAAAAAAAAATCCTACTTGCTGCAAGAAAGACCAAATTTAATCTTAACTTTTAATGTTGCTCCAGCACTTAAAAAAAATACTTAAGTATCAATCTAGTCTGGCAGTACAATAGCATTGGCCATAGTGATTTCTAACTCTAGCCTAGCTAGAGCAGTTCAACCTAAAAACCGCCATTGAGTAGTTAAAATGGAAATAGAGCAGCACTTATCGACAATTGTGTCTGACCCTTTCAGTCAGAGAGGTCTCACCTGAGGAAATCTAAATCAGAGGCATCTTCAAGAGAAACCAAATAAGCCTCCAGGCTAGTAGTCTCACATGGCTTACCACCTCCCTTACCTCCCAACACTTGCCCAAACTCCAAGTAGGTTCTCAATGAAACAGAGCTGGCAGTTTGTGTATGTTACACTGAATTTAAGTGTATATCCATGTAGTGTATGGACACAAGCATTTAAAAACCCCAAAAGAATGGTACATATTCTCTGGAAAAAAAAAAAAGTCACAATGTTTGTCTCTACCTCCATGCTAGTATTGGGGTCAAGGTCATCACACTCTGATTCCTCGGAGCTGTTGGTCTCCTTGTTTGGCAGCATGAAGAGGAAGAAAGAAGTGAAAGGTTAGAACAGAGATTGGTTAGGCTGTGTGAGCAGCAGCAGACTTGCTAGCAGCATGGAAATGTGTACTGGTAAAGGAAATGCTTTAAAAAACAGAAAAGGTCAGCATAGGTAGCAACATGCTTTTGCAAACGGAGAGGTAACAATCTTGCGACAGTTGTTTAGGTAATAAAAAATAGCAAAGGAAGCAATAGAATGAAGAGTTTGTCTGCCAAGCTATACCAGCTTCTTCTTTGGGTCTGGATTCTTTGCTACCTTACATCTTCTGTAGCCATTTTATATCTGTGCAAACCTGGGTTTTGTTTGTTGCATAACATTTTACTATGAGAATTTGCTTGTCCTTGTTGGGAGAAACAAGCCCCATATAGGTGCTGAGGAGGCTCCTTTATCATCTTTTACAGGTATTTCTGCTCTGAATTGGAAAATAGTCATGCAACCATAGCAGAAGATGGATCTTAAGCCATAGTTTATCTTTCCCATACTAAAATACATCCTCCTACCATTCCCCACCCCCATACACACCAGGATCTAGGCTGGTCCCCCCTCTTAATATGGGACAAGGAAGTGGTTGAGGACACCTCCCCCAAACATTTGGCTGTGACCCCAAAGTTGAAAACCCCATTAGCTTAAGAACGAAGATGAAATCCTGGCCCTATTGGAGTGAGTGGCAAAACTCCTATGGACTTCAGTGGTGCCAGGATTTCACTCAGTAGTTTTCACACAGGCTGTTGCCTCACTATCTGGTATGATGGAGCTCCAAGTTTAGCCAGGGTAAAGGGAGCAAAAAAACAAACAAAACCCACTCCCGCCCACGCTTTGCATTTCATCCATTGTGCATAGATATTTAATCTTATCAATATTTTATATAAAAAGAGAAATACTTACTTGCAGTTCCGATGCCAGGAAAAAACAAAACAAAAACACCACCAACACAAAGGCTGCATTTTATTTTGCATGCAAAATCCTGTTAGCATGGGAACTACCAAAAAATTATAAACAAAAATCAAAATGTCACCCCCCACCTCTCCTGAGAGAGGATGGCAGAGGGGGTGAGGAGGATGGAAAGCAGGAGAGTGGCCCACAGCTTTGGATGGCCTTACTCACTTTAACAGAGACTTTGTTGCCCAGAATATCCTTGGATTTACGTGGCCCATTGGATTCATTTTTGCCACTGCTCTCCTTTTCCGCCCGCTTTCTCATGCGCAGGGTATGCCATGAACATGACTTCCTGTTGTACCAAAAAATGCACCAATCAAACGGCAGATCATGGCAGGGAAGGAAGGATGTGGAAAGGGGACCAGCAGCCACATTTGTGAGTACTGCAATTCCCTAGAAAGTGAAAGCCACCAGGAATGCATCTATTTCAGTTTCAGCAATAGCATTTATTTGAAAACAATTTCAATAGTTCTACCAGCAGATGATGCGCCACATTTGCTGTTTTAATACATTTAGTAGAAAGCCAGTTCCCTAGATAAATAGGGAACTGGGCTGTATCAACTTCAGCTAATCGGTCATCAGGCTTCAGGGACTTCAGCAAGAAACGTTTGCGACAAATGCAAGCGCTAAAAACGTCAATTCAATTTAAATCTTGTCAATTCAAGTAGTGAAACTGATGCAAATGTGATGGGAATGGGTCTTAATGGACTGATTTGATACAACAAGTACAAGAGTTCAGAAGTTCAAGGTGGATCCTTGAGTGTTGCTAAGAACATGAATAGCTAAAAAACCAAGTAGTAACTAGGTCATTAGATTTCCAAGAGAAGTTGTTTCCCAGAACTACAAGCTTTGCTATATTTCTTGGGGCCAGGAATTTCCTGTTCGTTTAACATGGTTGCATTTTGTCAATCCAATTGTCTGACATTAATCAAATCTATAATTTGTTGACTAAACAGAGCACGGAATTAGTGATTTCCATGTCCAACCCCTATTTACTGTCCCCATGACCTTATCCTTTGAAAAAAGATCATGTCACCCTTTATAAGAAAAATGCTATGGAGACAAGAGAAAAATCACAGATCAGAACAGACATCAAATTAAGAAAAAAATCAGTTTAAAAAATGGATTTAATTTACTTTCACAGCAGAAAGTTTACCACTTGCAGGGTTTGTGTTTATTTTTTAATATTCACCTAAAGCAGCAAGTTCTCAAGAACAGCAGTGGAATGAGCTGGGACCCAGGTCAGAAGCATTCTGCTACATCTGCCCACCTTTAAGGCATGCAAATTTGATTTGCATGTTTGAAGCCAATGTTTGGCTTATGTCGCATCTACAGTACCTTGACATTTTATAAAGAAAGTTGCATGTAATCCAACGATAACCTGTGATGCCAATCAAATATATGACATGTTAGGATC
This sequence comes from Terrapene triunguis, assembly GCF_002925995.2. Classification (NCBI taxonomy): domain Eukaryota; kingdom Metazoa; phylum Chordata; order Testudines; family Emydidae; genus Terrapene; species Terrapene triunguis. The sequence continues at coordinate 10,832,093 of NW_020664413.1, read as the reverse complement.
TTAAACTCCAGAAACAGTAGACATTCTGTATTCCAATTCTAAAAAGTGTTTGTGTTCATTATGCTTTAGCATCAGATTAGAATGGTACAGTAGGTCACATCAAGATTAAAACGATAGACCTATAACAGCTGTACACACCAGCACAAGACTAAACTGGTTTATGTTAACTAAAACTGGTTGTGGATACAGTTTCAGAGTGTCCACACTACAGCAACACAAACAAGGTCACGTGCACTGTGTCTTTGAGAACTACTTATGGGCATTCACATTGGGCACCAGAAAGGAGCAGTATTATATAAACTGCTCACATCTGTAAAATTTGGCTGAAAAATGTTATGACAATATTCTTGCATGTGATATTTTGGCACCTCTAGGCGAGATTCAAATTGGATATGCAAAGCAATGTGGAGTTATCCAAACACTGCAGAACTCACAGAATTCAAGTTTAAGTTTTCTTGGAAGATCGGGATTAGTCAGTGGTTGGTTGATAGGTTTCTCTCCCCTTACCTCCAACTGGCTGAACTATCACCAGATCAAACAGAGTAGGGTGTGAACACTACCGTTACTGCTTTAGCATGGTTTATAGACAGACTAAGTCATTCCACCCCACTTTTAAACCCCAGACTACATGGTAACATGATAGAGCTGTAGACCACACCCACAGTTGGCCATGTGTTTGTTTTATAGGACATACATTAGAGTGTGTTCAGGCAAGCAACTATATTTTCCAGAGTATGAAGAGAATATTTGTGAGATATAAATCTCAAAAAGGGAGAAGAAAAAAAGTGCAACATGTGCTTCATTCACTACAGTTTTGGTTTAGTGCTCTTTGCAGAAATCATTGCAGAGTATGACTGCACTGGAAGCTTCGATTTGACATTATTTATTGGGAAATCTAATACTGTTGACAAATATAACAGCACCCAATTCCACACCAGTGCTAGAGAAGAATGCCATCAAGTCTCTAGCTACCAGAGAGATGCTAAATAATTCCTTAGCTTTAGTATATATTTCATACGTTTTGACCAGGAGCATTGATCCTGTAGAATACAGGTAAACCCAATATCATGTGACACCTAACACTGAGCAGAATTTAAAAAGGCTTCGCCCTCACTTCAAATCTACACCTTGAGGCACTCATGTGAGATAAGATTTAGCATCCATCATGCAAATAAATTTTAGATATTAAAAGAAAACAGGTATTACTAAACAGGGTTGTACCTTCTGTATTTAATACCAAAAAAACCACTTTCTTGCATTTAGTCATTTCAGATTGACAAATTTCTAAAAAAAAAAAATCAGAAAAAATATTCACACATTTGTTAAATAAGCAACAAAACATAACAAAAAAACAAAAGGGTCAAACTAGTCCTTTTTAACCTCATTAAAACATGCTCATGGTGAAAATTTATTTTACATATTTAAAATAGTACATTTAAAATTATTAGTTACATTACAGGTACAATGATGAACATTGCGACTATCCATTATATTGCACAACCTGACTTCATCAATATGGGTTTCTTTAAATAGTGCAAAATACTTTATACAGGAATGTACTTAGAAGGGGGTCTTGCCAACAAAAAATATTTTACAAAAGTTACCGTGAACAGAAAAATGTCAAAATAAAAGATACAAGCTGTACAAAGAAATTGCCATAGACAACAAAATCTCTCCTCCTTGAGAAGCAGGCCTCAGTCCAACACAAGGCCTGATTTTTTGCTAGAAGCTGTTATAACCAATATATATATTAGTAACTTAATACAACATAAATATAAGTCCAGTCCAATCAGGTCCATGTAGGTGTAAAATGGATCAACGTAAAACATGCCTTTAAACTGTCTATGGTTTTAAATTCTTTACAAAGTATAAACAAAAAACCACAAACAAAAATAACCAAAACCCGAACTATCCAACATGGATGCCCCATGCTGTGGATTGAGCATTCAAAGTTTGTTCCAATGGCACTGTAGATAAAAAAAATCAGCAGGAATTCCCTACCATTTTTTTTTTGTTTTTTCCTCAAAAATCCACACACTGCTCCCAGGGAAGCCAACATGGCACTTACTTGATGCTTCCGTCGCTATTATCTGTAGTGGATTTAGTGAGGGGAGCCAAGATATTGCCTGGAATCCATCCTTCAGCGGCCGGGGAGTGGTCGTTCGCAGGTTGGTACACCAGGAACATATTTTGCTGGTTGATGGCAAGGATCTGAACCACCTCGCCCTGATTCACGCAGATCTCATTCTCCTTCAGTGCATAGTAATCTTTGATTACCACCATGGAAGAGGTCCCATTGCACCCTCCCAAGTCACTCTGTGAAGAGGACAACAGAAATTGTTAGGAAGTGTGTGTTGCTGGGGAATAGGTGAGAGTTACCTCTTTTAGGAGCAGCCAGGACACAGTTTTCAGACTAGTAAAGAAAGGGTGGTGGTGGTGTTAAAATCCTTAAATAATTGTAAATTTACATCAGAAGAAAAATCTATAATTAAGAGTTTGAAGTTATCTAGTAATCCAAATACCCTGGGAATTAAAGCCAGAGTCCTGTTTCATATCATAATTCGCATTTGGTTCAATGGGAATTTTGTTCTCGGAGTTCTAAAAAAAGACTTATTTGCATTTTATTGTAGCAAAACAATTGTATACCAGGATGTGGGGAAAAGAGCAGTGAAAGCTGATGTCTGAATAGGAAATCAACACACAATGGCAGGTACACATTACACAGTAATTGGACTTGCAACAACAGCTTTTGGTCCCTGTCAAGGCTGCATTTGAACCAGTGGCAATTTGGTGGCCTATGTGAACTGAGTTCATGGTCTCAGCTCTGTTTGCAATAGTAAACATCAAAGAGAAAACCCTATCTCCACACCTGGCACTCGTTAGCCTCAGAGAGGATAGCACAGAGCTGATCTCCAAGTCAGGGTGCTGGGCATATTGTTCTAAGATTGAGGTGGAAGGTTTCATGGCAGCTGCCTGTGCTGTAAACAGGGAAATTCAGTCACCAGGGTTGTGAAAACTCCATTTTCATGAGTCTTAAGTTTGCTTACAGTTGTTTGTAAGTGTTTTAAGGTCTACACATCTTTGATCTTTAAACCACCTATTCTGTTGTGCCACTGGTTTGGCAAGCTGGTTTCTACTGACCTGATTAGTTCATAATTTCATGGATATTCCAGGATACAAAGAAAGACAGGCTTCAGTATAATGATGAGCAGAGATAAAGTACCTTGCTTTGTTCGTATTTGTCCCCAGGCTGGTGGTGTTCATACCCTGCACTGCCATTGGAGGTAGATATCTTCAGGGGTGGCAGAGATGGGTTACGGCTTGTAGCCTTTGAAGGCTTCTCAGACCCTACTGGAACAGAAGAATAAGGTCTGCTGTTGGGCTGAGACACCCTACTAGCTTGTGGCCTCATTACTGCAGAGGTACTCTCTTTGCGTTGATACTCTATGGGCGACTGTAGTGCTGCAGGAGAGGAAGAGAATTAGGTGTACCGCTGCTTGTGACACAGTGTAACCTGACGTGCAGTACATGATGTCATTTCAAAGTAAACCCAAGGGATACTCAACTGCATCACACATGGAAGAGCACATTTACATTTAGACATCTTGAGACCACCTCACAGTACAGTATATAATGATTCAACACAAGGCTCCTCTTACTGCTATGATGGAGTTGCTTGTCTAATGCTACAGCATGCTGAAAACTTAACCCTTCAACAGAAATAAACACGTTCACATTTTATTTCAAGCAGCACATATATCAGAATGATTCAATGTTCCCTTATAGGTACAAATGACAAAACTTAAGTATGTGGTGTGTATTTATTCACGTACTTGATACCCAGGCTGCTAAGAGTTACTGGCCCCCGTTATACTCAGAAAACCGCCTACTCACATAACCCACTTGTATAGACAAGAAACCATGGCTACCAAATTATCACCAAATGTAGTTTACTCTGGACCTGGTTACATCTTTGTGTAGAACCACAGAATTAGAAGTGACTGCAAGGGTCATCTAGTCTCACCCCCTGCCAAAGTGCAGAATTTGTATATGATCTATAACTATTTTGGTGTAGGGCAGTTCCTGGAAGCTACCAACTAGGCAATTGGTGTTGATGGCATCAGAAGGTTAACCTCAGTTGGTCATCCATCTCCAGAAGATGCCCTGTACCAAGGTTATAAGAAACCCAAAATAGTGAGTCTGGGAGCAGGAGAAAGTGTTTGGCTGTGGAGAGATTTGAAAGGAAAGGGTAGGAAATAGGGGTGTATATTTGAGCTGGTGTGGAGCAGAGGAGAATGGGGTTTTCTGAGGTGGTGGGGAGAAAGGTTGGGTTGGCAGGTTTGAGGATAGGAGTCAATGATAAATGAAGGTGTAGGTGGGGAACCCGTCAGGTTAGAGGTAGTTTGGAGGTTGAGAAGTGGAACTGGAGAGATGTAAAGAGGTTACAGTAAAAGAGGCAGAGAAAACTGCAAAGTATCCCTGTTTTTCATTCCCCTTCTCCCTTCAGAAGGGAAGAGGGCACCCTTTTTCTTCTGACTTCATCACCCCTCCCCCCAAATAGGGTCTTTTCCACTTGAAGAGTTGATCAGACTACAGGAGCTGATAAGAGGTCCTCTGACAACTTGTATCTAGAGCCCCACCTAGTAGTATTAGGCACCAGGTATCACTGTGAGCTGGTCAAAGTTTAGGGGCAGACTTTGAGCTTGCAAATCTTTCTACACGGACTGCCATTATTCAGAAGAGGGAAGAGAGGAAGAGTCACCAGGATCAAAGACTAGAAATCCTTAAGTGTACGGATTTGGTGTTTGTGTGTCATGCAGCTTCAATGGCTCTGGACAGATCATTGCCAGAGAATCAGTACTCTGTACATTGGTCAGACTGGAAACTAAATGGAATGCAGAGAGACTAATTCAGCAATGAGAAAATGCAAGAAAGTATCACAGATCAAATTAATCCAATCAAGAAATCACAACAGAAGCATCCCTCCTAACACTGAGGAGATGAAAAACCTCACAAGGGATAGACACGGACTCCAGCATTTTTACTAAAAACAGGGGGGGAGAAAGGATTCAATAACTAAGGAATAATTTAATTCCAAAAATAAGTCTCAGATATCTTCCTTCCCTCTGCACACACTTTACATTTGAGAGAGAGACCAGTTTCTGCAGCTGCTCTCTGCATTAGTTTGACTGAATTGATGGTGAGCTGACCTTTGGAGTGGCTGCAGTCCAAAAGGGGAACCAGACCCATATAAAAGTAGAGATTAGACAATTCAGCTAACCAAACCCTTCAGGCATCCCAAATGTCAGATGCATGCAATGCTCTGCACTCTCCCAGGAGCACAGCATCAAATGTTTAGGACATTCAGATTTGAGGCAAATTTTGGTTTTACAAACATCTTTGAGTTGACACTATTCTAAGCTCTTGTTTCAGAGCCTGACAGCCTCTCCATATTAGGGGTGCAAGCTGAAGGCCAGGCTACCATTCTGGAGTGAGTGGATTCTGATTATGGCCTCTGAGTGCTACTATATTTACAATGTTGAGTGCAGTTAACAGGCATCAGGAGACATGACCTTGAAAAAGCAAGGAAGTTTTGTGAGGCTTTCACCACAGATATGTCCCAGCAGCATGCTGCTGGGGGGGAGGGATTTGGCTCCCTGGGATAAAACCTGCCTCTGAACCTGGCTAACACACTGTACCAACCATATACTTTAGCAGGAAGTCAAGTGCTGCCAGAGTCAGACCCTACTAGCCACAGTTGTTCCTGGGCCAGCCAAGAATTCCATGGAACCATTAACACAGCATGGAGCTGTATAAACTTTTCTGGACAATTTAAAAGGTCTGAGGATTATGGTGGCATTATATGCTTTCTCCCATACCCCTACACTGGTCACCTAGAGTCTCCCCATCACAATGCAGTCCCTGAACTAGGTAGAGAGATCACTGCATGGGGTAGTACTATACAAGCACGTGAGTCTTTCCTCTGCAAGAAAAAGGGAAGATCAATATATTAAGGATTCCTCTACATGTGACTCTCAGGGGATGTGGCCTGGCCTTGGGTCAACAACTACTTAAAGATGGGCAGCCTGGATTAAGCTTTCTGTTTGAGATTTTTCCTTATGAACCTGAAGGTGATGAGTGTTTTTCAGCAGAAGACAACATTTGAACATTGTAGATTCCGGTTAATGCAGAAGACACTGTACAGAGATAGACTACGTACCATTTAGGAAGTCTCTCTGTGTGTCCAGAACCTGATTGATGTCCTGTATCCAAGCTTGCTGAATTTCAGGATTGGCAGCCTGTAAAATGACTCGTTCTGAAGTTTCCCGGCTCATAAGAGCAAATTTACAGGGATCATCATCCACTATTTCTTCAATGATTAGATAGTTCATCTGCAAGAAGCCCAATGAAGCATGGGTTACATTGGAGAAGGCTCAGCAGCATTCAAAGATAAATGATTGTACTAATTTCCTGAACAAAATTAGCTTAAAACTATCATTTGATTACAATCAGGAGAACAAAATGCCAATGTGCTTGAAGTTCCAGATAATGTCTAATGAAGGTCTAGCATCCTACAGTCTAGTGAAGGTCTAGCATCCTATAGGCAGATTTTTCAGGTTTAAGTCTCATGACTCAATAGCTATCCAAGATCTCTCAGCCATCTGCATTGTCTTGAGTTACAACTTCCTTTGAAAAAAGCAATGTGATCATGGCTGATGGGTCAAAAATAAGCATAACCTGAAAGTGACATTAATAAAAATTCCTCCTAAGAGTTGAAACCCTCCTGCCTCCCAAAAATCCTACCATCCCTCTAATACAAGAATTGACAGCAATGTTTACATCAATTTCTCTCCCCTGAGGGGAGTAATGGGAACTCAGCCATTAGTCACTTAAAATTGGACTGTGTACAGAGATATACTAAAAGGAATAATTCTCCACTGATGATCCAGTGGTATTTTTCCTCTCTGATTATTCTACCACCTAAGTCACTTGCTGTGCAATGACTCCATTAGGCTATGATCCTGCAAACACTTTATGTGCCTATCTTTGACTTCTTTGTGACTACTTGCATGTCTAAAGATAAGCATGCAAGTGAGTGATTGCAGGATTGCGTCCTTCATCCAGGATACCGCTGGGCCTGTTAAACATTTCAAGTGTCTGTGAAACATGATGTGAACATGCATGAATGATTAAAAAAAACAAACAAAAAACCCCACTTCTGATCTGTCAGCTTTAGCCATTCTTGCAAGCAGGCCCACTGCTGTTTTACTTTACATCCCACAAAATGAAGGAGGGAGGGGATGGATGGTGCACCATCTAGCTAATGTATTTCCAATATGCATATCAGAGAGGTGTTGAGCATCCATGTACAACATGTGTGAACCAGCTCAAAGTGAGGTCATCTCATTTTCAGTTCCCTGAGTACATAAGAACTGCCTATCAACTGAATGGGGAGGAAATTCTGCAAATTAACTCAGTTTAAAAAGAAAACCACCACCACAGCAGCAAGCAGAAGAACATCACACTCCACATCATTTTAAGGGCATGTCTTCACTGCAACAGTTAGCTTGAATTTACGCTGCTCGATCTAGGCTAGCTCAAGTGAGGGCTGCTCCACACTGGGAATTTACATTGAATAGCTACATGTCAGGGGTGTGGAAAATCCACACCACTGAGGCTAGGTCTACACTACCCGCCTGAATCGGCGGGTAGAAATCAACCTCTCGGGGATCGAATTATCGCGTCTCGTTGGGACGTGACAATCGATCCCCGAATCGACACTCTTACTCCACCAGCGGAGATGGGAGTAAGCGCCGTCGACGGGAAGCCGTGGAGGTCCATTTTGCCGCCGTCCTTACAGCGGGGTAAGTCGGCTGCGATACGTCGAATTCAGCTACGCTATTCACATAGCTGAATTTGCGTATCTTAAATCGACCCCCCCCATAGTGAAGACCTGCCCTGAGAGATGGAGCTATGTCACCTAATACCCAGCGCAGACAGCATTTGGTTAATGGAAGAATTTGTCTGTTGACCCAGCTACTGCTTCTTGGGGAGGTGGATTACCTATGTGGACAGGAGAAGCCCAGGTAGGGTCTAGGCAGTGTTGCCAGCTGCCAGCCAATCGGCAAAAGTGGTGATCAAACCACAAAACCACCTCAAGTGACAGAGTGATTGTATTAGCAGAAAGAACAGGAGTACTTGTGGCACCTTAGAGACTAACAAATTTATTAGAGCATAAGCTTTCGTGGGCTACAACCCACTTCTTCGGATGCATAAGCAGAGTGTTAGAACACACCCGCATCTAATCAAAAAACAAACAGTTACAGCATCACTTGAGTCTGAGTAGCACTCAAGCTTCAATTTACTCCCCTGATGGGCTGGCTAGTTGAAGCTTAAAGCACCACTTAACTCAAATTAGAGAGCTGTGCGTGAACAGTAGTTGGGTTGGGGCAAAAATGGAGTTATAGCTCAAGCTAACAATGTACCAAAGGCATGCCCTGAAGTGCAGTTTAACTGGAAGCTATCAGATAGCCCTAGGCCAAATCTGCTTCTTTTGGCATTGGTAGATATATAGAAAAAATAAATATCTTCAACATACAACGCAAGAATTGCTCTTTGCAGAGAACCTACATTTTCTAGAATCACCTATTGAGAAGTCAACTCCCCCCACCTCTAGATTAAAAAATAGGGTTAATTCTTGTCACTTGATGTCTTTCTCCCCCCTTTTACTCCCTGTTGGAAGGGGGAAGGTAGGAAGTGATTTTAAAATTAAATGGATTTAAAGACATCAGGATTTACAACTGTTCTTGAGATTTACAGTTTAGTGTTATTGGTTTTTGTGTTCTTACAAATATTTCCACCTTGAATAGTCTCTCTTGCAACACTAAGTAGGCTAATAAAGTAATACCAAAGATTAAGGACCCCAATTCAGGAAAGCATCCCTATTACAGTTAAGCATGTGCTTAAGTTCTGAATTGGGGTTCAAGATCATTTTGGTTCAGTTTCCCCTCCTCCACTCCTAGTGGAGAGAAAATTAGCAAGCCCCTTCTGCTGCTATCATTAGTTCTTCAATAGACCCAATTCTTATTCATGCAAAGCTCCAGGCAACAGATGTTAACTGTTCAGACCTGCCCTTTGCTGCATATCTTTAAAGTCAGCTACTGAATTGTGCAGGGGCAAATTTACAGTTGTTGTCCTTATACTAGCTTTGGTCCATATTACTGAAAATTAGTGGGAACACTCTGCAGACTAAGGTCTATATATGGCACTTGAGGACTGGTATGCCTAAAAGTCAGTCCAGAGCATAGAAAAGTCATGGTTAAGTAGCAAACACTTATCAAATAGGACTTTCCCATTTCTTACCTTTATACTTCTCTTAAACATGTAGCCTGGTGTTAAAGAGCCTTTCCTAAGAAGTTCACTAAAGATGACTATTTGCTCAAAGAGGAAGACCCTGCGCTCCTTTGGCCGAGACAGCCCTCCAGAATCCTGCTCAGTTACATAGAACGTATCCTGCTGCAGCAGCTTTCCTTGAGCAGTCAGCTTGCCCTGAGAAAGAGAGAAATTGCCAACTTAAACACACATATGGGTAAGAACAAAATCACACAGCCCAAGGGCTGATCTGCTGGTGTTCACATGTTCTGGGGTTTCGAAGGAGCACTGAATTCTCAAAGGCAGAATGCCTCTGGACTTGCCACTAAAGTCTTAGCACTCTGAGTGAACTCTTGTCAAGGAAGGCAAACACGGCTGTTCTTTATTCTCATCGTCACCAACTGTGTTTCCAAGACAGAAAATTCCACGTCTCCAATGGAATGTTTTTATACCTGTTTCCAACTATATTCCCATTATAATTTTTGAGCTACTATTTAAGACATTCTGGGCCTAATTTTGGAGTTTAGGCATTTTACCAGGACAGACAATTCCTGCATTGAATTGGTCAACTTGGTACATCATTTAAGAGCCCGCTCTGAAGCTGCACAGGTGCTCACACCCTCATGTCAAGCTACCTCACTCAAGGTTTTGGGTTATCATGCTAAGCAGCAGAGGAGTCCGACTGTGAGGCCACTCGTTCTGGCAGAGCAAATAAGTCTGCAATTCAAGCTTTGAAAAGCTTTGTACAGGATTGTTCCATTTTTAGAACGACAGGTACACATTTGTCCCACCCCTCCCCCTGAATCTCAGAGGAATATAGCTCACAGTTAAGAGAGCAGAACTCTGGTTAAAGAGGCTGAAGGACAATCTGTGGAGATAGTAATTGAAAAAGATGCTCATAGCCCCTTGAGCACTGCTTTTTAAGCTAACTGCTGTATGAGCATGACAGATGCATACCTCAAAGCCCTGAAGACGGCCCAGGTTCATCATATCATTGCAACGTTTTGGTACAAGGCACATTAATTCAACTGCTTTCTGTTAAATATAAACAATACATTAATTATGAGAAGGCCAGAGCACTCTATGGAAAAATTAAACACACAGGCGCCACCAATCAAATGAAAAACGAATGAAGCATGCTTGTTTTTAGAAGTTATAAAGGCATGATTCTGGTGCATCTAGGTCAGGGGAGGGCAAACTATGGCCTGCAGGCCAGATCCACCCTGTGAGGGCTTTCAATCCGGCCCATGGGATTGCCAGCCCAGTGGCGCCGTGGGGCTAAGACAGGCTCCCTGCCTGCCCTGGCCCCACGCCGTTCCCGGAAGCAGCCGGAACCATGTCCCTGCGGCCCCCCTGGGGGGGGGGGGGGGAGAAGAAGAGAGGGCTCCATGAGTTACCATCACCTGCAGCTCCCATTGGCCAGGAATGGGGAACTGCAGCCAATGGGAGCTTTGGGGGTGGTACCCACAGGCAAGGGCAGCACACAGCAAAGCTGCCTGCCCCACCTCACCCCCAGGAGCCACTGAGACACATGCTGGCCACTTTCGGAAGCGGTGTGGGGCCGGGGCAGGCAGGGAGCCTGCCTTAGCCCCACTGTGCACCGTTGCCACCTTGGAGCCGCTCGAGTTAAGAGGCGCCAGGCTGGAGCCTGCACTCTGCACCCCCTCCTGCACCCCAACCCCCTGCTGCACCCTGCACCCCCTCCCCCAGCCCTACATTCATAGCCCTGCATACAATTTCTCCACCCAGATGTGGCCCTCGGTCCAAAACATTTGCCCACCCCTGATCTTGGTGTTTCACTAATGTCAATGGAAGGTCTGGCATGCAGGCACGGGCCCCAACTACATGTAGCTTAATCTAGAAGAGAAAATAAATTAACTTAAATGAAACATGAAATAAGCAATTGTTTCTTTGCTCATCTCCAATATTCTATTGGCAATTTGCTTTCTCTACAAAATTCCACTGAATTATTCAGCAATAGCTAGATAAAGCAATAGTGTCTAGGATATGAAAGTATACCTCTATATCAGAGCATTCCAGCCCAGCTTTCTCACTGTATCTCAGGAAGTCCTAAAGAAAGCAAGACAGTTCTCATGAAGATGTTTTAGGAAAGTTACCCATTATCTAGTTTAAAAAAAAAAAAAATCCACCAACAAGCAACAGGATGTAACTCCACAGAAAATGAAAGATGTACTTAGACAGCACTTTGAGAATCTCTGAGAAACTTAATATAAATGAATTAGTTTTCAAAACATGCTTGTGAGGTAGGGAAAATATCCTACCCATTTTATAGGTGGGGAAACAAGCACAAAAGGTTGAATGACTTGCTGAAATTCACAAAGCAGGACAGGACAGAACGCTGACTCAGTCCCCTCTTTTAAGCCACAAGACCACACACTTGAAGATACCCTTTTTTCCCTTTTGAAATCTTATAGACAAATGCAATTACTTTTTTGCAACTAGTACAGTTACCAAAGCATGGGCTGATGGTAGTCAGTTTGAGATGTTAAGTAGCTTAAACAAAAGCCACCAGTACATTTATATATTATGGGCCAAATTTCAGAAGTGATTCACGTTGGGCAACTAAAATTAGACACCTCGGGTTAGATTTTAAGAGATGAGCAGCTAGAGTTGTGGAAGAAGTCAAGAGCTGTGGGTGCACAGAATCCTTGAAAAGTCATGTTGCGTGTCTAAGTTGGACTCCCAAAGTAGACACTGAAAATTTGGATCTATCCATTTCTCATTCTAGGGCACAGGATATCAACATACAGAAGCTCGGTACACATCTGTTAAAAGCATTTGCCTTCATTCAGAACCAGTCTGTGCTGGTGATATTTCTAGATCTGTTTATTCCATTTAGAGCTGGCCAGAAAACAGGAATGCTTCTGGTGGGCATTTCCATGGGAAAAATCCTCATTTGAAATTTTCTGGTCAGAAAATAACTTATACCCCATAGGAAAATTTGAAAAATTAAGAAAGTATGTGTAAGGGGGAAAATGAACTATTTCCTTCAATGACTGTTTTCCACCTTTTGCTAGTTTTATTTTATAAGAGAAAAAAAAAAAAAAAAAAAAAAAAAAAAGTTAGCGGTGGGCATTTTCCAACAATCATTAAATGAAAAATTCAAAGTTTAGCTTCCCCTCAAGTTGTTCATTCCCCCCCCCCCAAACAAAATTTATCAAAATGAGATTTGATTTATTTTTTTTCAAACCTCATTTTCAATGAAGCCTTTTTTAAAAAATGAGAAACCTGAACATTATTGTTTGCCTATCCTTTGTCTGCATCTTATGCAGAACATCCCTAAATCTTTGATTATTCTAGCAAGATTTGGTAAAGCAACTGAAGTGTCTCAAAGAGCAAAGACTGACATACATAAGACATTAGCCATCATCAGCTACCAAACTCTGTTCTCAGAGATGTCTTAACTGGGGCCCCTCTGCTGGCTGGATGTCTATCTATAGACAAACGAATATTGTAGGGGCTAACGTATAATGGAGCTTCTCTTCCATTAACTTTTCACTTGAGTTAAAGAGATGGTTACTTACAACATACCCCATAAGATAATTTGAAATGTCAAATTTTAAGAGACAAACCTCAAGTTACAATGAAATTCAGACGGATTCAAGTCAAAGTCCAACGCAAGATGAAAATGATCCATAGCTTAATCTGAATTGCATCTTTACACTCACCTTGAGTAGAAGCTGGTACTTGGTTATTCTTTGAATAGGTTTGATTAAAAAGTCACTGAGGGTTAACCGTTGGTTTATTTCTTGCTGTACCTCCTAAAAAGTAATATTAATCACCACAATATTAAGAAATAGTTACAACAAACCACATGAATACATTTATAGCTATTCTATTAGCAAAGACAGGAAACAGGACATGGTAAGTGATACTCACAAAATAAAAAGATTAAAGAGTAATTTTCTGCCAGAGCAAGAGGACATTTTAGAAAACCAAAAGGTTTTCAAAATCTGCAAGTGTCCCTTTTTGGCATGTACTGGGCAAAATACTTGGAAGCTAATCTAAAGATTTGGGATTCATTTTCAATTTTGAGCTGGTAGAGCAGGAATTAGAGATCTGGAGACTGCTCTTCCCATTATAGTTGGGTGATGGCCATGAAGAAATCCCGAAGAGCATGAAAGGTTGCAGCGACATACCCTTTAATGAAATGAAGCACCTTCCCCTTGTTACTCAAGTTTTGCATTATAAAGTGTGGATAGCCCCAAAGACTTCCTGGAGTGAACATAAACGTCTGGGGAGGGGGCAGAATTATTAATTGTAAACCACCCAGCAGAATAATAAACCCCCTAAACACCACAACAGTAGTCAGCCAATTATTCAAACAAAATATACCTCACCCAAAGTCTTGACTATTCTCTGCAAAGATCACAGGTGGCAAAGGCCATTTCAGACAGAGTGAGAGGAAAAGGAATTGCACTTTCGGAATGCAATAGTCTAGCCATTAATTGGAAAGTAATAGAAGAATGGGAATTTAATATAAATATTCAAGGAATTGCTGGAAAGAGATACTGTATACAAGTATATTCGGTTTACAAGAATAAATCGTATCACAAAATCCTTTAGCCAAAACCAGCCCAAACCCATAGGTTTTTGGGTAATTCTCCTTTAACCTCACAGAGATTTAGGCAGCAATAGTATCCAGTGAATGTGGCCAACCTTACCTCAAAGTATGCATCATATTCAGCTACTACGTATTCTGATCGTGGTTTATTTTGACAGTACACCACATACATGTGCAATCTCCTCTCCTGTGAAGGCAAGATGCACAGGAGTCTAGTAAGATATTAGCTACTATATTTTTATTAAATGATTGGAGTGGCAGAAAGATGCTAAAACTGCTCTGTTTGATCATGCTCATTTACTCAAAGGTGCAAAGCAATGGAATCAGGTCTGTTCTAGCTGACCCCGAGTCTCTCCTTGATGAAAAGCAATCAAGGCAATATTCCTTCCTCTTTATAGAATATTTACACAATGCAGCCCTGATCCTCTAAACACTCAGGCACTTGAGTAGCTTTACTTTGGCAAGTGGTCCCGCTGAGTTCAACAGTGCTACATATGTTTGACAGATGGAAGCTTTAAACAAGGGGCCAGATCCTCACTGCATGTAATTCAGCATAGCGCCACAGAAGATTTATGCTAGCCAAGGGTATGGTCCAGTGTTTTTACTTCTTTTAAAAGTAACTGAACACCAAGAAGTTGGACAACATGCACATATTTAAGCCAGGGGTGGGCAAACTTCAGCCTTCAGGCCACGTCTGGCCTGCCAGCCTTTTTAATCCGGCCCTCGAGCTCCTGCTGGGGTGCAGGGTCTGGTGCTTGCCCTGCTCCAGTGCTCCAGCCGTGGAGCAGCATCGGGGGCCGCTCCATGCGGCTCCTGGAAGCAGCGGCATGGCCCCCCTCTGGCTCCTACGCATAAGGGCGGGGGTAGTGTGCAGAGCAGAGCCCCCTGGCTGCCCTAAGTGCGGCCCTCGCAGCTCCCACTGGCCAGGAGCTGCAGCCAAATGGGAGCTGCGGGGGGTGGTGCCTGTGGCTGCGCCTCTGCGTAGGAGCCAGAGAAGGGACATGCTGCTGCTTCTGGGAACAGCTTGAGGTAAGTGCTGCCTGAAGTCTGTGCCCTTGAGCCTCTCCCCAACTCTCTGCCCCAGCCCTGATCCCCCTCCCACCCTCTGAACCCCTCAGTCCCAGCCTGGAGTACCCTCCTACATCCCTCCTCCAAACCCCCTCATCCCCAGACCCACCCCAGAGCCTACACCCCCAGCTGGAGCCCTCACCCCCCTGGCACCCCATTCCCCACCCCCTGAACTCCTCATTTCTGGCCCCAACCAGAGCCCTCACCCCCTCCCGCACCCCAACTCCAATTTTATGAGCATTCATGGCCCGCCATACAATTTCTATTCCCAGATGTGGCCCTCAGGCCAAAAAGTTTGCCCACCCCCGTTTTAAACATTATGGCAACCAACGATAAATTGTAAAATTTATTGATGAAAACTATTCTTAAACACATGATCTTCAGAGAACACTGCATGCTACGTGCCAATGTTATTTCAGTCTTGCATGATACAAAGTATTCCTTGCAGGAAAAAAATGCAATGTCGATAACCAAATGAGAAATATTCTTGGAAAATGTGTTTTTGCTCTCTGCACTTCAGCCAAAAAAAAGAAAAAAATAATTAATAATGGAGTACATCAAGATGTGCTCAAGTTTTAGTCCCTTCCATTTTGTGCTTTTAAAAAGCTAGAGACTCCTAGCCAGGAAATAAGTAAATTGCTTTCAAATCTTAATGTCACATGTATATGTTCAGGTTGTTGGTGCCAAGATACAAGACACAAGGAAGGTGATGCATAGGGTTACCATACGTCCGGTTTTTCCCGGACATGTCTGGCTTTTTGGTAATCAAACCCCTGTCCGGGGGGGGGGGGGGGGGGGGGG
>NW_020664413.1:10810542-10816167 GCF_002925995.2 Terrapene triunguis | reverse complement strand
GAAGCCGGTAGCGCTCGGGCAGCCCTTTTCGCGTGGCTGCGAGGGAGGAGGGGGAGTTAGGGTGGGTACTTTGGGGAAGGGGCTGGGAAGGGGCGGAGTTGGGGCGGGGCCAGGGACCCATGGAGTGTCCTCTTTTTTAAATTTTTTAAATATGGTAACCCTAGTGATGCATCTCTTTTATTGGACCAGCTTCTGATGAGGGAAGGGACAAGCTTCCAAGCTTCAGAGCTCTTCCCCTCAGTCTGGAGAAAGTAAGCAGAGTATCTGAGCTATATACATGCTCAGTCCCTCCAATCCAAGTAGCAAATTGGGGGAAGGGGGGCACACACTGCCTCTGGTTTTATGATTTAGGGAAACCCAGCCATTCAGTAGCTGAGGAAACAAAAGTGTAAGCCTTATTTTATATCTGGATTAAAAATGTTAATACATGAGCATAGCAAATCAATATGGTCAAACTGAATTTAGAAGGAAGAGACTTTTTTGGAGAAAATCAGAACGTAGAAACACTCACATGTTTTATAAAAAGCTGTGCTAAACGGTCATGTTCCTGGAGACATTTTTCCAGTTCAGCCAGGAAAAAACTGAAAGTAAAGAAGATAAGCGATTCAGAATAGTTTCCCCCTTCCAATCCCCACCACACCTCTCCCCCACCCCCCATAATCCAATCACAGCTAGAGAATTCCACAATAACTGAACAAGAGGGGGAAACTTGGCTTTTTCCTTTAGGTTCAACATGCACCTATCAAAACATTGTTGGGATGGTGGGGGCAGAAGGCAGAAACTTGAGGGAAAATCAGTTCTTGGATTTTAAAGTGTTCACTTTTACTCTGTTCTGTGGTTTCCATTAGAGATGGTTGAAAAATGCCAAGAGACATTCTGCAGACGTTTGGAGTTATTCCCTCCCCCCCCCCCCCCCCAAAAAAAAAACAATTTACCAGAAACTGCTTCTGAAAATTGAAATAATAAAAATGTTCAGTTGGATAAGACCCATGAAAAGTTTTGACCACATTGAAAACTTCTGTAGAAACCTTCATTTTGTCCAGGGGTGGTTCCAGTAACCAGTGCAGCAAGCACGTGCCTGGGGCGGCAAGCCCCGGGGGGCGGCCTGCCGGTCCCTGTGAGGGCGGTAGTCAGGCTGCCTTCGGTGGCATGCCTGCGGGAGGTCCGCTGGTCCCGTGGATTCGGCGGCAATTCGGCAGCGGGGACGCTGAAAGCGTGGCACCAGCAGATCTCCTGCAGGCATGCAGCCAAATCCGCGTGGCCCAGCGGACCGCCCACAGGCACGCTGCCGAAAGCCGCCTGACTGCCGTGCTTAGGGCAGCAAAAACCATAGAGCCGCCCCTGATTTTGTCTAAGGCTATTTTTAGTCACTAAACATTTGGACTACAAACTTTTGACCAGCTGTAGTTAGTTATCAGTGTGTAAGTATATGACAAACCAATATTTACATTGACCTGCACCTTTGGAGACCTCTAGCTTGAATCCCTGCTAAGGAATTTTATTTAGATGCCTAAAAATGAGCTTTGTTTAGGTGCTTTGTTTCTAGAGACCTTTATAGTTTTTAACAGCCTTCAAAAGAGGTAGAACCTCCTTTCCCAGCAGCTCTCTTAATGTTGAGCAATTTCCAGCTTGAATGCCTTCATGGATCTTAACTGCAGATGCCTGGCATGGGGAGAAGCATTGTCTGAAGTAAACAGGTCCTGGCAAGGTCCAGGGCCTGCAAAGGAAGATTCACTTCAGAGAGCCGTGCATGAAACTAAACATTTCAATGAGGTACCCGGTAAGTCTTGGAGGTTCAAGTTCCAACTAATAGTGTTTTTAAAAAGCAGAAGGGTCAGGAGTTTGATCATCAACCCTCCCTTTCACTGCCCTCAGCTAGAGGAGAATCATCACAACTAGAGATTGTGTAAGTGGTTAAACAGCAAAAGCAGCAGCACAAAGAGAAGGCCTAAAACAATGCGGTGCTGGCCTGTGACTGGGGTCCCTAGAGTCTATGGTAATAAAAATAATATTAATAGTAGCAACAGTAGAACTGGTGAGGAGCAAGGACACTGCACAAACTCAGCCAGATGGAGGTCTATAGCCGAAGAGACCTATAACCACTTATACTTTGATTTTACTTGAGTTTATACACACTTTCTCCAACTCTACAGAAAGAGTGCAGGTGTTAAAAGATGCAGATAGAGTTAATGCTATCTTGTGCCAGACTCACAGGTCAGGGATATGCATTTCAAGAATTCCATTACAAGAAGTCAATAGAACTATAGATAAGAAATCATTAACACAAATCTAAATCCATTTGCTTCTACATGGGAGTTTCATTAACAATACAGAAGATCTAGAGGAAATCTGACCTTATTTAGAAAGTCTGGAGAACACTTGAATAAATGTCTGAATTCAATATTCTAATCAGGCACCTTGCAATGGGTAATTAAAATAGTTGGTTGAAACTCAATTCAGTTAAGGCAAGCTCTGCAGCAGCAAGCTGTAGCTGCTGAAATGTTTATGAATGCCAGAGTTGAAATGCACTTCAGAGTCAATGAGACGATTGTTCTCGTAGGATTTAAAAAAAAAAAAAGTAGAAGGTGGCAATGGCTGTCACGTTCAAGGTTAAAAGCAAGATGTTGCTCACATTGTAAATAAAAACCTATTTCTGGGACTTGAAATAAGCAATCTTGGGCAGATTTCTGGGGGCTAGTGTCCAGCAACGTACCACCACCCTGAGGAATTTCAAAACTGTGTTTGACCCAACTTCTATGTTTGGCTAGAAAACATGGACTGATGCAGCTTTTCACCTACTGTTTTCCCTTTTCACATACGTGCACCATTCCTCCCACGTCCATGTCCAGTTTAGCCTGTTTCTACCATTCCAGTCTGAATCTTGTTTTATTGGGACACGTCGCATGGGCTGATTTTCAGAGGTACCGAGCACCCACAAATCCAAGTATCAAAAACTCTAAATTAAACCCAGTCAGATTGAGTGAAAATTGAACCCACTTATTTTATAGGCCTACCATCCAATGACATCAAATTGTCAACTTCAGGAATCTCAAGCATCAAGATTAAGACCGCATTTTAGAACCGAAATAAAAAGCTGTTTTCAGCAGGCACTAGCACTTTCAGAGGGTACCTCTGAAAATCATGCCATTTTTATTTGGAGCCCAAAGCTTGCAAGTTTGGACCTCAATGACTTGCACAAAGTCCATTCAAAGTAAATTTGGTAGTAGAGCCAGGTATAGAACCCAGGCACCCTGGTTTCCAATTCTCTCTCCTTTGCTGAAGTACACTTGTCAACGATACTTAAAAATCCAACTTACTCCTTGTGCCAGTCATAAATCTGGTGGATATTGCCAAATACAATCTTGTCTTTCCCTTTCATATCTTCAGTAACCCCTTTTTCTTCTATTCTCTTCATGAAGCCCTGTAGTATGAAAGAGCAGTGATTAACTAATAACCCAGCGGAAGAATAATAATTATATGTTTGTTTTTCAGGACAAGCACAAAGTTACATGCCATAACTGGTAGAATCCTCTCTCTTTAGAAGAAAGCCAGGTACTTAAAATACATATGCAGTTTAAAACCAGACACACCCCTTATATTTTAAATTACACACTTTGCTTAAAAGAAAAAAAAAAGCTAAAGGGATTTATTCTGCAACTTCTCAAAGGTTTGTACAAATCTATTGTACTGTCACTAAAGTGACAAGTACAATTAAAAGTTATAAAAGTTACATAAGTGGTGTGTCCAAAATTCTTGGGTTCCCTGATAAGTGCAAGAAGCCAACTTTGCACAGATAAGATTCTTTTCATTTAAAGAAAAAAAAAAAAGTGTACTTCTTGGGTGCACAAAACCATGTAGTAAATTTAGAGTCACAAATAGGATTTCTCACTCCTTCTGAGCATTCCATTTGAGTCTCTGTAGCATTACAAATGTCCGTTTACATTTGCCTCACACTTCACTATCTGAGTAAGAGAACTCTTGAGTTTTAAAAGCTTGGAAGCCTTTGAAAGCCACCACTAAATTGTTTGGAAGCATTCACTGAACTAATGAGTTTGCAAAAAGATTTCCCAAGAGGTCACTTGTTTTCAGTGCCTTTGTTTTTTGATCCTCACCTTGGAGCAACTAGTGTTGTGTGCGCTGAACACCTCTGGCATCAGTATCTAGGTATCGATAGGGCACTCAAAAATTGAAGCATCCAAAATTAATGGATGCTCTTGAAAGTGTGGGACAAAGAATAACTTTGATATAGTTCCTTTCATCCCAAAGTGTGTTACAAACAAAACTCAGCTGCTACATATGGGCCCTGAGACAAAGATTGGATCAAGATACCAATTTTTAGAGGTGTTCAAATCTGGAATTTTGGTTTGGGCACTTCTCTAAATAAAAAGTTAGTGCCATTATTAATCAGTTCCAATTTCAGGTAGGATCTCTGTCTAATAGCAACAGGAGAATACAAGAAGTGCAAGAAGAAAAATCTATTTATCTGGAAGACTATACTACAGCTGAAAGGATCTCATGTATCACAACCCAAGAGAAACAAATCAGCCAAGATAAGCCTTTGCACACTTCATTGTAGGTTTTAAAATTTAGTATTTGAAAACATTTCCTTTAGGCACTTTTTAGCACAGTATCCAGTTAGTAGGACATCCTTTTGCCGATTTGAGCAATTACAGCCAGAGTTTAAAGATATTAAATGGACTTTAACTCACCTCTACCACAATTCCCAAGTCTTTGACGTAGTCCTTCTCAGTCTGCACCAGCTCATTTAAGACAAACCTAGATTAAAAAATAGCTGCATCATTTCTCAATACGAGTTACTGCCTCCAGCATACACACACAGTTTCTAACCAACAAAGACTACAGCCTTATTCCAGATCACATGACCTAGATCTCCCTCAACTCAGCTTCATGCATAGGTTCTGGAACAATTTTTAGAGTGGGGGTGCTGAAAACCACTGAACCAAAACTGTAAACCTTGTATATGATGGAAACTACTTCAAACCAGGGGATGCTGCTGCACCCTCAGCACCCCTAGTTCCAGCACCTATGGCTTCATGGCTCAATAGTTATTGTCTTATGAAAACTTAACTCTGTCAGTTCAGAACATTCTTCATCTGTGCCAGAGGTGGCTGAAATCCTTTTCACCAGGGTTTGTTTTTTTTAAATCCTGGGGTAAAGACAATCAGTTGGTCTGATTACATAGAAAAAAACCCAGTTACTTATTCTAAACTGTCATTCGAGAGGAGGTTGCACACATGTATTCTACTTCGGTGACTAAAACAATACCCATAGGAGGGGGCTCCGAGTCTATTTAGATAGAGAAACCAGTATAGCTTTCCTAAAATTAGCATCAGAGCTTGAAGCAGTTGTAACTGCATAGTTCGGACTGAGTGAAGGGGTGCACAAAGGACCACATAGTCCTACAAATGTCCGGTATAGGGACATCCTTTAGAAAAGTCGCTGAAGTAGCTTGAGCTCTGTAGAGTGGGCCGACAGTCACTGTGGAGCACTGTTCACTACCCCTTCTGCACTTGTAATATAGGAAGTAGTAATCCACCTGGAGATTAGATGTACTGCGACAGCTTGACTTCTCATCCTGTCAGCATAAGAAATAAAAAGAACAAG
>NW_020664413.1:10749778-10810532 GCF_002925995.2 Terrapene triunguis | reverse complement strand
ACAGCTTGACTTCTCATCCTGTCAGCATAAGAAATAAAAAGAACAAGTATTTGGTCCTGTCTAGATAGAACACCAATATTCACCTTACATCCAGACTATGCAGATGTTCTTCATTGAATGCAGCTTCAGAAAAAAAGATTGGTAAGTATATAGTCTTGTTTAAATGAAATGTCAATGCTAGAGATAAAAAGTTGTGGATGTGGCCTCAAAACTACTTTATCCTTGCGGGGGAGGGGGAAGGAAAAAAAAAGCGCACATAAGGAGGCCCTACCACTCTTTTGGCCAATAGAATGGTCATTTGGAAGGATGTCTGACAGATGGGCCAAGAACAGTGGCCAAAACTCAAATGGAGAACCCATCAAAACAGCCAACACAATGTTGGAGGTCCCAAAGAGGTACTGTATCTTTAACAGGAGGAAAAAGCCAAACAATCCCTTAAAAATTATCTAGAAATCATGGGGCTGGGAGGCAAAGGTGGAGAGGAGAAGAGGTCACCTGGATAGGGGGATGGATAGCTGAGATCACTGCTAAGTGAAACTTCAGGTTGGTTAGCAAAAGACCTGAGGATCTGAGGTGCCACAGGTACTCTAGAATGTCCTGAATCTTAGCCTCTGCGATTGTATTCCATGGAGATTGGACTATATAGCAAAAAAATGCTTCCATTTAGCCACAATCGGTGGGGCTAGTGAATTGCTGCCTATTACGCAGTATTTCTTGAACTGCCACTTAGTAGTTTTTTTTTCCACTTGACCTAATCACTCAACATCCAAGTTGTGAAGTGCATATTGCTGGGATTTGGGTGCAACATCTGTCCATGTTGCTGGGATAGCAGATCCATGAATGAGGGTAGAGTTGAGAGGCTGAGAAGTTCAGGGAACTAGCATGGTCTTGACCAACCTGACATAAGAATCATCTTGGCATGACCCTTTCTATTTGAGTATATTCTCAGGCATGAGTAGGATGGGGGAGGAATGCATACATATAAACCCAGTCCCCCATCTAAGAAGAAAGGTATTGTATAGGGAGATTGAACTGAGGTCCACTTGAGAACAAAATTGATGCCATTTCTAGTTGTCCTTTGTTGTGAACAAGAGGACTGTTGGAACACCCAGATTTGGAAAATGGCCTTGAAAATATTGTTCAAGGGAATCACTTGTGATTCAGGCAGAACCTCCTGCTGAGGTGATAAGCAGCCAAATCTGGGAGCCAGGTAAGCGAGTGACAGTGGGAGTAATGCCTTTCCTGATGCAAAAGAACCATAGCTTCCTGAAAAAGCTGATCAGATTGTGCCACTCCCTGTCAGTTTAGGTAGTACATTGCATTTTTATTGTCATGTAGTATCCAGAATGACAAGCCCTTGATGTAAGGGAGAAACATGTGGCAAGCCCTGTGAATTGCCCAGAGTGAGGACAGTGATAAGAAGAGTCACTTCACGCTCCATCCATAAAGCGTGGGTTTGCAGCCACTCTAGATATGCATCTCAACCTATCAGAAAGATTAATGACCGTCTTGAAAGGAAGGGGGAGAGAGAAAAAAAGTGTACCCCTCCCCCCCACAAACACACTTGAGTCATCCACCATTCCAGGGAACACAGGAGCACTAGAAGTACTTGGATCAACTTGTCTAAAGGTGTCTGTTCAGTTGATAGACTAGCTTTAGCCAAGTTTGAAGGGAGCACACATACAGCCAGCATATGTTGGGTCACATAAGGCTCAGTGGTCTCAGATGTACCTGGACTGCATGGTGGGGTGTGATCTGAGGGACATGCACAGGTGGCGAATGGCCTGAAACCTGTAGTGAGGGAGGAATACCATCGAGCTTGTAGAATCAAGTAGTCCCCACATAGAAAATATGGCCCTAATTTGGATTTGCCTTTATGCAGCATGAAGCCCAGACAAATCAAAGAAATGGATGATGACTTGAACATGGTAGAGAGCCTGCTGTTTGGATTTGCCCTGCACCATCTAATTGTCCAAATATGAGAAGATGTGAATTCCCCTCTTCCTCAAACAGACCACCACCACCAGGAACATGGTGAATACACACAGGAATGACAACAGGCCAAAGGGAAGTACTGTGCATCAATAGTGTTGACCTGCTACTTCAAATCTCTGGATGCTACCAAGTCACAGGCGGTAGGCATCCTGGAGATCAAGGGCAGCAAACCAGTCTGTCCTATACGGCAATGAATGATTGACACTAGAGAGACAATCAAAATCTTATGTGCTTGATTAACTTGTGGAAATTTCAAGGATCCAGTACGGAGCACAGATCCACTTTGGACTTCAGGGGATCAGAAAATATGAGTAAAACCCCTTTCCCTGATGTGGATGGGGAACAACTTCTTTAGCCCAGAGAGAGCAGAATCTGAACTTCTTGACAGAGCATTGACTCATGAGAATGATCCCTGAAGAGACAGGGTAGGAAGGGTGATTGGACAGAAGCTTCATAGAATATCCTAGTCTCAGTCATCCATTGTTATAGCTTCCCAAGCATTGAGGAAGTGGGACAATCAGTCCCCACATGGAGGGAGAGGAAATCATAGGAAGATTCCTGATTACAGTATTGCTGTCCTCAAGGAAGAAGTCAAATAGGCTGCTACCCCCAAGAATGACTGGTTTGAGGGTCTTCTCTTCTGTGATGTGCACTTCCATCTTGAAAACTCATTCTAACTTGATGGGTACTGCCTATAAACACTGGCGTTGATACTGCTGTTGATGTGATCTGTATTGACACCTCTTGGGTGCTTGGGCATAGATCCCCAAGGAGCCAAAGGGTACCCAGAGAGTCCTTAAATGAATGTAAAGTCTCATTGGTCTTCTCTGAAAAGACAGACAACAACAAAATCCATCCAAACTTGATATTCTCTATAGTTTGCTGAGTGTCTGGGGCTATGTTCAAGTTATGCAATCACAAGGCTTTCCTCACTGCTATTGCAGAGGCCATCATCATCCTAAAAGAAGTGTCCACTGCATCAAATAGACTGAAGGGATGTTTTGCCTATGATGCAGCCTTCAAGTAATGCCCTGAACTCCTCCTGTGCATCCTCCAGAAGGTTGTCAGTAAACCCAGACATTGCATCCCTGTTAACAAAGCTGTATTTCACTAACAGCATCTGCTGGTTTGCTACGTGCATCTGGAGAGAGGATGTGGAATACATTTTTCTCCCAAACAATTTGGCCCTTTTTCACTGGGGGTTGATTTAAGTCTTCCTGGACACGCTCTCTCATTGGCAGCTGTAACCACCAAGGAATTTGGAGCAGGAAGAGAAGAAAAAGCATGCAAAGTCTTGCAACAGGACACGATAATGTTTGTCTGTGAGCTCAGCTGTGAGAGCTAAAAAAGCTGGCATGTTCCATAAAGTCTTTGCTAGCTCTAGAAGAGTGTCATTAATCGAGAGGGCAGACACCTGGAGAATGAATACAAGCTTGTGAGTGTTTCTCTTGTACAAGCTCGACTTCTATGCTTAAATCTGCCACCATTCTCCTCAGCAGATCTTGAGAGCCTAAAGTTCTCGGGGACCAGAGAAGAGGAGTATGGCATCATCAGGTTTTCAGGTGAGGAGAACCATAGGTGCAGACTCCAGGGATGAAGCATCCACAGGAAATAAATAAATAAATAAATAAATAAATAAATAAATAAATAAAAAGATAGTGAGTTCTGAGCACTCACTGGCAGCCCCATGGATCAGTCTACTGGGTACCAATGGCTAACTATTTATAAGGAAGGTAGAGGGCCAACTGCAGAAAAAAGAAAAAAAAAGGGGGGGGGGGGAACTTCACAGGTAGCTCCAGCTCAGGCCATGGGCAGTGAGAAGGAATTGAAGGGGACTGGGTGGTGCTGCCCTTATATAGCCTCAGGAAGGGCAATGAGGAGAGACGGGGTGTGTACACCAACCCAATGGGTATGGCTGCACAACAAAAACAAAAAACAAACACCTTTCCAGCTCCAGAGTGCTGGTTGCATTCACATTTAAGATGATATGTGCACCACCCAAAGAACTAGACCCTTGTCCAAAGAACCCCAACTCCACATGTGAGAGAGGGTGCATAGAAGAGATACTACAGCAGTAGCCATGGAATCTCTGTTCAAGTACTTTAAAGCCTTGTGGCAGATGAGTATTTTGTTCCCCTATCCCCTAGAGAGCCCTCCCATGAGTAAAGTTCATTTATTCTGGCTTTGCATAGGCTTAAAGGAAATGGTCTAATTTTCATTTCTTGAGACTCAATGCTAGGAGAATGAATCCCATTTCCTTTCCAAAGGACTGATCTCTTATAGTAAATAATGCAGGTGTAGCAGTCAAAGGCTTTATGCTTCTTTCAAAGCCAGTAATCCTGGATAACAGTCATCTAAGGAAGCTTCAATGCACACAAACATGTCAGTCAAATGGATTAGTCACATATGGTTTTCTCTACATGACAATTTCAAGAGTTATACCTGTCTTACTACAAACAGTCTCCCTCTCAATTACAGAGAGAAAGTTATTTAGCACTAGGAACAAAATTCCATCCAAGCTCAAATTCAATAATGCAATAATGAGTAACAAGATAGAGGAATGCTTTCATGCCTGGTGTCACACTGTATACATCAATCAACAGTGACCCACTTGGAATGAGCTCTGTAGAAACTGTGCTATATGGAAGCCCTGGTAAAGACTGATACAGAAAAGAGGTCTAGGGATAGGTATTCTGAAAAGGAAACTGAGATCACATGGGCTAGCAAGAATTCTGAAGATAAAAGACATGTTTGGTGATTGGTAAAAACCCCAAAATTATTTGATAAGACTAAGCACTAACTGAAGTGATCCTGTGAGCCAGACTTAACAGGTGGGTGAAGGCATTCTGAGCTCAGGTCTCATAACAGAACAGCTGTTGGTATCCTGCAAGATTAAACACTCTACAGACAAACTACTGAGATGAAACAGCAATGATGCCGCCATGTGCCATTTCACATGGAAAAAACTTCCCTGCCTCCAAAATCATCATGAACTAGATGAAACATGAAGACAATACCATAGCAATGTGAGAGGTACGGAACACCTGTGAGACATAGGGACGTTGTCACATAGTGTGATGGCAGTGTTGGTAGCACTCATTCGTCTTGTTTAGGCAAAGCAGAGGGGAAACTTTTCTGTAGACCCTCTGCATGAAGAGGTCATGCTGCTCCTTGTTTATTTAAACAGCAAAATCCAGCCCTTTTGGGCAGGAGCTATGAAGTGGCAGTGGAAATGCCAGCTGTTCATGTGTTCCAAGAACCACTCTGCCAAGTTCCATACGCATGTAATAAATACATGCTGGGCAAACTGTTGCTCCTTTACAAAGCAGCAGCAGGTATCCCTGGGCAAGCATATGCCCTATGCTGCTGTCCCCCTGGCTGACCTACATGTCCCTGCAAGGAATATGCTACACCTCCTTTGGCATGGATATACCAACAGATTTATTAACTGAGAGGGAATCCCTACACTTACCACTAGGTAGGACTCCTGTCCTGTTGCTATCCAGGAATTCTGGGTGTTGAGGGAAGAATCGCTCCCTGTTCTCTCAAGAACACTTCTCTCCATCTACACTTATATCCATTAATATGAGGCAGAATTTGGCTTTAAGTGTCCAGGAGATCAAAATCACAAACACCAATGGTGCCAGTGCTGCAGTGTTCATAGGTCTGAGGGCTAGAATTTAAGCATCCTTCAGGATGAATTGTAGCAACCTCTGATGAACGAAGGTGCAGGATCAGTTTTGCCAACACAGAGGTACAAAGCAAAATGGTACATGTATTCTTGCTTCAGGAGCTTAGTTCAGCATCTACATGGTTTAAATTACATTCACTCACCACTATAGAAGACCACATGGCTTCCCCCATCATTTGAAACAGACATTTATATATCCATTGTTTTACCATGTATAACACAAGTAATTTTTTTTTTTTAATCTAAAAGAGGGACACTGCCAGAGAACAAGTTTCCTTACCTGTGTTTACTGTAGGTGAGTAAAAATGAAGTCATTTACAATGATGTAATTGTGGGGAATACAGGCATATTACATGCATGTTTCTGTTATAGAAGGTATTTTCTTCTACATGGTATTGGAGGGAGTGTGGGGGAATGTCAAGTGGATGTGGACCATTTCCTCACTTTAAAAATAAACAAGTATTCGTATATATTGACAACGCCCTCAAATTTACTCACAGGTATATCACAGCAATCAGAAAATATCCCTTTAATCTGGTAGACATACTTTAGCAATATCTGCTGGAATCGGGGTGTGACACGGCACCCCCTATTCTTCAGTGATATTATTAGGACATAAGCTAAGTTCCCTCTAAGCTGCACAGCAGGCTATAGAGGGCTGTGCAGACAAGCAGCCACAGGGGCCTGGAGAGGAGAGAGGAGCAAATGGGGCATGAATGGCTGCCGGCGGGGAGAGGTGCCTCTCCCTTGGAGCTGCTGCCACATTTTCCCACCAGGAACAGTTACCGCCATGTAAGGATGGCCTTCTTTTCTTGCCCAGCAGAATTTGGTACCTTAGTGGTCCAGAGGTAGCGAATTTTAAGGGATGGGGGTTTTGGAGCTGCTGCTGGTGGGGAGAGAGAGAGAGAGAGAGAGGCGTGCCTCTTCCCTGGTCCCGCAGCTGCTGCAGTGAGAGAGGGCGATGTGTCCGTTCGTCCGTCTATCCCCTCTTCCCCCCCCCCCCCAATCACAGCCCTGGGGCAGCTTGCACCCCAAACCCCTCATCCCCAGGTGCAGCCCCAGCCCCACACCCTCACCCCTCCCACACCCCAGCCCTCTGCCCCCTCCCGTACCCTGAACCCCTGAGCCCCACCCCTAAGCCCACACTCCCTGCATCCTAACCCTCTGCTCCAGCCCTGAGCGACCCCCCCCCCCACACACACACGCCAAACCCCTCAGCCCCACCCCTGCCACACATCACCTCCATATTGGTGCACATAAAATTCATTCTTCACATAGGATGTACAAAATTAAAGGGAACATTGAGAAGGTATTTTATGCAAAGTAAGTCAGGTGCGAGGTCATTGAAGAGGTTATGATTTGCTGAATGATTATCCTATTTGTATGCATGTATCATTTTTGTATCTGAAGTTATGAATATTGACTATGTATCTGTATTTCAAATGTAGTTACACCTGGGTAACACCCACTAGACAAGATACTTTCTGTCTAGATCACAGGGGATTCCAAACTGTAAAGTAAGTCCAGCTTGCCCCTTAAGAATCTGCAGCCTGCTTGTATCATCTTAGGGTGAGAATCTGCTATTAATATATACTTAGATTGGATATAAAGTTTAGTTTGCATATTTTATTTGCTAGGTAACCTGCTTTGCTCTGTTTGCTTTAAAATCTTTTATATGAATAACTTATTTTTGCTTTATCTAAACCAGTGTGGGAGAATCATAACTCGGGGCAAAAGGCTGTTGCATATTCCTCTCCACATTGTGGGAGGGGGGTAATTTTATGAGCTTACACTGTACAGTTCCCTGTGCAGCACAAGACAGTATAACGTGCCTAAGGAGCTGGAAGTAGCTTTCCCATGCAGGGGCTGGACAGAGAGTCTGCTTGTAACTGCAGCTGGGTGTGTCCCTACCTATAGGTATTCGTAGGCTGGAAGGCTTTGTAGCTTGTCACAGCAGTGCAGTGTAAAAGGGAGCCAAGGCTGGTGGGTCAGGGGCTCAGTGGTACCCCAGTTCTACATGGTGCCCCAAGGGGAACCTGTCACAAGAGGCTCTCAGCACAGAGATTAAAGGTGAAAGCACACATGCATGTGTACACAGGAGATTACCACCTATGGATAGGATTTCGCAAGTAATCTATTGTTTGTTTACTGGGAAATAGGGGTCATAATTTGAGTTTGGATTTGAGCTCCTTAATAAGTTATTAAAAACAAGAAATCAAGTGGCACCAGATACAGACCACAGAAACTAAGTAGCTGAAGGAGAGAGAAGCGGACTGATCCTGAAAGCCACTAGCAGCTGTTTCTAAACATTCTGGAGTAAGGGGAATTATTTGGACTGAAACAGACAAAGATATGTAGTGCACAGCTGCCAAAGCTCTTTCTGCATTTCAAAAGGCCACGTGTATAGATATGTACACAATGGCAAGTGTCTCTGTAGTGAAAGGCTAAGAAGCTTGCAATGGTAAACTAGCAATTCATTAATCAGACCGATACTGAAACCAAGTATGTGCAATACTGGGGCAATCTTAGGAGACAGATAAGAGTTTCTCTCTCAGAGGAGTTCTCTACAGGTAAAGCTGGGTGCTGATCTCCTCCAACCTGCCTCTCTAATCCATTCAAATACACATTATAAAAAAGAATCACACTTCGTCTATGATGAATACATCAAGCTCCTCACCAAATTGCTTCTCTGGCTTCTGCATCAAATTCAAGGGACTTATACCAGCTTTTAAAGCCCTATGCCACTTCGCTCCTGCTAGCCCCTCTCAACTACATCTTCCCCTTCTGGTTTCCTTTCCATGCCTAGAACCTTCCCCAAACCAGTCTGCTATTCCTCCACTGACTCACTCCTTAAACACTTCCATGAGGCCTGTGCATCCTAGCTTTTCCCCTCAAATAAAGTCTAAAGAACTATGTTAATAGTGCTCACGCTGCAAGGTTTCATAATCAAAGCAGCCACATGATCTTATTGTTATAACCCTTGACTTCCCTTCCCCAACCCTCACTGTCTCTCATATCCTTGCCTCCTGATAAACCTACTGTAAGGCATGCCTTAATTTAGATAAGCACTGTCAGGGCAGGAGTGTTCTCTTGTCTGTAAATCAACACATTTCTGGTACTGTATAGATAAAAATGAAGATTTATCTAAACGAGCCACCACCCCCTCAGCATGTATATGGAGCTTTGACATCAAAGCCTTATTCTGTAATGCTAAAAAAAGGGGATTCCCCTTCTCATGAGATTAATTACTGTGCAATAGTTATCTCGCTGTAAAATCCTAGCGGAGACAAGGTACCTGAAGTTTTTACCTGAAGCGGCTGAGAGAGGTTAATACTTTACTGCCCTGCCCCAGCAGTCACCTCGCCTAGTTTACCTTTCAGTTAAGCTACAGAGCCTTGTCTCCACTAGGATTTTACAGCAGGATTGATAATGGTTCTTACTGGTAACTTTAGCTATTCTACAATAAAGATGCACCATTTCCCCCTCTTCCCCACAGTACAGAAAAAGGCATGGATCTCTAATATTTTTTTTTAAAAATAGGAGAAAACCAGATGAGCATAGAGAATAGAAATCCAGCCTTCAGAGTACCAGTCCTGTGCATTCTTCGCCAGAGCAGCGTCTCCCTAATTTATAGCTGTGCACACTTCTATAGGGTGTATGAGAGAAATAAAAAGCAGCTAGATAACTTACATCCTGCCTCTCATTGCTTTGGCTTTTTGTTCCTCTTCAAGGTTTCTTGGGGGAGTTGAAGGCGTCATCCCTTCATTTAAACACCCAGTGCCATCTTTTAAGCTTCCTCGATAAGTTCCTCCTTCTAGGGTCTAAAAACCAAAGCATTATAGAACAAATGTTAACTTTGATTTGCAAAGCTAGAGTTACCTTCTGTTGCAATAGTCGCCTCAGCAATCGTGAGTAGTGGAAACTGAAAACAGACTAATGGGGCAGTGGTTATGTCCCCCGCTGCCCCGCCTCAGAGGTTTGGTTATATTTCAAGTGGATATAGAAAAAGACAACCTGAAACCCATAGTCTGATTCACTGCAGCACAGCAGAAAGCATACACCATTAAGCACAGGATGAAAATGTTGGTTATGCTAAAATAAGCATCTCAAAATAATTCAGAACAATCTGCAAAGAGAAAAATCCCATGGCCTTCCAAAATGTGATAGAATTAGGCTACAAGCATTTAGAATGTTGTTCTGTGGAAGATTAAATGAAGATACCTTCCAGTAAAGTAACATACAAAAAACGGAGACATTGGTCTGAAACCCATTAAATATTACTGAGTTCACTACGGGAGGCGAGGGGAAGAGGGGAGGGAGAACAGACATCCTGCTATGAAAATCTCTAATAGACTTAATATGCACTTTATGTTTATCAGTCTCACTTTAATTTAAACCTTTTTGGTAGCTGTGAAATTTCTAGAAGTTCCTCTTCTTTTCTAGTGTCCTGCTTCTCCAGTCACAACAAGCCTATTTCATTCTGAAATACCTGTTTCCTTCAAATGCTCAACTTCGCCCTCATCCAAGAGCATACAACCCTGAGGACAATACTTTCCCCAACCAGAAACTCTCTCTGTGTGCTGAAGTCTCAGACTGAGAAAGCACTGAAACCAAATTACTACTTCTATTGCGGAATCACTTTGCCAGATAAAGCTGGTTCCACAGATTCATAGGAATTCCAGCACCGCTTGTTTTATTATTCTCCTCACCCTGAAAATGAGTGCAAGAAAATGAACCTTCACAGGCTCAGCATTAGGTCTCCCTCAACTCTGACTTTTTCATTGAGCAAAACTTGTTTAAGCTGTAGCATTTGCCCAAGTTTACAGGCCCAGGGATGTTTTACCCTATAGAGGATTGTTTCAAGGAACAATTAAAGGAAGGCAGAATCATCCCTTCCACACTATAAGCAACTGCCCAATAGAAAGAAGATTGTAAATTGCAAATGCATTACAGTAAAATCTAGAATAAATCCTCTGGCTTTAGTCTATAGTGCTTTCACCATGGTAGAGATCAGAACAAAAAATGAGGAGAATTTTTTTTATTTTTAAAATAGCAGAAGAGAAAGTGACACAGGTGGTGCTTTAATTTCAGTAAGGTTAATCACAACTATTATACATTAAGAGGTTAAACAATTTTGCTATTTAGTAGGAATGCAGATTCATTAAAATTTTCAGAGATACTTAGGTCAAGCAATAACGGACAGCTGCTTCATAGCTAAACTCCCATGGTAAAAAAAAAAAAAGTTACCATATGATAAATAAGGCCTTGCCTTTAATATAATCCAAATGTTTATGTCTGTTCTGAGGAATGGCTCTTAGACACGAATATATGAAATTCACCAGTATCATACAGTTCAAAGGCTACACAATGCTTTGAAAATTTAACTCTGACTTTGGTGCAACATCTGCACAGAAGCTTGCAACTGCATTTAATTTTAGTTGTGGAGTAACAACTATTAGAACTTCTACATTGAACTGGAGAGTCTAAAGGTTAATAAAAATGCAGCAGGTGCAAAGGAGCAAGGAAATAAGGCAGACTGTCGAACTCATGCTACAGAGACAAGTTATGCCTATTCTGTAGATAATTTCAGAGACACTACACTTACCAGCTTACTTTTGACCAACTTTTCTATTGCACTGACAAGATCCGCAGCAGTTGGGACATCAGAGGAGCTCTGACGAGCAGCTAGCAAAGAGGAGGACTGCAAGACACCAGTTTGCAAAGGAAAAGCAGGTTAGCAGGATGAGAAGGGGTTAGGAAAGTGACCAAACCAGCAATCAGCGAGGTAATGTTTGGGACTCAAGCAGGAAGAACATGGGCGCGTGAGGATCACATGCATGGTGTTAGGTGGCTGACTGTCACCAGACTAGTAAAGCACAGAATTAGCACTGGAATTCTGGTGGCATTTCTGTGCAGGATTCAAAAATTAGTTGCTAAAAGAACAGGTTAAAAGGGCGACCATATTTCCCAAAGGAAAACGGGACACTGTGCAGGGCTGGCCTGACCCACTTGCCTGAGCCTCCCCCTAGGACTGGCCCAAGTCATTCGCCCAGCCCTCCTCCTCTGCGGAGGGCTGGCATTACCACTTGCCTGCCTCCCTCCCTCCCCATTTTCCTCTGCACCCCTCTCCCTTTTTGGGGGGGCAGAAGTGGGTATTTGTCCCTGATTAAGTGGGCATGAACAAACAGGACAAATGCCCACTTTTGTAATAAAATAAAAATAACGACGACAGCCAGGACAAGGCTTAAAAAGGAAAAAAAAGGGGGGGGGGGGGACAGTCCCAGCCAAAACAGGATATATGGTCACCCTATAATTTAGAAAAGCAAGTTTCCTTACTCATGTTGCAAGTCACAGGTAGATTATAATGAACAAACATTTTAAAATTCATTTTCTTCCTTTCCAGGATCTCAATAGTTTTACAGACACTACAAACTGATCTTGCTTACCCAAAGGTAGACAATACTATCACCTTGATTTTACAAGTGGGAAAGTGAAGGCACACTGGGTTTAAACACACCACACACCATTTTCAAGAAGTAAATGTGACCAGCACTCCTTGGGAAAACAAATAAGTCAGGCATCAGGTGTCATGTGTTGGGCATCCAAAAACTGAGGCAAAGTCAACAACTTGGGCAAGGAATTTAGTCAGTTTCACTTGCTGGTTCTCATACATTAGCACCATTCTACAACATTTGGGTTGCAAAGAGTTTTTTTTAATTTTAAAACTATGGCCAGGCCTATACTACGGGTTCTGCAGGCACAGTTGTCAGGGATGTGAACAAATGCAATCCCTGACCAACATAGCTATGCCAGCAAACTGAGGCAATGGGTCCCCCCACACACACACACACACATATACTTCTGCTGGGTGGCCTGCCCCCCCCAGGCCCAGGGCCGGCTCCAGCAAAACAAGCAGGTGCTTGGGGCAGCACATTTCTACGGGCGGCATTCTGGTGCTGGCCATAATAGGCGAAGACTCCAGGGCATGGGGAAAAAGTGCCCCCGCCACCCCAGCTTGCCTCCGCTCCGCCTGCTCCCCTGAGTGTGCTGCTGCTCCACCCTCCCTCGCCTGAGAGGGAGGGGGAAGAAGCGGAGCGGTTGTGGGCCCAGGGGAGCAGGCGGAGCGGAGGTGAGCTGGGGCGGCACCTGGAGGGGGGCGGCGTGGTGCTCCGGCTCTGGCCGCCGGGGAGAGCAGGGCCGTGACTGGGCTCGCCGCCCTCCCCGCGGCGCTCCGAGCGGGGAGGCGGCGGCAGGAGGCTTTTTTGCCTGGGGCAGCAAAAAAGCCAGATACACTTTGTCACGCGAGAGCCCAGCAGCGACGTAAGGGGGGGGGGGGAGAAAATGCAGCATGCCGGGGGGAGGAGGTGGGACTGGGGATTTGGCAAAGGGGTGGATTTGGGACAGGAGCACAAAAAAGAAAAGGGGGGGGCGGCCAAAATTTTTTTTTGCTTGGGGCAGCAAAAATCCTAGAGCTGGCCCTGCCCAGGCCTCCCCATCCCCCAACATTGCCACACGTCCCAGTTTGAAAGCCTCTGTTCAGACCAGAGGCAACACATGGGGCAGTCATGTGCCCCCCAAACTTTTAAACTGTGGGCCCTCCCCACTCTCAATGGTTATGCATCACCTCTGCCAGCAAAAGCCCCCAGCATAGATTTAGTTATATTGGCAATGCTGAACCAACAGCTTGTTCTGCTCAGGTGTGGGGGGGGGGGGGGGGGGAGAAGGGGGGGGGGAGAAGGGGGGTAACCTATGGCAGCATTGGCCTGTGCTGGCAAAGGAGTGCTTTGCCCGTACAGCATACCGATATAGGAATACCTGTAAGGTGCTACTACTCAGGACCAGGCCTATGAAAGGAAAAAAGTGCTTCAAAAACACACCCCTATGTTCAAAGAAACAGCTCTACAGGTGTTAGCTTAGGGTTTTAAGACAAAACCCTAACGTTGTTGAACTTGGGTTCCCAAAATTCAGCACCTAAATCCATATTTAGCATCTACACTTTTTTAAAACAAGTGCTCTAATTGTCAATAGTGATGAGCACCCACAATTGAGCACAATCAATAGGTGCTATGAACCTCCAGCACCCTGAAGACAAAAAACACACCTACGTGAGAAGAGTCAGGCGGATAAAAGATCTATACTAGCTCATCTGAAAATACATTTATCCTGTACTGAAGACAAGTGCTGACTGCATCTCTGTGCCCCTTGATAATAGGCTCTGTGCACGATTTAATGGCAGCCAGCTATAAAGAGTCAACTGCCTTTACAGTCTATCCCATTAGAATTATAAAAGGCTTATTTATCTCCTCAGTCACTTAGTGAAGGGTTGCAGCTTTTGGGGGGAGGGGGAGGAACAAAGAAGGGTATTGCTTCAATGAAGTCACTACTCAAGTTCTAATGAGTGCACACTGGAGATTAAGAAGTGTTGGTGAATAAGACCCAGGAGAAGTGACATTGGAGATTAGGCATGTGGCCATCTCATTAGACAGACTATTGTGTGTGTGTGGGGGGGGGTGGAGGTGTCAGAAAACTGACATGGGAGGGCTTACTACTGTTGAATGACAGCAGCAGGGAAAGGGGGCAGAGGAGACTCACTCTACTCACTTGTCTTGAGGCAGTTCAGAAAATGAATATATTGCCATTCTCTTTTGTAATTTTACTTTCACCCAAGTGATGCATCTAATCAACAGCTCTAATTAAAACAAAAAAGTTACAGATAATCAGGTTAATTTACCATTCAGAGGAATTCGCTTCAGAACCAGAATGTAATAATCTTTAAATTCTTATTTAAGATTACATGCAGCTATTGAAGCAGGAGAGGCATCTCTAGCAAAGAGACTGACAAGCAGGGTTCTGAAGAGAAAATAGCTGGATGTTTAAGCCACCATTTTCAAATGTAGGTGCCTAAGTAAGTGGGCCTGATTTTCAGGAGATGCTCAATGCCGTAGCTCCCACTTATTTCAACTAGTGTTGAGCCTGCTCAACACTAGTGAAAAGTCAGCAATGTTGATATCTCAATGGTGATGTAGATGCTTAATATTGAGCACTTATGTTTTTTGTATTTATACTGTTTTACATTTTCAGACCACTGTAGAGACATGAAACCAAAGCTGGGGGGGGGGGGGGGGGAATTTGTGCCAATACTGGAACTTTTAAATGGTTTCATAAGAAAAAGTCTTGATATGGAATAAAAAAAAAAAGTTAAAAATGCACAAGTCTTCCAGCTTCAAATTAAAGTAAACTAGATTCTCTTTAACTACAATGGGTGCTTATAGGGACAAATGAAAGTGGTGTTAGAATTTCCCCATATGCAAGCTGTGTTCCTCATTATTTTGGTAGTCAAGGTCCTCACAATCAGCATGTGCAGACTCACAATATTCCAGTTAGATAGGGAACAGAATGGAGCTAATCACTGACTGTTCCTCCAGCCAAAATCAGTTCCTTTTAAACCAAAAAACATTTAAAAAAGAATTTTTCCTTGCCAAAACCAAAAGGAAAGAAATTGTTTCAATCGAATAAAATGTTTTATTCGGCATTTTTAAATGAAGTGTTAATTTGAGAATACTTGGTTTCAAAAACATCAATACATTTTGTTTTGACGTGTCTGAAGTTTTTCCCCTCCACCCTCCTCAATTTTTTGGCTCAAACTCTCCATTGATTTTACAACTAGTTGTGATGCCCTGAAAAGTGTGGCATTTGGCAAGTTTGCTATTTGTTAAGAAAAAGTGTAGCCAGCTCTAATAGGGAAGTACTATTCTCATTTTACAGATAGACAGCGGAGGCACAGAGACGAAGCAATTTGCTCAAGAAGTCTGTGGAGGAGCAAGGAACTGAATCCAAGTCTCCCAAGTTCCACATTAGCGTTCTATCCACCAGACCATCCTTCCTCTCATAAAGACAGGACCTCAATGCAGAGTAAAGTCAGAGGCACAGTTTCAAGCGAGTGGCGAAGGCCCATACTAGGCTGTTTACATAAGGGTGAATGTTTGAAAGTGAGTGTGTCAACTCACACCCCAACCTGCATTTTAAAAACACCTAATTCTGGATCCATGCTCAAAAGTTAGAATACAAGCCAAGTCTGCCAGTTATTCTCCTTTGGGATGGGGGAAGTAATCAGGATGCCAAAAGGCTCTGTAAAGTTTATCTATATGGAGAAGAAAACGGATTAGTTCATCATTGAGTGTTAGAGGATCATGCATGTACCATAGACACGAAAAATCTCCTGGCATGTTAAGCATCAGAAGTGGTGACCAGAGGCACGAGACAGATTAAAAACAAAAATCTAAATTCTACAGGCAACCAGCCAGAAATCAGACTAATACCATACTGGTATGGATCCAAAGCTTGCTCCCCCCATCCCTTCTCCAGACAGCCAGCAGTACATGCAATACATAAGGTCAAGAGTCCATGACTCCCAGCTGCTGCCTGCCAGTCTTGCTGCCACCACCCAGTGTTTTAACAGAAGCTGACAGATGAGAGGAGTGCCCCTGAATCCACCCTGTATCACTCTGATCCATGGGTCCACGCACTGGCTAGCTGGCAGAGACTTGCTGCTCACTGCCCTTTCTGAAGCTCCTAACCTGCCATAATCCTCCCCAGAACCAGCAGATTTTGGGGCAGACTTCCTGATCTCTCCCATTTTTGCCTCTTTGCACACAGTAACTAACTGGATCTGGAGGGGAGGGAAGTATAGTGTTAAAAATGGATGCCACGAGAAAAGTAAGGAAGCAGCTAACAAGAGAACAGATTTGTAGGAGTTGACAGAGCAAGGAAAAAAATAAAATATGTAGACAAGACAGACAACCAAGGCAATTAACTGAACACAAAGCAGATCCCTGGATCAAATTCACAGGCTAAAGTCTCCCCTCACTCCAAAGCAAACCGAAATAATCCAAGGATTCATTTTATACACCATTATGCCATTCATCACAGCAGAATGCCTCCAGCAGCCTCTCAGTCACAGGCAGCTAAACAGCACTAGCAATAAGTAAAACTCCCCAAAAAGCCATAGAGCTCACTTTCCAAAACACAGGCACCTTAATATCCACATTGGGTGATTAAATGGACATTCAGGCACCTAAACAACAGTAATCTGGGTGCCTGAGAGTCCAGATGGCTAGTCTAAGATGCCCAAGTTTGAAATCTGAGCCTGTAGTAGCAGAAATACAGATAGCACAATAGAAGAGAAAAGCTTATTGACAAGTAGCCTACCAGCACGATGCACAAGCATGGGAAAGAACGAAAGATTCCTATAGGACTTTGAGCACCTAAGTTGTTGCTACAGTGCAAAACAAGAGAAGTTGGCATTGGTTTTTTGGTCAGGGGAGTGAGTACTCCCAGCTGTCTCTAGAGACCCAACAAGTAATACTTTGACCTTATATAGCACTTTTCATTTCTAAGTTCCAAAGCAGTTTAGAATGGTGCATAAGGACCTCTCTCCCCATTTCACAGATAGGAAAGCTAGGGCACAGAGAAGTGAAGTGACTTACCTGAGGTCACACAGGAAGACACTGGCAGGACTTGGATTAGTGCCCAGGTGTCCTGACTCCCAGTCAATTTCCTTTCTGGATCTCATGCATTTGATACTATGTCTGCTCCATTCACTGGGGCCAAAACAATCACCAACCAGCACATGCATTGCTATTGCCAGATACCAAGGGCACATATATATATATACATATATATACACACACACACACACACACACACATACACACATACACACACGTTTCACAAGTGGAATTTATGTAATATATAAGTAAAGTTATAGAAACCCTGAACACACAAAACAAAGAAGTGTCCTTATGCACCAAAGCAAAGACTACAAGGTTGGATTGCTCAACGGGCACCATTTTCTTAAAAGCTATTCAGTGAAGGGTTCTGAACAGCAGCACAAGAAAATTGTCCACAGTAACCAGACTGCCCTATGTCTACTGGAAGAATTATTCACTATTAATAATGTAGTCAAATGAATAAAGCATAGTCATTTGGGGGAGCACAACTAGCCAGCAAACTGGTTAGCAGCAAAGTCCTACCATCTCATCCTGCGTAGGGTCATTGTCAAAAATCTTCATAGGAGGAGGAAGTGGTGTGTGGGATTCTTCATCTGGCTCATCTTCTCCCCAACCCTTCTTACTCTTCTGAAAGCAAGATCATCATTAGACACAAAAAGGCTGGTTATATGAACACACCACTTCAGAGCCAAGCATAAAGGTAGCTAGCTAATTTCTAATACAATAGCTGTCTCAACATAGATATGGGGCAGGGAGGATTATGGATAAGTCTGGCTGCCATGACAAAAGGAAAGTCATAGTAAATATTTTTTTTATTATTATTGAGCGATCAGCCAGAGACAATATACTCTTCCAAAGCAAGTTGTTGAAAGCCATTAACTAATAGTTAATGGGACACTTAAAAAAAAAAAAATCTTCCTATTTACTCTATTGCCTGACAGAGGCCACATCTAATTTAGATTAATAAAAGGTAATGTAAAGCTTTGAGTTTCTTATCTCCCCCCATGCATTTAAATAATGCGACCTTCATTTTCTGTTCAACTTTCACACTAGAGCTGCTGACAGGATGGATCATGAAGTAACAAATTCTAGTCAGAGTGTGACACAGGGAAATGGTGGCCATTATTGCTACAGACAAATATTTAACAGCAAAAAATGTTGGTATGGCTTACAAAAGTTAGTGTTTTCTTTTAATAGGAAAAAAATCTCAGTTTAAAAATATAGATATCAGCATAAATTGTTGATCATTGCTCAAGAATGACTACTGTGCATCTTAATCTGGAATTCTTGTTTAGCAATTATATTGAAACAAACACCAAACATCCTGATGTACAATAATTTTGAAAGTCTCAGCCCTAATTAATGCTAGATTTTCAAAATGGAAGGATCATATCTATGGCACAAATATAATCAATTTTGTTTTAGTTATTCTGAAGTGATATTAGATCTTTCATAATCACACTGTAGTTTTCCTGTAAGCACAAAAGGAGGTTCTCCACCACTCCCACTCAGCCCCACACCTAACTTAGCACACTTTTAAAGTGAAAGTAAATGAGAACAAGGAACCATTATTCCAGAATAAGAGTATGTACAAACAATTACTCAGGAACAGCTGTTCCTGACTATGTGTAAACGAGTCCTTATTCTGGATTGACAGACAGACATCACTGAATGCTCTGCCCAAGATACAGTCTCATCTGCATTACTGTTAATACATACCTCATCTGCACTGTCCCCTTGAGGAGTGGTCTCATCTCCAGGCTTCGGTGAACCAAGGTCAAAGCTCTTCCTGCCATCTCGCACTTTCTTTTGTTTTTTTATGTTACTCTCAGTCTTCCCACTGTTCAGCCGACGCACAGGACTTGTCAGCCATTTTTTCAGTGTGTTGGTTGAACGCTTTGGGCCAGGAGAGCTCTGGATTGAGTTAAGGGATGACTGAGGCTGCAAGTTGGCCACTGATTCTGACTTGCCTCCATTTTCATTGGATGAGACTGAATATGCATCTGAAGGAAACAAAACAGATAACTGATGACATTGCCTGCTGGCATTCTGGGACTACCCTAGATTAGAATGTACCATGTTACGGTGCCTGGGGATTTGTGCAAAGCAGAACAAAATAAAGATGTTTTGAAAAATAATTTGTCGAGTGTTGAACAAGTCAGTGTTTTCTTCAGAAATGAATTCTAGAGCAGAGCCCTCTTCACTGCATATCTGATTGAAAAATAAGATGATTAAGATTCCTCTAAATCCTACACTTATTTCCCTCCATATTACCTGTACTTGGTAAACAGCACACACAAAACTGTAACTAGATTCTCAGTTCCTACCCCAGCCTCCACTGTGAAGTGAGAGCAAGGCACAAAATAGCAACAGGGAATACCAAAGCTCTGCCAGCCATCAGCACCTAGTCAGTCTGTTCCATTTTGTTTCAACTACTGCCTGGAAACTTAAGTGATCACATGTAAGTACTGTGTGTCTTCTGATAACCTAAAAACCCACCAGTGTACAGCTGAGTCCCTGAGCGTGTGCTAGCTTCTTGCAAGAAGTGGGAAAGTAAAGTATAGCTTCGAGAACTGCTTCAAAGTCATTCCTGACAGGCTCCTCTTTTTGCAGGTTCCCTCCTCCTGCTCAGTAAGTGATGTCCTTGGTTTGAGTGAAGCCTCCTTGAACCTTTGATCTGGATCAGTAGTGGCTGGCTCTAGATTCAAAGTGAATCATGCTGTGCAAAACTGACATCTTTAGATCTGGCAAAAGGTAAATGTCACTCCATTTATTTCAAAGCATTGAAACCTATTTTGGAAAAATAGGATTAGGAATTTTGTACAGATTCCACTTGAGTAGCTGATTTTGTTTTCAGGACAGCAGAGGTTATATGTACTGTATCTTTTAAAGATTGGCAAGGAGCCAGGCAGTAGGGCAGCCAGGGAAAGTAGTTGACAGAACCTCTACAGCCAAAAGGAGACTCGGGGTTTGGGGATAATACGGTGTTCCTTCAGTGTACAGAAGTGTACTTTGACGTTGCCTGATCAACTTCAATAATCCTGGCTGATTTCAATTGAAAGTGTAGGCTCCCGTTCTCCCGTGTGCTGGGTCTGCTTCTCCCAGTGCAGACTTAGAAAACAGGGCAGAAGGGAGAGCACCCAGCATTGCAGAAGCTCCTGTATTATCTTGTCTTCCCTACCCCACAAAGAGCGCATAGTAAACAGACAGGGAATAGAGGATGTGGATGGGTTGGGTTTAGCGTGCGGGTGCTGGATGCGGTGGTGGGCTGTAATATACAGGAGGTCAGACTAGATGATCTGGTGGTCCCCTCTGGCCTTAAAACTTTGACTCTCTCCCTCTATACTCCTGCAATTCCAAGCTGCCTGGAGGCTGCTGACATCTGACAAAAATAGCCAAGTCCTAGCTTGTACCAGGTGACTGGTGCAGCACTTGCTGGCTCTAGGATTGGTTGGCGCTCAAAACTGACTTAATGGCTCTGTGGATCAGTAATAGGATAATGGACCCGTTACCTCCTAGGCTGCTAGTTCAAATCCATCCCAGGCCAATAAGGACCAAAAGTCCACATCTTGACCATTCAGCAGATTGTGTGAAAGGAGATCTGACTGGTACTCGGTAAATGGTTTTGCACATCACTAAAGCCACAACCACATTTGGCATCCTCTCTGGCAGACACAGCCGCAAGACTGAATTACACACACCCAGAGAATTGTGAAAATTGCCCTTTCTTCTCAGGCGGATTCTACAAGAGAGGCCCATTGTTGGGAGTGGGCAGTGGGGGAAAAGATAGATGGAAAAGGCCAATTAGGTTATGGGGAACCCATTCCAATGGGAGCTCATTGCACAGCACATTCTGCTGTCAGAATGCTCTCTTTTCCTTTAATCTCATGTGTTCCACAATACTGGAGACTTAAAATTCCACTTGCCCTACAGGAGTTTCCTGCTTATAGGGTGAATTCCATGGCATAACACTGATTTCCCACAAAACAAGACATTTTTCCCTTCAGGACAAGTTCACCTTACTTGTTCCATTTGTTGTTTTGCTTTCCTAATGACAGAGTCTTGTTCTGACAAATTGTGATTATACAGCAATGAATTCAAATGGGTAGTGAATTCAAATCACTAGATTTATTTACCCTCCCATCAGTGCCTCTCAGTAAGAAGTAGAGAGAAGATGGCTGATCTTCTGGTGGAGTTTGTTTTGGATCATAATGTTACTTTGAATGTAAGATAGGGGTTTCTTTTCAGGTTTGTCTGTGCATACTAATCAGCAGACAGCTGCTGTTAGAATCCCCTCCCCCTGGCCCTCCAATGAGCATAGTACTCTATGGCCTTGAATACCCTGCAAATGGGGCTAGCCCTTAATGTGTGTGCAGTACACCAGTACATGTTTAAATTGAGAAACAAAAGAATCCACTCTCCATGGCTGCCAAAGCGGCACCTTCCATGAGCCCATGAACAAGTTTTGTACATGTCAGTAACTTTTAAAAGTTATTTTAACTGCTAGAGTAGCTACTCTGTTAGGGTTACCATATTTTGAGCCTCCAAAAGGAGGACACTCCACGGGGCCCCGGCCCACGCCCCGCCCATGCCCCAACTCCGCCCCTTCCCCAAAGTCCCTGCCCCAACTCCGCCCCCTCCCCTGCTTCCCGCAAACATTTGATTCGCGGGAAGCCTGAAGCAGGTAAGTGGGGTGTGGGGGGAGGAGGCGCGGCTCAGTCTGGCCCCCCCGGTGTCTCCAGCCTGGGTCGGCTCGGGCTCTGGGGTGCTGGCCCGGGACCTGGCCGAGCACCCCCGGCCCGCCCAGCACTGCCGGTCCCCGGCCAAGCCCGGCACCGCATGTCCCGATTTTCAAGGACATGTCCGGCTTTTTGGGATTTCCCCCCGGACGGGGATTTGGAGCCCAAAAAGCCGGACATGTCCGGGAAAATCCGGACGTATGGTAACCCTATACTCTGTGCAAAGATAGCTTCCTGGAAACAGATGGCTGTTCAGTTTCAAAGTGGAACATTTCAGTAATAGAGAGACTTT
Source organism: Terrapene triunguis (assembly GCF_002925995.2). Taxonomy (NCBI): domain Eukaryota; kingdom Metazoa; phylum Chordata; order Testudines; family Emydidae; genus Terrapene; species Terrapene triunguis. The sequence goes on along the minus strand of NW_020664413.1, from coordinate 10,788,305 downwards.
GCTGAGTGAAGAGATGCGGAAAGTGTGCATTCCACAGCTAACATGCAGGGAGTTTAAACTGGAGAGGGAAGGGAAGTTGTGTCCTGCACTCAAAAGTGCAAAGTTACCATTCTAAAACCTTGAATTTTGCTGACACAACAGGGCATGCTGATAAAGCTTGGCTTTCAAAGGAACACGTGAGTCATGTGAATGGAAAGTGTCTGAAGCCTATCAGACAGCAGATAAGCTAGCCACTGAAAACAGCTCTGTAAGCCTCTCCTACCTATTTAGCATTATTTGATTAACACAAAAGAGGCTGAAAATAAAATCAATAGTAACTGACTGAAACCATGCATTTTTAAGGTCTTTGACCTTAAAAAGACCATAGTCAAAGTTGGTGGGCCAAAAAACCAACCTTCTCCCCCTCCTGCCTTTGGAACAATACATTCCAGAAGGTCTGCCTATCATCTGGCCATTTTCAAACTAGTTCTTCCTTTTGCCACTCCAGCAGAAAAGTGATAATCTGGGCATTGTTAATGTTTGAGGAGCCAAACTTTAGCTTCTCTTAGCCTATTGCAAACTAAGTAATCCCCTACATTGTTCATAAATTAACTCTAAACATGCAGAACAATGCTTTGTTTTGTGACCTGAAATTGTAAAATAGTAACCCTCCCCGTCCAGAGAGGCCCTCTGTGCTGGCAAACTACTACTACATAAACTTGGACCAAATCAGTTAAACCAGGAAAGATGCAGAATTGGGCTAATTTGAGTATCTTTACTTGGGCAAATATCCCACCATGGTCAATGAAGACCCTGCCCTCGTGATGACTAAGAATAGGACACAATTAGCCAAACTTGGTTTCAAAACTGAATTTATAGGGGTATTTAACCATTCTCTAGACAAGGAGGTGTGTGTGTATATTACATACAATTTTTTAAATGGTATCTAATTTGCCCTTGGACAGTAAAAAAAAAACAAAACAAAACACAGATGTTACCATAGGATCCATAGATATACCAGATTAACGATACATCATAAATCACAGCTATAGAAGGGCCACTGTTGCTTCCTGAGCACCTGCTCGCAGCTAAGTACCATTCTGTTATGGCCTACCTCAGTTTCCCTCCTCCCCCCATGCTGTAACAATGAAGTCAAGGAGAAGACAAACACTCTACTTTATGGCAGTATACCTCCCTTCAATAAAATCTTCTGAAAGGAGCACTGGTACAATTGTTTAAAAGGCTCTTTCCTCAGAGCCTAGATGAAGTGCAAGAATCCCAAAATAAAATAAATAAATAAAAAAAACCACCACCACTCCTTAGGTTCCAGTCACAGCTCCTTCTACTTTAAGGCCTCAGTCTCCTCCAATGCTTTGAGTTCTGCAGACTTTCCCCTGATTATTCAAGGTCTCTCCCAGGCCTCCCTGGCTGCAGAATTTTTGCCTAGTTCAGGCTTCCTGGAAGCTCCCTTTCTCCTCAGGAGCTCTGTGGGAGTTCCTTAGCCTTTTATCATACCCAGTTGCTTCCCTGTCTAATTAACTGCCTCCCAGTTATTCAGTGAACTAACTACTCCCAGGTGAACCTGGGTTACCTCTGACCCCCTTGTGGAGCCGGTCAGAGGTAGGCTTGGCTCTGACACTGACACGTCTAACAAAGTGGGTATTCACCCACAAAGGCTTATGCTCCAATAAATCTGTTATAGACTAACAGGGGTAGGCAACCTTTCAGAAATGGTGTGCCGAGTCTTCATTTATTCACTCTAATTTAAGGTTTCACATGCCAGTCATACATTTTAACATTTTTAGAAGGTCTCTTTCTATAAGTCTATAATATAGAACTAAACTATTGTTGTATGTAAAGTAAGTAAGGTTTTTAAAGTGTTTAAGAAGCTTCATTTAAAATTAAATTAAAATGCAGACCGCCCACCCCCTCCAGACTGGTGGCCAGGACCCGAGCAGTGAGAGTGCCACTGAAAATCAGCTTGCGTGCCACAGGACTCTTTGTTGCTTTTTTACAGATCCAGACTAACACGGCTACCCCTCTAGTTTTGTGTATGTGTTCTAGTCGTAAGGTTGCCAACTCTCCAGATTGTCCTGGAGTCTCCAAGAATTAAAGATTAATATGTCATTAAAGACGGCTATGTGATGAAATTTCCAGAAATATGCCCAACCAAAACTGGCAACCCTATAGAGGGTCTGAAAAGTGACTTGCTATTTAAACACCCAGTTTACCAAATCTTTTTACAGGGGTATGATGTTCAGAAAGTCATGAATAATCTGCTCTCTGAAAAATTATGCCCTTTGAAAGGGTGTCAAATTGAGCATCCAACTCACTGATCACTCTTGGAGTTTCTGGAGACTTTATCAAGTGTTCAAACCAGGTCAGATATCCCTGATGGGGGAAAAATTAAGTCAATTATATTTTAGACTTATCAGTGGATTTCTTCAGTCTGATGTCTTCAAATAGATTGAAATTCAGACAGCAAGGGGTATCAAGTGCAACAGCGAGGATTTGCTAGGACTCTCTTCTAGTCAGAAAACTACTGGAGTGAATATGCGCTAGAAGCAATTTGGTTAAGATGATCCAGGGTGAAGTGTGGAAAGGATACAGAGTCACATTTCCTGTTACCTGCAAAGACTGACTGACTTTTTGCCCTCACTTTAAGGGCAGACTGCAGGAACAACAAGTTTTTCTGGAACAGCTGCAGAGTACAGCAAATGAGTATATCCATGTATATCAATGTCACCACTATGCCACAACAGAACTTTAGAGGCTTACCTGGTAAACCAAAAGGTCTACATTTGGGTTCAGTAGACGAACATGGCTGGATAAGTTTCCTGCCCAAACCACGGGGGGGGGGGGGGGGGGGGCGCAGGGGGGGAGAAGAAGAGTGTGTCTGAGGGCTTTTCTACTTGAACATGGACACTGCTGACTCACATTAACAGGCCTTTAATCTCTGATCTGGTCCTGTTTCAAAGATTAGATCAAAGCCCATTAACAGATTGTTAGTGTGCATCAGCACAGTACAGATGGTCAGTTAGGGGATGGCAAGCTAGTATGGGGTAGATACACAACCCAGATTGCCAGGAACAAAAATTTTCATGTAGATAAGCCCTGAGGCATCTCTAAACAAGTCTCCAAGAAATCCATTGTTTGGCAGCATGACAATAGCAGATATTCACAATCAGAATAAAAAGCCTTAACATTTGAAAGTTTTGCACTGCCAAATTAGTGAACTTGTTTATGGCAATATACAAAAACCTGTAGGAGAACACTTCAACCTTCCTGGCCATACAATAGCAGATTTTACGGTAGCCATCCTACAGCGAAAAAATGGCAGGACCAGACTTCAAAGAGAAACTGCTGAGCTTCAGTTCATTTGCAAATTTAACACCATCAACTCAGGATTAAACAAAGCCTGTGAATGGCTAGCCAACTAAAAAAAAAGCAGTTTCTCCTCCCTTGGTGTTCACACCTCAACTACTAGAAGAGGGCCTCACCCTCCCTGATTGAACTAACCTCGTTATCTCCAGACTGATTCTTGCCTGCATATTTATACCTGCCTCTGGAAATTTCCATTACATGCCTCTGACGAAGAGGGTATTCACCCATGAAAGCTTATGCTCCAATACATCTGTTAGTCTATAAAGTGCCACAGGACTCTTTGTTGCTTTTTACAGATCCAGACTAACAGCTACCCCTCTGATACTTGTTTATTCTTGTTGCTAAAATGGACTCTCTCCTAGATTTAAGGCTATTACTTGGAAGGAGGCCATTTAAATACAACATTCTGAATGAAAAAAAACCCTCAAAACTGAATCGTCAGAAATTGAATGCATAGCCCTTGTAACATTTCAAAAAGAGAATGTGGTGCCAGGTGACTGGTGTAAGCCATTTCAATTTAACATCCCCATCCCCCACACAGTATGAACTAGAAGAATGGAATGACCTTGTTAGAAATATTGGATTCAGCATTGGAGGCACTAGTCTCTCCAAGGACGTGCTGAAAAGACTTCTCACAACAATCAAATTACAGAAGGGGGGGGGGGAGGGCAGAAAAAGAGAAAAAAGAAAATCTCTTAGATCCACACTATTCAAACCATCTATAAGAGAGAAACTAGTTTGGGTGTCCCAAATGGCTTTTACTCATGATAGCTAGGCATTAGAATAGCTTACAGCTGTAAAAATTTCAGTGACTTACAGAAGGATAAAATTCTGTTTTAAGTCAGAAGAGCAAGATCACAGTATCTTAATGTGAAGTTTAACTTGGATTAACTCACTGTCTCCAAACAATTTTCTGTAGCAGTGGTGGACAACTGCTGGCTTCCTCAAAACAAAAAAACAAAAAACAAACAAACATACATGTAGGAATTTGATTTCTATGTTGCATTTCCAAGGTGCCGGTCATCTAAGCATTAATCCAGGTAGGGCAGAAGTATTTGACATCCTTGAGGTACAATCCAGTTAACAAGATTGTGAACCCCATTGGCAAACTCACTGAAATCAATGGGACTATGCCTGTGAATAGCCACTCACTAGTGGAGTGATGGCTTCATGATCTCTCCCAATGAACAGTCAATCAAGCTCTATTGTGCCTTCCAGAGCCCATTTTCCCATCTGCAGCAGTTATTGCAAGAAAAATGATATCTCCTTTAGGTGCAGAAGTGAAATATCAGCATAGGAGGAGAATATGGGTTCCATTCAAGTTACCAGTTTTGAAGAGCTTGAATTCCTTTGTACTAGAGTGTCTTGGAAAGCAGGGTTCTTCTGTGCCCACCATGTGTGCAATGACATTTGCATTAGCACTTTTTTTAAGTGTTCATTTACACAAATCTTCAGCTCAATCAGTGAGATGCTCACTCTTATTCTTGCAGCCTGAGACACTCTTCCCAAGTACATCCCATTCCCAATGTACGTACATACTAGTCTCAAGTCCATAATTTAGGGACTGATTCAGGTTCCTTTATTCATACTAATACTTTACTTCTCATGCCACACCATTTGAAGTCAGGAGGACTAATCAGGAGGTGAAGTTCTACTCAATGCATTTAAGGATGGCTGAATAAGGCCCTTGCATTGCAAGCTCTTTTGGGCTTGCAGGTGTTTTTGTATGAAGTATTTAGACACGCTAGTGGGTGTTAACACACACGGGCCAAAAATCAGATTAAAAAACCTTCAGCATTTGGGAGGATTGAAATCTAGATCCAAGCTTTACAGCTTGGGTACATTCTAGTCACTACATACACCTACTGTGAATTTGCAGCAGAGTTCAGGAAACAACAACCTACTGCATTAGAGTCAGGTTTGTCAGTAAAGAAAAATCTTCCTATTGCTTATACAAAAGCAGCCAGTTACACTGCTAAAAAGCTAACATTTGTCAACATTCTATTATAAAGAAGACTACCTTTTCAAATCAAAGCCACCACAAAAGGTTTCAGTAAACACAAAAACCCACAAGAATATGCAAATATGCAAAAAGCACCCACAGAGATGGAGACAGAAGACAATTGGAGTGGGATTCATTTAAAATTAGAGCTGTGCTAAACTTCAACAAAACAAGCACAAAATTGTCCACATTTCAGGTTTCCTTGTAGGTTCAGAATGCTGGTCAGTTTTGTTAGTATTCATATGTTTTAACAAGATGTGGCTGAATTTCAAGTAAGCCCAGGCAGAAGTCAGAAGAAACTGCGTGCTACCTGGTTTCATGTCTGAAAATAAAGACGGGCTCAAAATGCAAAATTCAGATTCACTTACAAAATTTGCACCTACCCTCCAAAGTATGGAAGATGTTTGGGTTCAGCGTTTTACTTTGGGCCCATCTGTATTGGAGATCAGACAGATGTTAGCAGTTTTCTATTTTAGTTTTGGGGGCTCATCTGATGCCCCAACTCAAAGTAACACTCAAGAGGCATCAGAATTCTCACTCGTCAGTTTCTTGGGATAAATAATTTCATCCACATATTCAACTGGCAAAATGATACAGACTTCATAGAGTAAAAGTTATTTGTGTAATTAATTACACAAATATTTGATATATAGAAAGCAACATACCTGGCTAAAAAATAAAAAGAGGCGTTAGAGCCAGAAGTGTGACAGACTTTCAATCTAGTGAAATTCAGAAGTTTCTGATTCAATGATGAACATGCAACAAGTCTGACTTTCAAAATTAACAGAAAAAGAAAGACTAAATTCGAAGTTATACTAGACATTTAGAACTTAAAAATAGTTTCTTTACTGAAAACCTGGTATTACTTGTAATGGACAAGGAAACAGAGATTGCTTTGATTCAGATGGTATTTAGAAGATGGAACTCCACCTACACTGCCCAAGTCAATAAAAGGTTTTAGAATTTAAAAAAAAAAAAAGTTACTATCCAGGGATTTCTAGAAAGCATAACAAATGCTACTGGGGGCTTCTATGTCTTAGGGTAATGGTCACTGCTCTTCCTGGGGTTAAGGAATGTACATCTCCCTGGTTATGCTGTTCAGACAGGATAGTAGGCCCAAAGCAAAATGAACAATCCAGGCACTTTGTGTACTTCGTATCAGTTGCATCTCCCAGCAGGAAATGATTAGTTGAGGTTAAGCATGTGACAATTTATTCTAACTAGCAATAAATCCCCAAAAGGCAACCTGCCATTAATTTCAGCTGAATAGGTTTATTTTTAGCTCAGTTCTTCCGACATGGATTTCTTCAGATTGCTCTGGGAAAGCTGACAAACCAAAACTAGTTGCCAGGTTTAGGTTGTGTCAAACAAGGGGTTATGTCTAAGAACTCCACTTATCAAACTGGCGTTCAGGAATGAGTTACTGCGACTCTGGGAAAGTTTCAAAGATGGAGTTAAACCAAAGGCCTGAAAAAGCAGCTTTGAAGTGTGCCGTCTTTTTTTTTTTTTTAAATGGAAGAGAAAGTACTAAAACCAGAGAGTGATATGAATAAGTCTAGCATCTCTGGGAAGAGAGGTAGCACAAGGGTAAGAAATCAGTAACAAAACCCAGTGAATTCAGACACTGCATCTTTGTTACTGTTCTATTAGAAGTAACTGTTGAAGTCAGTCTGGCAGAGAAATAGCTAGAACAATTAGTCATGGTGTAGCATGCAGAATTAAAGCTGTTGTTGTAGGGGAAAGGAGTCTTATTGCATAGTATCTGGAGGATGAGAGATCTAAAGCTAAGAGTGGGGTAGTACATGCAGTAATTACTTACAAGCTATGAGAGCAGCCAGCCAGAGAGGCTACAACCTGACCTAACACCTACAGAGTTAGAAGTAGCAGCACAGACACCTGCTGTCAGGTGAGCCTGACATACTCTGGTTGTCCCAGTCTCTCTGAAGTGTGCTCACATAGAACAGCAGAGACCAACACCAACACCTTCCTTAGTGAGGTGTTTTTGCTTACTGCTCTTATCAGTCTTCTTGACAAGCTAGTCTCTTTTCACAATTCACACCCCACCCACACCACTTGTGTCTTGTTTATAGTAGCCACTCTGGAGTTTGTGACAAGAATCACAAGGAAGCAACAGGTAGAGAGAGTTCATCAAGCAGTTCACTGTGTGAGGTAAATAATCCCAGCCAGCCTCAATCTAGAGTTGGCGTGCCAGAGGAGTGAGGTGCAACACCAAGAAGGGAAGCCTTACTTAGCTCCCCAGCTCTCAGAGCACCACAGATCTAGGCACTTGACTTATGCTGTGTGTAAAGGGGAGGCCATTCATTGTCCCACTCCGTTAGACAAGCTAACATTTACTAGAGAAATCATTCTGAAGGGTGAAAGAAGTCAGGATACCATGCGTAAGTGTTAAATATATTTTCTGCAAAATCTCAGGCACATTTGTTCCTAAATTTCCAGAAACCCCCACACGTACCAGGCAGAGGGGACACATTGTGAACCAGCTCAGAGCACAGCTGCAACAAATATCAGTCGGCTGGCACAGACATGGATAGGAGCATTCTCAGTGCTTAATTTGTAATGAAAGAGGTCTTGGGGCTTAAGCAATTTAACAAAAAAATTCATAATTGACGCACAAAGCCCAGAGGTGCTGGGGCTAGGCCCTGGCAAAAATTAAGAATGTAGTATTCTTCCCACAAGGCAATGTAGTTGGGTAAGCAGGTTTCTGGAGAAAACTCAACAACTTTGAATGCTGCTTTGTTTAGTTTCTGTCAGGGTGGGGGGGAGTTTGTACAAACCAATGTTTAGGTCAAGACTATTGCACATTTCTTTTTGGTGCTTAAAAATCCCCCCCCCCCCCCAACTCATTTCACTTTGGATTCACAGAGTGTTTCAATTTCATGACAAAAGTTAATAATTCTGGAAGTTCTATGCTGGGAATAGGGTGACCAGATCACAACACTAAAATATCAGGACACATTGGGGTGCCGTCAGCCCCGCCCACAGTCTACCTCTGCTCCTCCCAGGCTCCGCCCCCACTCTGCGCCAGGTCCTGCCCCCTCCCCATTCAGGCTCCCCCCCACCGCACCCTTCCTCATCCCCTGGCTCCCTGCATCCCTCCTCAGTCCCCCCACCCACCGCTTGCCTCCTCATCCCACCCGCCTGCCGTTCACTTGCCTCTTCACCCTCCTGCCCGCCACTCACCCCTACGGCACCGACTTCCCCTCTGCTGGGTGGGTGCTTACCCACCCACCCCCCGCCTCTGCCCTCGCTCTACCCCCATTCGACTCCCTTCCCCCACCTCTTCTCCACCTCCTCCCTGGAGTGCGCTGCATCCCTGCTCCTCCCCCCTGGAAAGCACTAAGCACCACCAAACAGCTGTTGGGCAGCGGGAAGTGCTGGGGCGGGGGGGGAAGGGGAGGAGTGGGGATGAGACAAGGGGGAGTTTGGCTGCAAAACTGAACACCCTAGCCCTGCCCCTTCCTTGAGACCACCCCCCTGTCCTGAGGCCCTGCCCCCCACTCAGTACATTTCCCCCTCCCTCAGTGGCTCGCTCTCCCCCACCCTCACTCACTTTCACTGGGCTGGGGTGCAGGAGGGGGTGAGGGCTCTAACTAGGGGGGGCAGGCTCTGGGGTGGGGGAGGGGGATCAGGGTGTGGGAGGGCGCTTTGGGTTGGGGCAGGGGCATGGGCTTGGGTTTGGGCTTACCTCAGGCAGCTCCCGGTTAGCGGTGCAGCAGGGCTAAGCCAGGCTTCCTGCCTGTCCTGACTCCGCGCTGTGCCCCGAAAGCAGCCAGCAGTAGGTCTGGCTCCTAGGCAGTAGTACAGCAGGTGGCTCTGCGCACTGCTCTTACCCACAGGCACCACCCCCGCAGCTCCCATTGGCTGCGGGTCCCCCACCAATGGGAGTGTGGAGCCAGTGCTCAGGGTAGAGGTAGTGCACAGAGCCCTGTGTGCGCGTTTCCCCCCCCGGCCTAGGAGCTGGACCTGCTGGCTGCTTCTGGGGTGCAGTGCAGAGCCAGGACAGGTAGAGACTAGCCGGCTTTAGCTCCGCAGCACCGCCAAGTGGACTTTTAATGACCCCGTTGGTGGTCCTGACCCAAGCCGCCTGGATCCCTTTCCTACCAGGTATTCCGGTCAAAAACCAGACAGCTGGTCACTCTAAGAGGGCCACTCATAGCAACAAAAACCTTTACATTTTTATTTCTGAAATACTATTTGGCAAGAGAGATTTGTGCATGCTCAACGTAAATTCAGTGATGTTAGGAAACCTTTGTGGAAACCTGAAGTTGTGAAGTAACCTAGAATTTTTTACAACCCACCCACCGCCACCCACCTGGTAGGTATGAAGTTGCACATGCAAGAAGCAGTGCATCATTTTTGCATACCACTAATAAAACCATTCACTAGAAATTATAAATATACCCTTGTTTCTTTTAGCATAAATCACCATAAAATGTTTAAACATCCATACGGAATCAGATTGATCAGCTTTTTAATTTGGATCTAGCTATTTTCTCTCTCTGCGATGGATGGCAGGGTAGCAGTCTGTGAAATACCATCTTTTATCCTAGTGGTGGGCACAAAAACAAAATTTGTTACACATACTTTCCAAGCAGCTGTTAATGAAAAACAAGGCCTATTCTTTTGCAGGGTGTCAAGGGTCAGCTTCATTCAGCAGCTCCCAAATTGAGCTACAGTAAGAGTTTTTCCACTTTTAATTAAGTGATTCCTCAGTGACATGACATCACCACCAAGGCCAATGTTGCCCTAGGCTCAGAGCAGGCCTTTTCTACTGTAGGACAAAAATCACTTCCCCTCTCCTCCTCCCTCCCCCAGGTGAGCTCAGAGAAATAGAGTCAGCATGAAGACATCTGACTAGCTTGTTTACAGCCCAGGAGCGCCTATCTCCTTATCTCAAAGGAAACTGCAGACATGCACCCCGCCCAGTTTCTAATGGAAAAAAATAGAAGCCACAATCAGATCATTACTGGTAACCAAAAGAGTTTTTGCACAGGTTTGGAGGGAAAGATCTATGGTTGGAATGGTGTCACTAACCCTTCCAAGCACACACAGGGTTTACAAAGCCTAGTCAGCGATGAGGAGTTCTCCTTTGACACTCAGAGGCTGTAAAGAACTCACAGCAGAGACTAATTCTTCCTCTACAAACTGACCAGTGCAGAATATACTGCTTAAATCACTTAATAGTGTTACTAAGTAACACTATTAAGGTAGGGCGAGAGGGACACAAGTGTATAAAGGGAAATGTGTATGGAGACAGTCCCACTACTCTCCTCTATTGAGGTCATAGGAAGCCTCATGTTAAAGAAAACTGGCTACAGCCAGGGCATAAACCCAGTATGATCTATGTGCATGTCTAATTGTGACTAGGATTAGGCAATGACAGAAAAACTGTACAGTCACGTAGATGTTCATGCTGGACTTTTTCCACTTACTCACTCTTAATATATTATTCAGCTCTGATAGTCCCAAAGACAGACACATGAAATAAAAAAAATAAGTTGTGGATGGTCCTGGGGCTAGAGTGGGCACCATATGACTAACCATAATGAGTGTAGAGCTGTTCGATGATAAACATGCCCAAAGCCACATTGCGTACTTCTGTGCCTGAGCTCCCAGTGCCAATTCCCAGAAGGTACTTCCTCCACCCCCTCGACTTCTAAAATTACCTAAAGAAAAATAGATCCTTGTAGCAAAGATAATGACGGTGGTTAAATGAGGTCTGAATAAATGTAAATGGTGGTCACCAAGTAAGACAGGCGGATCTGAATTACTGGTGTTTTATATTTTACTGTTTGAAAATTACAGAGGGAGAATGGGCAACCAGGTTCAAAAGACGCTAATTACCCTCATAAGGCTGTTAGATTTGCAAGAGGTTTCAATACACTTCTCTTTCAGAAACTCAAAACATCACCTGATGCCCCCAAATAGTGACAAGGGGAATATGCATCCGAAGAAGTGAGCTGTAGCCCACGAAAGCTTATGCTCTAATAAATTTGTTAGTCTCTAAGGTGCCAGAAGTACTCCTGTTCTTTTTGCGGATACAGACTAACACGGCTGCTACTCTGAAAGGGGAATACAGTATGTCTAGTCTGTCCCTTTGTTTTCATTTAACAGCTCATAAGGGGAGGGAGTAGCTTTGTCAAAACCTGATAAACTGGCAGGAGGAAGACAGGCCCACAGGAGATGTTATCTTTCACGTACTGAAGTATTAATGCTGAATTTGTTAGAGATCAGCAAGAAGGAAAATTTCTCCATTCTGCCTCTTGGGAAAGGGTTTCTCTGGACTGAGAAAAGCCTCTGCAGAACATACTGAGCTCTCAACATTCTGAAGCAGTATTAATGTTCTGATCTACCCACAGGCGATAGGACCCCAGTTGGTATCTTATTCCCAACTGTAGGATTTTCATTTCCAAGGTTGGAACAGCCCACTGACAGCTTTCAAAATACAGCAGCCTGTGCCAGTGTTCCTTTCTTATGAGTGGCTAGTTAGTATCAGAATGTCAAAATTCAGTTTTGCCTAGATCTTTAGCACTGCATTTTATAATGTGGATCATTTCCAAAATGCAGTGGTGCAGCATGTAATGTAAAGGGGTAGTCACCAGTCAAACTTTCAAATTGAGAGGGGGCTCTACCAAGTTACTCTCATTTCAAAGCCAAGTTCTAAAACAACTGAAAAGAGTATCTAGGAATACTTTTTTTGGGTAGTGGTGAGAAGGTGCATGAGAGAGATTCTTCTACTCTGTAGCCTGCTGGTTAGGGCAGTGGCCTGGGATAACAAAAACCAATTCTGAGCGGAGTTTGATCATCCCAGATCACTTTGAACCAGGTAAAGCAGGGACCTGAACTCAAGCCTCTCACAAACCAGGCCACTGCCCTAACCACCAGGCTGTTGGGTATTCTGGAGTCTCTCTCACTCTCTCTCAACTCAGGTTTCAGTCCAAAAACTGGACATTAACAAATCTATTTTTGCAAAACAAAAATAGAAGCCTAAAAAGCTGCCAGAAGATAGAATTGTCCTTCTAATCAAAACTACGTGTTAAGTACATAAATGGTGGCCAGTTAGGTGCTCTCATTCTGCACAGGCTTCACTTTGAACTGTCATTTTACTGACCTGATCGTCTACTGTGCTGAGGGAGAGAGAGAGCCATTTGCCAGATATATTCATGCATTTCAAGTCACCTAGAGGGAATACTGTAAATACTCAGGTCATGTAACCCAAGACAAACCCAGAATGTTTAAGTGTTATCACTTTACACTAAACTATTTTGCAGGTGAAGTAGGCAGCAGTTACTCTCACTCAAAGTACAGATATTTGAATTAATGTTTGAACATCATTTCAGATGATTAACTCACATATAAAAATAGGAAGGATCTGAAATACACTAGATTTGATGCACTTCAATTTTTATATTCTACTCAAACACATTTGCATTTCTAAGTAAAACATATTACTATTGGTAACTAATGGATGTCTTAAAGCAGAGTCCTTAGGCCACAAAAAGCTAATTGCATTATGCTAAATTGGATCTCAGCGATATACATGTTATACCCCCTAGAGGATTAATTAAGCTACATCTCTTCAAAACAGTCTCAGAATGCATTTATTCAGTGTGTGGTTAAATTATGCTGAGTTCTGCAATATTGACAGCATCTTACAGAACTGTTCCATGACACTGTCCAGTTGTGTCCTGATTTTCAGAGGTTCCGAGCATTTGTAGATCTTATTGAAGTATGTGGATTGCCCATGCCTCTAGAAATCAGCATGAGCATATACGCCATTTGGTGCACTATGCCACAGCAGTATCTCCAAGCCATTATTTTCAACAGGGCATAATTCTGCCACTCTTACTCATGAATAATCTTATTGAACACTATTTTGCAGGAAGTTTTAGCCACGGTTCGCCTTTGTGCTGGGTAACAGTGTTAATGCCATGGACAGCAGTAAAAAGGTACTTACTGAGCCATGCTAACCTGTATTGCTGATGAACATGTCTAGCAGTTAGAACATGATTCTAGGAGTCAGGATTTCTGACTCCTATTGCCCAAAATTTGCTGTTAAGGTTACCAAGTTTCTGAAAACTGGACATGCCCCCCCCACTCCACCTCTTCCCCTTGGGCCTGTCATCTTCTCCCCCCCTCCCATCACTTGCTGCCCTCCACCTTCTTCCCACCCCCCACCCCGCAGCTAGTCTCCCTCTGCTCCAGGGCTGGGAGCTGCAGCCTGACTCAGAGCCTGCTGCCTGCCTGCCCATAGATGCAGATAGGAGGCAGCCCTAGCTGAGCAGGGCCTGGCATGGGTTGATGACTATCCCACCCACAGTAACTGGACTTTTGGTGTCCATTCGGTATGTCTGACTGGACACTGGCAGGTCCCCTTTTTGACCAGACTTTCTGGTCAAAAACCAAACAACTGGCAACCCTATTTGCTGTATGAGCTTGGGGAAGTTATTTAACCTGTGTCTGACTCACTTTGATAAGCTGTAAAATGGATATTAAACATTACCGTGTGTCATGAGGATTTGATAGGGTTCATTGACTCTGCAAAGCTTTTTGAGATTCTGGATGAGAAAGTAGGACATAGAACATTATTAATTACAATATTTTGCAGTTGTGGTGCTCAAACTTATACCAAAATGAAGTTGGGATTTTCTCAGTGGCTTCATCAGTGTCTTAAGAGGTGCTGCTCCCTTTTCAGGCCCCAATTCTGCTCCATCCCACTCAACAGGAGTATGGAAAAGATACTTTGAACTAAATAGAATCTTGCATTGGCAAACAAGAGATCTTTGCTTGAAACCGCATAGAAACCTGTGCTCGTAGCCTCCTGCTAACTGACTCCTTCCTTGGGGCCATTAAGTTCACTCCCTGTGGGAAGCCACTGTCACACTGCCACTTACACTGTACTATACTTGTACTACAGTATAGAGCAAGTTGTAAGAAACTTGCCAAGAAAACCCAAGAATGTTATTTCCAGCCATTCAAACCACCACTAAAAATATCTTTCAAACACCCAACAAATGTTGTCAAAAGAGTTGCTTTTCAGTGCTTTCCTATAAAAGTTGTTTTGTACACATCACATTGAAGGAAAATAATGCATGACAAAGAAAGAGTGAAGCAAAATCTAAATTTAGTAATCCTTTCATATAAAAATAAATTCAGTTTTATAATTTTTTTTAAAATTCTATTTGCAGGTTCTAATGCTCACCTTGCTAGGACCTAACTAAGGGGAATTTTTCAATTACACATGCAGCAGTCCAGGATAATCATTTTAATTAATGGAACTCTAACCTCAAAAGGTCCGAAGCCAGAAGGGAGAGTCATGGTGAGTTTGGGAGTGGGGGTGGGGAAAGGAATAAGTTTATAGCAATCCAAAAGAGAGTTAATTGGACAAAAATGGACAATTCTCAAGGGAAAGGCATGTATCTCACATTGCTGATTGTCCGAGACCCCTGTCAGTCACAGCTGATATGCTAGTCAGCTGAACCTACTTTAAACCCACAATAAGGTTGGCATGACTGACTACAGTGACACACAAACCAGGACAAATCAAAGAGGAACATTAGTTTCAGATGCGAAATAAGTTATTTTCCAATTGGAAAGAAATTAGGAGAGAAGACATTTTCAATCATATCCCAATAGGATTTTTCTTTACCCACTAAGCTGGTCCTTTTTAAAAAACAGAACATTATTTACAAGGTGTTCTTTACAAAATGTCTGACAAGGTTTTGTTGCTTCTCTCTGCTTTACACCATAATAAGAGTGTTTAAATGGTAATAATGCAATTATTATGTGGTAGTAACTGGTTTGGTGTATCCACCTAAAAGTGAACTGGATCTTTAAGGGCTACTTATTTTGTGGTGGGAAATCCATTTATGCAGATTCGTGGTGTATGTGATGCCTATTGACTACCAAGCTAGCAAGATCCCTGCTTTGAGACAGTCAAACTGACTTAAATCACTACCTCCCTATGACTCAGAAGGGCTGGTTACATTTGTGTGCTGCATTCTCCTGCAAGAGTTCATTTGCCAAGATGTGGGGTATGATTATGTAAAGGAACATATAAACTCTCCTGTGAAGTCTATTGTCTTCCTCAATCTCAGAGGTTGAAAACATTTTAGAAGAGAAGAGATGACAGGACTAGGTGGATTTCCTAGGCTCCTAATTGTTTACACCTGCTACTTCTTCAATGTGTTTACTTTATATATCACTCCTCAGTGCTTGCAACACTTGAGTTGGAGGCATGTTAGGAGTAGAAAGATATTCAAGACTTTGCTTGAAAGATCTATCTATAACCACCCCCCAAGTAGAAACTGAGAATGAGACACTTATCTACTGTATTAGGTTGTCCAGTTAGGAGGAGTGGAGTATAGGGCTATGAACATTCCCTATGGTATATAGTGCTTAGTCTAGTCTACAAGAATCTCAATGGAGCTTCCACCACTTCACCCCCAATCTAGAAGATCAGTGCTAGACTGAATATCAGGAAAAGAAACAGATGACTTGGGAAAATTTCTCTTTTTCATTAACCCTACTTGAAATATTCAGGACAATTCCTCTCCAGTCTTGAAATGCTTCTAGAAAAGTAATACATCCCGTTTACTCTGTTCTTTATCACTGCTCAGCCAGTGTGTACGTATCACAACTGTTTTTCCCTTAACAGTCAAGTCTTTCACCTTGAGTCTTGTGGCAAGATAAATAAGTCTTGTGATCTCTCATATGCGCTTGAAGTGAAAGGGATGGTTTGGGAGTTTTGCAGGCATGAAAGCAAAATTCACATATTTTCTTTTAAATCAGCTGAACTGGTGAGAGCTGAAAACAATACAGTAACCTAGAGAATTAGGATCAGCACCACTCATTTACTTTCAGATTTGATAGCATGTGGCTGATCTTTTTACAAGTCTCATTATCTCTTTGTTGTACAAAGATCTGAAAGTCTTGTCTGTACATCCCCAAATGCAACCGTCTCTCAAAGGATGAGACTGCAAGGTTAGTCTTAAAAGACAGAGCTAGCAGGTGCATCAGCACATGCAATGGCCTCCAGTGATGGAAGGACAACGTGTGGCCTTATTACTAATACAAGTCTAACCAGCAGAGACAGTTCTCAGGACATGCAGGAGCTAGGAGCAATGAAGTGTTTCATTTGTGAAAACTGGAAGATGGTGCAAGAGGAGCGTTTCAGAGGGAAGGTGAGCCGAAGAAACCTTTCTTCAGTGAACAAGACTAAAATTGGCATCTCCAGTGATTCATAGTCTGAGTATTTTAGAGCAATGCTGGTCCACTGAGATTTTAATACAACTTGTTAGTTGACATGATCCCTGGCCAAGAGGACTTGGTCACATTTTTAATGTTTCAATTCAAAATCTTATAAAAAGGTGTACATTTTAATAAAGCTTAAAACCAAATAATCCCATAAAGAGCTTATAGATACTGTGTAGAGCAACTTTGCTGCCAAAACAAAATCAAAGAAGCCATTCATCTGATTTAATTATTCATGTTCTAAGACTGTCCACAGACCAGGCACTTCTAATTAAGAGAGACAAGGACACCTACAAAGATTTCAAATGAAAAAAAGTTTCATACCTAGAGAGAGAAAGGCTTAAGCCTAAGTGTAACAGGGCTAATTGAGAAAGGTAGGCAGAGCCATCCTTAGGATTTATGGGGTCCTACGCAGTATTACTAAACTGGTGCCCCTATGCCCAACTTGGGGCACAGCCACAACCCCTGCCTGTGGACCCCCAGAAGCCTCCCCCCCAATGCTGACACACACCAAGCTTTCTACGCAGCAGACACTGTGGCAGCCTGGGCTCGCAGCCCCAGGGGGTAGGGATGAGGCAGGACAGGATACCGAGCCTCATGGTGGCAGAGAGTCACAGTTCCCCCACACCCTCTGCCTCACACAGAATTCGCCATGCCATCGCATTCGACTCTGAATATGGCCCCTGCCTAAGGAGGCTGCAGCTTGCGCTGGGTGTGTGCAGGAGCCGACCTGCTCTTACCTGTGGTCCTGGTGGTTCCTCAAATTTTCGGGTGCCTTACATAGGCATGCGCATGCCTAAGAACAGCCCTGATGATAGGATCATGAATTCCTTCTCTCTTAAATGCTTCTTGTATGGATTGTCAAAAAAAAGCACATACTCAAGAGGTTATATACTCTGCTTACTGTATGTACCACATTAGAGAGATGTAGGGAAGAGATTTATTAGAAGAAAGTTTAACCAACCAGCAAAATCCACTTCACTGTGAGTTATGAGTCCTGAGCTCCCAGGTTAGCAGAGTTTTGGTAACATCTGGTCTCTTTCCAATAACCTGTCTGGCATGAACTGCCTTGACTCCAGGTACAATCCTTAGGAGTGTGAGGATGCAGTGACTTTGACGGGACAAGAGAAAGTTCTATTAGGGACGTAGAAGTTTCCCTAGTGCAGTGGTTCTCAACCTGGGGGTCCACAGACTATGTCTAAAAGGGGTCCGTGAAAGGTGGTTGTTACCACAGAACAGTGGTTTTCAACCTGTGGTCTGTGGACACCTGGTAGTCTACAGACTACGTCTAAAGATTTCCAAAGGGGTCTGCACCTCTATTTGAAATATTTTAGGAGTCTGCAAATGAAAAGTTTGACAACTGCCATAGTGGAACTGGGTTAAAATTTAAAAAGCCACTTTGGTGTGAGAGCACCAAGAACCCTTCAACGCAAAGGACTGTGCACAAATGAAAGAAATTGCACAGACAGAAGGCTAGTACTGCTGAGTCTCTAGACATTCTAAAGTCACAACTGGTAAGCATTCAAGGGCTTTTCCCAGAAAGTCTATTGAAGAATTTAGTAGTTTCCTCATATTTGCTATTCAGGAAACACTAAGAAACTGGACAAACTTGTCAGACATTCTTAATCTTCACCATTGTTTTTGCTGCCATATTGATTTCAACAGAACTGTTTTGGACACACATTCCAGTATGCTTTACATAACGTAACCATGGTTCAGTTTTAAACAGAAAATAGAGTGTTCAAGTCAATAACATTTCCTAATATGAATATGTTTTCTTGCAGATCATATCCTTGCTATCATGCAGCAGAAAGGTACTAATTTCCTTAACAATGCTCGACACTTGACTTTAATGCCTATAACCCCCATACCTTCTAAAAACGGGTTTCCTAAAAAAACTTGCCTTTACCTAATAAAGAGATAACTTGTACTAATACTCTGACATCACTTGTAGTTATGCCAACTTCCAGTAAGGCACAATGTTTCTGACAGCTTAGTGAAGATCTAAGAGGTGGCTGGCTGAACAGTCTTTACCATACATCAGAGTCACTAAAATTGAAGCCAAGGAAAGTCTACTTAGTCTTACACTACACATCTTTATTCGCAGGAGTCAATGAATTTTTGAGATTAACAAAAGGAGAGAGAAAAACGGGGTAAAGGGGATGCAAGAGGGGAAGAGGAAAATGAGCAAAAGTCTTGGGTAGAGGGGGGATTAAGGGGGAGAGGATAGAAGAAAAAAGGACAGAATTTTTAAATAAGCCTACCCCAAAAATTTGGGGTAGACAGGAACACTCAGCTTTTGTTCTCCATATAATAAATGTAAGTGGGAGGGTCTAACATTCACCTAAGCTTCTTATTTTATTAAATAAAAGGTTTAGAGCAGCCACACACAAGTATGTGACCAGTCATATACACAGGATGACTGCTTAAGAAGAGGAAGGGGCAAGCTCTTGATTTCAGATATTTACATCAGCCATTTCAAAACAGATCCATGTCTTGCATTAGGTCACCTTTCAGTACAGGTGAGAGTGAAAACTATTTAAGTCATCCATAAGAGCCATGTGGTACAATTACTGCCTAGAGTTCTTGTGACGCTGCACTCCATAATGTTTTATGGAAATATGGGGGAGGGATAGCTCAGTGGTTTGAGCATTAGCCTGCTAAACCCAGGGTTGTGAGTTCAATTCTTGAGGGGGCCATTTGGGGATTGGTCCTGCTTTGAGCAGGGGGTTGGACTAGATGACCTCCTGAGGTCCCTTCCAACCCTAATAATCTAGGATTCTCTGCTTATGAGTAAATATGATGCAACTGGAATATGCTTTATGCAAAAGGTTTCTTGTAAGGTATCATTACAAAGCTTATAATCTACAGAGTGAGTTCATCCTATTTATATGTATATATCATTCTTGTATCTGAAGCTAGAAATATAAAGTATAACTCTAAAGGTCCTATTGTAATTATGCAAAGTGTGGGCCATTGATGACTGTTTAGAATCTTGATGGCTCCCATGGACTAGGACAATTGGTTGTACATGGCTGTTTACTTGCAAGCCTTCCTGTGTTTGTGTAAGCCAGCCCAGGAAGAATGGTGGAATCCATCTTAAACCTAGTGCTTTTCCATTTAGAAGGAGGGGGAGGGGAGATCCAGAGAGACAAAAGATTCCCACCTTGTGCCAAAGCTATAAAAATGGGGTGGAAGATAACAAAGGAGGCAGCAGTCATGAGAAAACCTCTAGTTACCACTTGAGCTGGAACTAACGAGGACTGTACTGGGGAAAGGATTGGGCCCAGACTAGGAAGGGGAGTCTAGTCTATGAAAGACACTTAAAACATCTCTAAGAGCAAGATATTAATATCTGTAATCAGTTTCTTAATTTATTAGGCTTAGACCTGCATTTTTTTTTGCTTTATTTTACTTGATAACTTACTTTGTTCTGTCTGATATTACTTAAAACTACTTAAATCCTACTTGTTATACTTAATAAAATCATTTTTGTTTATTAGTAAACCCAAAGTAAGTGATTAATACCTGGGGGAGCAAACAGCAGTGCATCTCTCTCTAGCAGTGTTACAGAGGGCAAACAATTTAAGAGTTTACCCTGTATAAGCTTTATGCAGAGTAAAACAAATTTATTTGGGGTTTGGATCCCATTGGGAACTGGGTGTCTGGGTGCTGGAGATAGGTGACCTGCTGAGCAGTTTTTGGTTAAAGTCTACAGTTTTGGGGGCATGGCCCAGCCCCCTAGTCTGTGTTGCAGCAGGCTAGCATGTCTGGCTTAACAAAGACAGGGTTCTGGAGTCCCAAGCTGGCAGGGAAAACAGGCTCAGAGGTAGTCTCAGCACATCAGGTGACAGTCCCAAGGGGGTCTCTGACCAACCCCCTCACAGTTCTGCCTTACAGCAGGGTTTCAATAATAAAAAAAAATGTTCAGAGCAAAAGTTTACAATAGGCTGTTTATTTGTACCACAGAGTGGTTAGCTGAGAGTTTGGGGCAGTATACACAATTCCATACACACACAGGCCCCTAGATTCCCAAGTTTAATCAGTGGCCATAAATACCCCTCCCCCACAAATCTCTCCATCTTTCTTTCTGCAATGCAGACATTGCTACAGTCATCCATATCTTTATGACCTGTTAGCTAAGAGAATTAGAACTCAATACACTCTACCTGGGGCTAACATATGACACCCAACTTTGTCAGATACAGGAGGTGCCTGGTTTCTGAGTGAGGCAGAGTGGTGCAGGTACATTATACCCATGATCTGTATTACTGACAAATTCATCTCCGGGTGAAATTCAAGGTGCTAGTTGCTCTCCATAAAATCCAAGTGACTTAGGCCCTGAGACATAGCCTCTTCCTCTCAGACCCACCACATCACATGCATTCAATCAGAATACTTCAGCTCTCTGCTCCAGACTGAAGCTCAAGGGAGCCAGAGCCAGGGCATTTAGTGGTGAAACTTCACCTCTGAAATTTGCTTCTACAGGAAGGCATCTAAAAACCCTGACCTGACCATATTTCCAGTATGTTCTAAGACTCCTCTTTGGCCCAGACTTTCCACTAATCAAAAAATTTCTGGTATTTATTTTCTAGGCCCTTTAAAAGGGCTCAGACTCTGGGGGTGCTGTTGCATATACGCATTATAATTAGAAAATAACTGCCTCTAACCCACGCCAGAAAAATCCAGCTGATGGGTGTTTTGCACATTTTTGTTAAACAAAGGAGATTCCTTCCCCATGGTACAGATTCTTACTGAGAATTCAGTGATTCTGTCCTGCTTATAAGATTGTATTCAGAATTAAAGCCTGTGTCACATTGCTTTTACTGTCATAGTGACTGCTAGAAAGTGTCTTATTACGCTGTCTCTTGTGTGTGTAAACA
This sequence comes from Terrapene triunguis, assembly GCF_002925995.2. Classification (NCBI taxonomy): domain Eukaryota; kingdom Metazoa; phylum Chordata; order Testudines; family Emydidae; genus Terrapene; species Terrapene triunguis. The sequence goes on along the minus strand of NW_020664413.1, from coordinate 10,766,783 downwards.
AAATGACATTGCAAAAGTTGTTTCTCAAACTTCACCTGATTAAGTTAATTGGCCAGAGGAACTGGATGAGCCTACTGCTCTTTACTACCCTTTTCATGAAGGAAAGCAAATTGGACTGAATTTTTTGCCATAACCATGTTCCTATATTAGACTTCTGAGCTCAAGTGCAGAGACACGAAGTAATCTTGGTCTAGTTCACCTTGAGTTGGGTTAGAGCACAAGGGCAAATGGTACTCAGTGCCAGATCACTTTCCCTGACTGTACCCCACTAGTTCTGTACATGTGGGCATAGCTGACTAGATCAGGAGCCTACCTTTCAGAAGCCATGCCCAAAAGATACCTTGAACACTACTGTTGTGAAAGACTGCATGAGGGTGAGATTCAAGCAGTATTTTTAGACATCTGTCAAGATGACAAAATCCTTTCTAGAATTGCCCTAATACACAAAATCCATGCTTTTCCAAAAGAAATCCTCCATGTAGGTCACACAGCAAAATTTCACAGGAATTAAGCCTCAGACTTTTTATACTGCCTATTCTCTCCCCCCCACCCCCTTTCACACTCTCCCAGATCAATTATCTGCATCATCTCCAAGTTCCATAGCACAAAAACCACTTTTGCTTAACTCGGATGCGAGACCTCTCACTGACAATGGGCTGCAAACTAATCTTGTCAATTTTTTCAAATCAGATTCACTTCAGGAGACGCTTTACTGGCATGACAAACTATGCAAGTGTTGCCAAAGTACATGCTATCAGGCATCTGTCACCAGTAAAGAGATCCACCCTCTGAAGTGGGAGAGGTCATTTACAGGGCAGCAGCAAGAACAAATCCAAGTCAAGTTGCCCTGTATCCATGTTAGAGATGAGCCCTCTTTATAATTATGCACTTTCCACAGCAAATCTGAGATCGAAGCAAGGTGGAGAAACGCAGAAAAATGCCCCTAAAAATACAAGGCCTGTCTTTGGCAATGATGAACAAATGAAGTTAGATGGTCAAAGGTCAAGTTACAGCATTAAGGAATTGTCTCCAAGCTTAAGGACATGTGCTACTAACATTAGCATGGTGATGTGGTAGTTGATGGTGTGGGCACTTCTGTATGCATTCTACGTGCACTGTTTTGCCCGTTTATTGCCAACCTGCCATGGAACAGGAAGCACTGAAATACAGCACAGCTTCATTTCTGTAAAAGCTTGTTACCCAAAACAAGGTCAAGAGTGATTCAGAAGAGTAAAGACTGCAGGCCAGCAGACTCCACAGTGCATTGGAAGTCTTAACTTAGTCCTATCGTGCCTTGGGAAAGTCAGTAGTGCCTACATACTTGTGGCTTTTCCTATATACATATACAAAGATTTAGAAAGTGTTGGTTCTGCAGGTTTTGAAGTATGAAGCACCGGCACACACTTCTCCCCCAACCACTCAGAAAGTTGGTTGCACCCAACTGTGAGGAGCGGCTGTTCTCAATGCATTTCAATCCCATCCAAACCCAGGAAACACTGAGTTTCACAATAAAGCCTTAGTATCTCATTGGGCAAAGAGTTCCCAGCTCATTGACTTTATAGTCCCAGAGTGTTTCCTGGCAGCTATGATCAAATGTATCCTGTCAACTTTGGCCCATTCCCTCCTTGGTGACCTGCATGGTGGGTTATTTGCCTTCAGATATTGACAAACACAAACCTTTTTTCCCCTCTGCAGAAAGTAGCTGTGGCAATCAACCTCTCCTGAACCTTTGGGACAAAGATGGAGGATGACCCACACTGGTAAACTAACCTAGGGAACAGCAAAAGCACTCATTGTTTCTCACTAATAAACCCAATCAATCATCATTGCTCTTACTGAAGGGCTCATTGTACAAGCTGCCAAGTCATTGCACTGAACTCTGCCCAGTTGAATCCCTCACACACGCACACATTGATTAAGACCACGGATATCCCTGCTTTATAAGTCAGCTTTCTGAGCCGGAGTTTCTTCTAACAATGAGTGCTCACACTGGGCTTCAGCATAGCAAGTGGCTTCCTAGGGTATCCCTCCCTTTGTACTCCTAGAGCAGAGCTCCTCTATTCAAAGAGGGGGGAAAGCAAAAAGCAAGACAGAGAAATAACTTTCAGTAAGAGGCATGTCTGGAAATGAGTATTTTTTAGCACAGGCAAGCTAAGGGAAAGCTTCCCTTATGGACGTGAATAAACAAGGTGTATTTGAACAACATGCCAATTATTAAGGTCCCTTTCCAAATATTAAACTGCCACCTCCTTAAACACAAGTAACCCAGATCTCTAAAAGTGTTTTAAAAAGCCACAGCAGACTGTGCCATTTACAGCCTTGAATACACATGGAACTTGTCTTACAGCACATGCTTAACCAGCAATTTATTCAGAGCCTTCTCCCTGCAGAAGATATCCCCAAACCAATTGCTTTCCTAAAAACAATTTGTGTATCTGTGTTTACAGACCTCGGCATGAAACAGCCACTTCTTATGGCCCAAGGACTGTACATCCTTGTTACAAGCTGTTCTGATGCAGAGCTCAGCTGAGATTGAAGAGGACTGACAGGGGTTGGGGGGGAAGGGAGAGAAGAGGGGCAGTGAGAGGAACAGGAAACTCAAATGAATTAGGTTTTGATTTCATCAAAACTGCCTGGGATGTGGAGTGGTTCCTCATGCACACTCCTATTTTAAAACAGAAAACTTATGAATCTACAAGTGTGGTATTGCAAAAACAGAAAGAGGATACAATGAGTCTTAGCCATTGCCATTTTAAGATTACAGAATTATTTTTGCACAAGCCACCTCCCTTTTGCAAGAGTTCTACAGAAGTAGGTGTACGCAATTTCAATAGGCTACTATCAAAGTTACTCTAAAAAACAATGTAATTTGGGTTAGTGTATTTAACCATCAAATAACCATCCAATACAGCTTGAGAGAATATCCTTTCTGTAAATCTGAGAGCCTATAGAAGAAAAATAGTTATGTATTGAATGGTTACAAGAACTATTGGGGGAGGGGGGGAAAGGATCCTTTCTCTGAATTTCTATAGGATGTTTCCATAAAGCAACTAGTGTCTTTTCCTTCTCTATAGTGGTTAATCAGACAGATTAGATCCATACACAAGTTGAAAAATACACCACTATTTTAAATCCAGTACACATAACCCCTTTCCATAAGCTTTAGTGAGCTCTTACAAAAAGGAATGCTACTACATTGCTACCCATTCCAGTCAGAGTGAAAGCTACTGAAGTATGTTATTAACCTAGTCAGTTTGAAGTATCTAATTCGATGCAGAGTAACAAATATCAACGCCTTGCTCAAGAACCCATCCTCCCCAGTGCCCCTTCCCCAGCTCAGCTATTATTCTCAAATCTATTTCAAAAGAGGAATACAGTTCAGCAGCTACTGACCTTTGCATGGGAAACAGCAGCAACACTTTGAAAAGAACCATCCCAAACACGAACTGCTGGAATAACTGTGCCTCCCACCTTTCATTCTGTTTCTGTGCTGTTCATAGCAAGTGGTCACCAGCCCCCATTTAAAAAAAAAAATCCCCCACCAGGAAAGTGTAATATTACCTAAACTCAGCACTAAACACCATGAGTATTGCCTCTACTCTAACTTGCCAGCAAACCACCTTGGAAACAGGAGGAGCTACTTAAGGGAGGGCAGGGGTGGAGTCACACCCACACGCCCAGCTGTTGGCTGAACTCACATCCCAGAAGACTAGTCTCATCACATTATGCAATATAAAGACGCTGTAGGGGTGAAACTCCTCCTTTTACACACCTACTATCAAGTGTGCTACTTTGTAACCAAAATATTATACAAGGAATCTTTCCTCTACCAAGAAAACAAATTACAGTCACACCCATAAAGAAATAAAATACGTATTGACTAGTGCATGCAGTTCACCTCTGGAGAGGCTTTGACTGGATTTCTTCTAGCAGCTGGATATACTAAGAAAACTACACACATCCCTTCTACCTCAATGTAGTTTTCAATCAGGTGGCTTTGGCTACAGATACAAAACACTGTTTAATGATTAACATTGTTCTTAGCAGTCCACACATGCTGACTGTGAGAGTCTATGGGAGAAGACTCATAATTCTGTTAATTACGCAATCAGTGTTTCTAGTAGATTATATCTGTCAGAAGTTTTCTGATGCAAGGGCTTCTAGTAATGCTTATACTTCGATTCAAGCCTGTCTATTCTCTAGCCTTTAACTGTGACATTTCCTGAATTTGGAATTCCTTTCTTTGTTCATTCTCGCTATTATACAGTATTTATTTTTAAGGGTAGGCTGAAGACCTATGTTACTCTATCTCATAGTCAGTTTAGTAGTGGTTTTGCTTTGGAATTGTAAAACAATATGGGACATGCTACATAGAAGATAGCATTGTAAAGGAGTAGATTGTACTAGAATTTTGATAGGGCATTGGTGGAAGGGATAGCTCAGTGGTTTGAGAATTGGCCTGCTAAACCCAGGGTTGTGAGTTCAATCCTTGGGGGGCCACTTAGGGATCTAGGGCAAAATCAGTACCTAGTCCTGCTAGTGAAGGCAGGGGGCTGGACTCAATGACCTTTCAAGGTCCCTTCCAGTTCAAGGAGATGGGATATCTCCATTAATTTATTTATTTATTTCATATTGCCTTTGCAATACTTGATAACTGGTGCCAAACCCATTATTTCTGAGACTAGATCTCCTAATGGTGGATCTGCCTGGGATGGGGTTAAAACGTGTTCCAAATAGAAAAACTGTTAGGATTGCTGTGGAATGAAAGCACCTGGCAATCTGGTTGCCTGTGATCTATTAACAGGGGCTGGTGAGTAAGATCTTCAGTGGAGAATGTGAAGTACTAGTCAAGAAACAAACAAACACCTCTTAAAAAAAGTTTAACTCCACTGGGCTCTATCTGCTACTGGGCTAAACAAGTGTAACAGAAAGAAAAAGTATAGAGTTAGAAAAATAAACCCTCGGGTAAAAAGGAATGAGGATTGACTGGGTTTTAGTTGACACAATGTTGATCTGAGTTATGTTTCTTTCTTTCCAAGTGTTCAGAGGCAAAATTTGTTTTGTGAATGATTTGCACTTGGAATTTCATTTTTTTTATAACAGTACTTAGGATTTATACAGCAGGTAGGTGGGAACAGGATGTCTGACTACCAGTCCCATGGTCTGTGTGACCTTTAAGTGGTCTATAATTCTTACAATTACTTTTTGTATTCTTGCTATGGAAGAGACAGAGCCTGTTAACATTTCTAAGAGGTAATATACACCAGAAAGCAGTTAGCAACTAGTGAAGAACAAACAGGTGCTGCATTTTGCTTTCCCCCTGTTGGCCTGTGGCTTCTCATTTTCTTTATGCTACATGTTTTGGACCATGTCTGAGGACTGCCATTACTTTAGTGATTTAAACTAAGGGACAGATGTTTGTTTCATTATATAGTGGCTGTGAATAATTCACGTTTTGCCAATGCCTGAAAGCCCTCTTTGACACCTTGGGTTAGGGCCACAACACCAGCAAGGTGTACCATGTTCACAACCCCTGATGTAATAGGGAATGTGCAGCTCTAATTAGTATGACCCCAACAATGAGCAATGTTGGCCAAACAGAAAGTCTCTGTTTTGGTGAGTTCACAGAGACACCTAGTGTCCTGTTCTTGTTTGGGGGGGGGGGGGGGGAAATCTAACCTGCTGTTATTTTGATGGCTCTGACAGCCAGCCTGGGACCTCATCCTGTATTTATTGAAGTGAATTGCAATTTTGCCATTGACTGGAATCAGGGCAGGATTTGATCCATTAACTTGATAAACAGCCCCTTAGAAATGTGTATTGAAGACAAATTGATATGTTACTAAGCGAGTATTGACAGCTCTTGTGGTTTTATTATTGGAGTTTGTCAATATTTGGTGTTTTTCTTATGTGACTCCAGGAACTGGGACTTTGGATACATGAGAATCTCAGCTTTCATTTAAAACAAACAAACAAACAAAATGTTTCCATCCCTCATGGTTGCAGAGGAAAGCTTGAAATCATGATTCATGCATAACCTAACTGCTCAAAAACCAGAAGGCAAATCAAAAGAAACCAAATTTTGTATATATTTTAAATCTTGTGATTTTTTTTTGGAGGGGGGGGGAAGGAGGGAGACCTTGATTTCTGAATATGTGGGGTTGGTAATACTGCTAAGATTAAAGCTAGACATTAGCCCTGGAGATTTTCTTAAGAGGGCTAAAGTTATAATATGTATCTCACTTAGCAAAATATTTACTAAAGAAGAATACATGATTAAATACAAATTCATGTGATAGTCATTCGCCCCTTCCAGGTGAAAGAAGAGAACAGCACTACAGATTCAGTTCATCCTATGACTAAGTGGACACAGCTGCCATTAACTGTAATTGGAACTTGTACTAGTGATTGAATTTGGTCCTATAACTTCAAAGAGGAATTTCTCAAAATTAAATATCTAGGGTATGGAAGCACTTGTTGGCATATGGAAGCAATCCCTATGGGCTGCAGCATTCATAAATTACAGAGGTAAAACAAAAATGAGTCTGAGGTCTATGGTTCCTGTAAAGCACGTTTACTGGCGCACCAATCAAAACAAAATTGCTGTTGTCTGCATCAGTCACTTTGCTGCCATTTTAGGACCCCAATCTTGCTCCTTCTGAAGCTGACAGGACTCCTTCTGTCGGTGAGAGTTTGCAGCATGGGGTCTTGTCCCCAAGGCAATAATTACAGCAACACCTGTAGAAATCATCCTCCACAAGTTTAGTCCAACATCAAACAATTGCTAAAATAAAAAGATAAGTTGTGGGCTGCATGCTGAAGGTTAATTTATTAACCCTTAACAGTGCTCTGAATGCTAAAGTGATAGAGATGAGCAGGGATTCTAGTTTGTGATTTAAAAAAAAAACCCAACAAATTCCCAAATAAACCCTAAACACCTGTGTTTTTCTGTGATTAAAATGAAATGCTGAACTTTAGTTTCCCTAGTCACACTATACATAGGTATCAGTTGAACACAATGTTTTATTGATATACAATAGAGCCTCTGTTATGCGCCTCTCTCTATTAACCAAACCAGGGCTGACAGCCCAAGCACCTATAAACACTGAAGGTTCTCTGTAAAAATGCAAATTCCACGTTTTTCCATGGCAAACAGATTTCTAGGATCCCTGGAGCTGATACAGCAACTGTCATACATTTTTTCTGGGTACCTTTTAATTGGTGGTTAAATGTGCATAAACCTGAGCATAATGAAGACCAAATTGCACAGAGGGAAAGTGTGCTGCTCAGTGGATTACAGAAAGGAGTGTATGGAAGCCATTATACCCCATCACAGGAATGCTGAGAAAATTAGTTCAGTCTGCTCATGTATTCGGCCTCAGCGGTGGGTGTATATATCAGAAACTGCCCTTGAAGCATCCTTAGTCACACAGAAGACTAGGAGGTCTGTAGAGATTTTTCTCTCTCTAACAGTCATAGAATCCTAGAAGTGTAGGACTGGAAAGGACCTCAGTAGGTCAACTAGTACAGTCCCCTGCACTCAGGGCAGGAGTATGTAATAACTAGACCATTCCTGACAGGTGTTTATTTAACCTGTTCTTAAAAACTTCCTATGACAGAGATTCCACAACCTCCCTAATCAATTTGTTCCAATGCCTAATCACCCTGACAGGAAGTTTTTTTTCTAATGTCCAACCTAAATCTCCCTTGTTGCAATTTAAACCCATTGCTTCTTGTCCTGTCCTCAGAGGTTAAAGAGAACAATTTTTTGCCCTCCTCTTTTTTTTTTAACAACTTTTTATGTACTTGATATCTGTCACCATGTCCCCCCTCAGTCTCCTTTTCTCCAGACTAAACAAACCCATTTTTTTCAATCTTTCCTAATAGGTCATGTTTTCTAGACCTTTAATCATTTTTGTTGCTCTTCTCTGGACTGTCTCCAGTTTGTCCACATCTTTCCTGAAATGTAACGCCCAGAACTGGACACAATACTTCATCTAAGGCCTTATCAGTGTAGAGTAGAGTGGAAGCTCCGCTTCTCATATTTTGCTTACAACATTCCTACTAATACATCCCACAATAATGCCTGCTTTTTTGCAACAGTGTTACACTGTTGACTCACATTTAGCTTGTGATCCACAATGGATGGATTTCCCTTGTAATAGTCTCTTAAATTCTCTAGCTAACATGACTGGTAAAAGCAATATATAGCATATGTAAGGTTCAAGTATTTCTTCCAGCCCTTTGAATTCTCATACTTCAAGTGGCTGTTTAATCTTCTGGAAGAAAGGAATTAGGCTGAAAATGGAGGCCTTTCTCTGAAGGAGACCCAGGGCCAGAGTGTCAGTTGATTTACACCAGCCTAGCTCCATTGGGGTCAACAGGACTATAGCAATTTATGCTATCTGAGGATCTGGCCCAACTTATCTCAGAGGTGCATAAGCCAAAACTAAAACAGCAACATGTAAAGTTCTTTTCATAGTAAAAAGTTTTAACCCTTTGTATATATATATGAGGGCTGAATAATGTAACTTGCATTGATATCATTTGATTAGAGCAACTTCTGTTGGTGAGAGAGACAGGCTTTCAAACCCCACAGAGCTCTTGGCTCGAAAGCTTATCTCTCTCTCTCCACCAGAAGGTGGTCCAATAAAATATATTTGTCTCTCTAATATCCTGGGACTGACACACCTACAAACTAAAACATACAGCTTTAAATAAGTGATGCCATTTGTCTGCATTGGCACACTGTATACACACATGGTTCACTAAGAACTCCAGAAAATGATGCTACCATACTTAATGCACTAGCCTACAGGTCTGGAGTGGCAGCCTGGGTTGGAGGCCACCTTACCTAGTGGTTAGGCCACTGGGAATCTGGTAAATTAGGTTCTATTCCCAGCTCTGCCACAGACTTACTCTGTGACCACAGGGAAGTCACCTTCTCTTTTAGTACCTCAGTTTCTCCACTTATAAAATGGTGACAATGATACTTCTGTTTCTCCTAATGTGTTCTGAGGCCTAGGGATGAAAGCACCATGTAAAGGCAAAGAATTATTATTTTGTTATGTCTGAGGATCGGTAACAAAATATGAATTAAACATTGTCAGCCTTATTTTTACTAAATATTTATAAAAAATACTACTCAGTATGTACTTACTGCCAAACACAGCTCACAACCCAGCGAGGTTGGAAATATCCTAGGGACGGTGACTTGGCAGAGCTGTGTGGTGGTTGCTTACATAGCACATTCCTGTACATTATTCTTGGCTCTGGCTACTGCTATTGAACAGCACTAAACACTCGTTACATGAAATAAAATTAACCAAATTCTTATAAATAACCAACGTTTGGTCATGCTAGTTGGCCCAAACTTTGTATTTTTTAAGAACAGATCAAATTACATAAATAATAAAAACAAGGTCAGATTCCCCCCTGGCACAACTCCATGGGGAGATTTTTGTCCCATCTACTTAACACAGTGGTGATAGGGGGGAGGATGAAGAACATTATCAACTAGTTAAAACAAAAAAATGAAAAAGACATGTATGCTCAGTGCACACTCCTAACTGAACTGCCACGATATACATATGTTCCTCCCATGTTCAGCTAGACCAGTCATGCCCCTTTCAGAGGTGACTTCAATTTATGAATGGATTAATGTAATCTGATAAACCATGGCATAGCCCCTATTTGGAGTAGAAAGGGAAGAAGGGTCCCCCTCACTTCCCAGAGAAGAAGTGGTAAAGTAATGGGATTCCATCTGCCTGCCCTGACCCCAGCTGTGACCAATAGGAGGGCATCTGCCATCCCCCTGAGAGGAGCAGGGTTCCCCTCTTCTGCCTGGAGAGACATGAATGGCAACAAGCAACCCTTCTAAATTTCCTCAATCTTCTGTATGGATGTCTTGGCTGGGCCCACTGCACTGCATTCCTTCTGGCACACACACGGTCCTCTGCTTGGGGGGGGCGGGAGGGAGAGAGAGAGAATGGTGGGACCCCAGGGCATTGGATCTTGATGTTAACACTTCATTGAGATGCAGAGGGCAATTCACAACTCTCAGAGCTACCGTTTCAGGCTCCCTACAAACTCAGGCAGACATCACTGCATCAGTCACACACGAGTCATATTTTCAAGTTTCTCTTTGCAACCATGAGGGCTAGAAACTTTTTTTTAAATTAAAGCTTAAAATCTGATGAAATAGCAGACTCTAGAAGCTAAACCTTAGGCATGGGCCTATAGTGCTTATGCCTTAATACAGGCCTGTATCCACCCCTTGCTTTAATTATTCTTTCCTTGAGAGTACTTAGCATACAAGTCCTCAGTGCTTGAACTGGAATCCTGTGCAGGTGGGTCCTGATCACAAACCCATTGGAGTTGAGTGTTTTTCCACTGACTTCTATGGGGTCTGGATCAGACCTATGGTACATACATGCACTTATTTTATAATGATTTTGGCTCTCTGACACCTTCAGAATGCAAATCCAACCATGAAGAACCTGCCATCTCTGGCCAGTTCATCTGATTTCTGGTCATAACCAGGTTGCTAACCTGTACATAATAGTACTACATAATCAAGTTGGTCAGTTTCTCCCTGTAATCAGCTTAAGCAGAACAGCAAAAAGCCACAGAGATGCGGGGGCATGCTATACAGGTCTGTTGCTTGTTAAGTATTTGCAATGGTCATTAGAAGCCGTATTCCTATTCTCTAGGTGCCGATGGGAAGTAAAATGCACTTCAGGTAATAGGGCTACGTGCAGTGATGCCTCTCCCTCTTTCTCAAATATACTAGAAGATCTTTACTGACCTCTGCAAACTCTCCTGCTAACATTTCACTCAGATGGTTGCTGCTTCAGTGGGACAGCTGTATCCACCAACAAATGCCTAAGCTGAGTCTGACCATTCTTGCATAACCAGAGGGAATGTCTCTACTGAGCCAGCAACAGCATCTGATGAACCATGATTGAATGTGGCTGCAGCAGTGATTCCTCTCTGGTGTCCCCATACACATAGTATCAGAGGGGTAGCCGTGTTAGTCTGAATCTGTAAAAAGCAACAGAGGGTCCTGTGGCACCTTTAAGACTAACAGAAGTATTGGGAGCATAAGCTTTCGTGGGTAAGAACCTCACTTGCTTTAGAGAAAGTGGCAAATGCTGTTTGGCGCCTTTTGCTGTTTTTTGCAGGAGTATCCAACACATTTGTGCATCTATATATTTTAAAAAAGGTGTAATTGGAATACACTATGTTAGTTAGACCTGAAAATCTTTGTGTTGTGTGTGTCTGTGGTGGTGGTGCTAGAGAGGAACTGGACTGAAATTAAAATACTATATACAGGATTAATGCTGTAAAACCCTTCACTTTGTGGGCCAAATCACTATATTAACAAGTGTGGATATGGCCCTTTGTCCACTTTCCTTTTTGCTAGAAAATGCAGAGGAAGTCTTAACAGGAGACATTTAATAGTGTAAAGCTGCCATCATTGCAAAGCTTTCTGAGCTGCTGTATCCGATTCAAGACTGGTTTAAAAGAAAATGTAAAGCTAATATTAAAACATATGGTGGAAATAAACAGCAAGGCCAGAGGTGACAGGAGGCCTTCTGTGGAAGAAAATAAAACAAGATTATTTTTTATAGTTCACAGAATGGCCTCTGACAGAAAAAAGCCCTCTCTTTTGTACTGCCAGCATGCATCTTCTCTGTCCTGTTTCATATTGTAATCTCCATAGCTTGGAAACAGTTGCAAGCATTTCTAGATTGTAGATACATGTAAGGAGGGATTTCCATAGGTGTTCAGCATGGCGATTCTGCTTGTATTAAAGTCAGTGGGAGCTTTATTAGGCCAGGGTTTCAAATATCCCACCCATACCCTCTGCTATTTGGATCATGCTCTAATTGGATCTGAAATTTCACACACCTAAACTTCAAGTTACTATTACGTAACCCAACTTGCTGTCCTCCTGTCAGAGGGTATGGCACACTATGACCTGGGGCATTTCTGGTTTTTCCCACAGTCAACAGATTTCTTTGTAAACCTAACAACATGTACTTTTCACATCTTCTGTGTTCATATTATATTAAACATTTGTCATTAAGTAACTTATTAATCACTGGTAGTGTAGTAGCTTCTATGGTCCCCACTCAATGATCAAGGCCTCGTTGGGGTAGGCAGTGTCCATGCATACCTTACAACAAAAAACAAAGAGTTTTTACATAAGATACAATAATAACCTTTTTATAATATTAAAAACCACCTTGTGTCTACACACTCCCTACAGTATTTGAGAAGGGGGAGCAGGCAACAAGATGAGTTGATGCTATGACTGCAAGAAGAACATATACTTCTGTATCTTCAAATGCAGCGGTCCAAATCTTCAAACAAGTAAAGACTGCAGAAGGCTCTGAATTAAGCAGAATGTGCATGACTCCAAGATAAGGACAATGTGCAGAGAGGTTGCACCCTTGTATTCTATGATGACTGTAACCTGAAAGATTTCAGTTCCCTAATCTACAGAACAGAAAAGTGTCCTGGAATTATAATCACTGGGTGTTGCTGTTTAATTCTTAATCTCTTGTATTTAAAAAAGTGCCTTAATAAGAATATGTGATTTGGTATCAAGCAGCTTAACGTTATTGGAAAGACAAATGGAGTATTAGATTCCCTGTATGAAAACCAGAAGCACCTACAGATGTGACTTTCAAATCTCATTATTAAAGGCAAAAGTCAGTGCAGTCTTCATTATGTGACAAGCTGGGCAGTGCACTGCTATTGCTTCTGTGTGATGACACACTTTTTAGCAGATTGGAAACCAAGCCAACTTTCACTGTGATACTTATGCAATTGTGCCTTGGTTTCTTTCAACATTATGATATTTAAGAAGTATTGTACATACTGTAGAATACTACAGGAAAACAGATTGTTATTTCACTGGGAAATGGTTCTGTAGAATCACTAACTTCCAAAGAATACCACAAAAGACTGATAAGAAATACAGGGGTGTGCATGTATTTAAATTTGACAACTTTTGGAGGTGCTCGCTCTGTGCCCCTGCCAACTATTGAGGAGGCCTGTGCCCCGGCTTTCCTCCCCCTGGTGCACGCCCCTGTGGAAATATATGTAAATGTACCTTTGAATATTCTCTACAGCAAACCACACTCAAGAATGCTTTAACCTGTCCTAATGTGGAAGGGAATTGCCTTTTAACTGGCACATTTTCGGTGGCAGTAATATAAATATACAATATGTTGTTAAAAAAAACAAATATAAATGAATGCATTTTTGGAGTCTGGGACTAATCTGCCCCTAATGAAACTGACATTAGGTTTGACTCTTATTCCTGATTTACATCTTTCAAAATGATGATAACTCCAGTGAAGTTAATAGACTGGTATAAATGAGAAGAGAATCAGGCTCGTTGTGTTAGCATAAGTATATCAAATCTGTGACGCATCTGCTGTAGCCAATTTACAGAAACATACCCAATAAACTGCAATCAGTTATTTAATACTTGTGTGCTAGGCACTTCAGTGTGCTGGGCTTTGGCTCTGACTGGTCAGTGAAATTAGACTTTCATCACAGCTAGCTCACTTTAAAACTGGTTCATAAACTATTTGTTTAAAATTAATAAAGGAGGGACTGCCCAGAAGCCAGCTAAGGATGTGAATACTGGTCCTGGGTTTGTTCCCCTTGCTTTCTGGTAGAGCTGAAAAGGCAATACACTTGGGTACCATTTTTAGCAGGATGTGCCCCCATAATCCATGCATCAACATTAGCTTAGTAAAGAAAACAGGCATAAACCCAGAATCTGTTCTGTTTTATTGCCCCTTCACTCTTAAATCTCACGAATTTCAGGGCAAAAAAGACTGGTGAATAAATCCATGTTCAACAGGCCAGGAGTATAATAATGAATGGTGGCCCACTGAACTTGCTTACACAGCAGAAACTCTAGGCCAATGGGCCAGATCCCACTCTTCCCACCATAATCTCAGGTGGATTACAGTCAGACATCAGCGTGTTACTTTGCTAAATTTAGCTCAACCAGAGCTGCAGAGGAAAAGCAAGACCCAAGCCACTCACAAGCTCCAGTCACACTCTTTTGGTAATGAACATTGGTGACCTTCCTGCTAGCTGGCTGGGCGAAGTGCTACTACACAACGCTCTCACCTACCTCATACATTTCAAGAAGCAGGAGCAGATATAGAGAAAGTAGTGTATACATTCTATTCAAACCAAGACAAGTTATTTTTACACTGTTCCTCTGGGCTGCATGTTTTTATTTGTGGGGGAGGAAAGAGGGGTTATAATTGTTGGCTTCAGACTAGTGCTAATAAAAATCCTGTCCTATGACTTGAGAATCATAATCAGTACTTCATGTGGAACCCCTTCAGGTACATCCATCCATGGCAAGTTGTATTTCTTTTTTTCGTGTGTGCTAGGACATACTCCACAGTTAAAACTGTCCCCACAAGGCAGTCTTGCTTAAAGGTTTAAAAGTAGAATTGTTTACCTAATGGAGCATTCATTGCCACAATGCTTGTGTGTAGGGCCTGGCAGTCAAGTCAATGCATCAAAACCTCAGTTTTCATTTAAAAATAAAGGCTTAATTTCTAACTTGTGGTTGTGAAGAAAAGCTTGAAAACATGATCTGTGTAACCAGTATAGCAGTATCTGCCTGAGTGTGCAAACAGCCTGAAATAATAGCTCCAAGAGGAGGGAACTACCTCATATATCTCAGTGAAGTGTTAACTCCAAGACTCCTTGCTCTGGGAATGGTCCCTCATCACAGGACTGTGTGTGTAGCAGGAGGCGGCAGCGGCAGTGAGCCCAATCCAACCACTCAACTAAACACGTCCCAGCTGCTGGGACAAATACTGAGGCCCCTTTCAGCTACTGCTTCATCTATGAATGGTAAAGGGGACCCCTGCTGCCATCCTTGTTGTTCCCAAGGGGAGGGGCTTCTGTTACCACTCTATGGAGGGAGAAGGAGGCACTGTGCTACTGTCTGTTGGGGGAGGGGGGAAGAAAGAGTACTCCTGCCATCACTCAATATGGGGTGGGGGGAGCAAATGGGTGGCCTCATTTCATGCAGTGGCTAGGATCCCAATTTGCCTTAATCTGGCCCTCTCAGAAAGGGGCTGAATGAAGCCAGGAGAGAAGTGCATGGTAGACCTATAACTTCGTAGATTCACCAGTCAGTTTCCCCAACACAGAGGGAGCGCGCTGGTCTGGAGGCTACTACAACTCTGAGACTGCAATTACAGCTGTGGATGACTGCTGTCAATCTGCATTACGTTTTTCCTCTGGAGGGCTCCAAAATGTCCTTCCATCAAAGGTTTTACAATCAAACTGCAATGGGACATAAGTAAGCTCATAAGAAGACAAATGTCGAGAAGCAAGAGAAGGGAATTTATAGTAAGGTCACATGTTCACTTGGGAAAGCACATGAGTATCTTGATCGTTCCATTGCTTATTTTCTTCTCTGCCTCGGATCTCCTTGCTAAACCACATATCCCACTTCACCTTTTGTAGGCACTGCAGCAGAAACCAGTTAAATGAGATGAGTGTCTGGGTGAACAGGTTTGGGGAGGTCGGAAGAGGGAGCCTCGGAAGATCCTTATTGCTCTTCCCCCACAATCCCCAGTGGAGATCTCCGTTATGCAGCCTGGCTAGTCCGGTTGCAAAGGATCATCTCACCATAAAATAGAATAGCTGCAACTAGGGAAGATAAACTCAGTTCCAAAAAATGCCTCACCAGCAAAACCACAAGCATATCAGAAGGAAACAAATAACCACTTATCCTGAGAGGGAAGATTTTTCCGTAGAGATAGGCATTTCAGCAGCACCACTAAGAGTAGTGTTGACAGGAGTCTGCATATTGGCGATAAACTCTGGACTATTTCCTTCCTCAGAGACTTTAGTTTTTAACACTTCTGAAGCATTAATTCCCTGTTCTCAGGGAGATCACTGGAAGCAAGTTTAGCATCATCCTATGCAATGACATCCTTTTTTCTCTGACACTTGTCTGGTGTCTTACTCTTCCGATTTTGCCACTTTGAAGTGTCTGCAATTTATGCTCCATTTTCTATGCCACCGAAGCTTTGTTTGAGCATCCATCCTGAAAACACACTGAACAATGATTTGCTGATCTCCACAGGCAGCGATTATATTCCACGTTCAGTCCCAATTGGAGAAAATAGTGCCAGTATTTCAACCAAGAAATTCACACGGCCAAATTGTCAGGAAATGCGACTGCATGAGAGACTTCAGGCCAAATTAGCCGTGACCTAAATGGTGCAGTAGGTTACAAAGTGAGTGCTAGTGGTCAAATAGTAACATTTTTGTAGAAGTTAAGGCCAGAAGGGACCATCAAATCATCTAATCTGACCTCTTGTGTAATATCAACTATAGAATTTAATCTAGTTACAGTTTCATCCAATTTTACCTTGTGCTCACCATATTTATTGCATCCATCTGTAGTCTCTTGTTTTGTACTTAGACTGTACACTCTTTGGGACAGGGACTATCTTTTCATTGTGTGTACGTGCACATTGTTTGTGTACAGTGCCTGGCACAGTGGGGCCCTAATTCTTGATCAGGGGCTAATACACACCATGACCAAACAAATAGCGTGGCATTCAGTAATTATGCAAAGTGAGTGTAATTTACATGCTGAAAAGATGGAAGGAGAGGTATCTAGAAAAGCAACAATGAGAGGGCCTATTTTATCTTACATCCTGCAATTAATTGCTTTTCCTGTCACCCGTTTCCTTCTGGTCCCTTGATGCCTGAGTTACATCTATGGGGCCTTAGTCTCTTCTCAGTTACAGCAGTGTAACGCCATCAACTACAGTGGAGTAACTTCTTATTTACACCGAGGTGAGGAGAATAAGCCCCAATGAATGTCAAATCAGTGCAAGTGATACCATCACATTCCAATTTTCCTTGACACTGATGTGTGATTTACAACACCATTTATAGGCAGCAAAGAGTCCTGTGGCACCTTATAGAC
>NW_020664413.1:10727226-10749378 GCF_002925995.2 Terrapene triunguis | reverse complement strand
TGCTGCTTTTACAGATCCAGACTAACACGGCTACCCCTCTGATACTTAACACCATTTATGTGACGGCATAATTTGGCCAACCTTCTGTATTAGGACAAGATATAGAATTCCTCTATTGTTCTTGATAATCTCACTCGTCCATCACATATTCAAAACCAGGCTTGAGTCTGTTATAACGAAACCAGAGCATGACCTACGTTATTGCTGAATTTTAGGTTAAAGTAATGGGATTAGATGGGTGAAGTTTCACCTCCCAATAAAGGGGAAGCGAAGCCAAAGTAAATAAGGAAATTCATAGGCCGTTTCTCTTTAAACAAAGTCCTCTTTGTTTTAAATAATAAAAATCAGTTAAACAATAGCAGAATTGCTTCCCCAAAATAGCCTTTCCTGTTTTATCACAGCATTCATCAGAAAAGTCATTCTCAGTAAAAATAAGGATTCAGGTGGAGTGCTTTGGATATATACTATTCCAGCTGAAGCAGCAAGTACAATTGACTTTACTGACACTGTTACTTACGAAATTACTATATATGGTTAACACCTCAGACCCATTGTTTCAAGGTATCTATAAACTCAGGCAGACATTGCTTACACTGGGGCCATGTTTCAAAGGTTTTCACAAGTTGTTACGGAGTCCCCGGGCGATGCTCTGGAACTGCTCCCCACAAAGCCAGTCAGGACTTTGGGGAGCCTCCTCTCCCTTGGAGCAGACTGTCTTCAGGGCAAGAAGCTCACACAGCTTCACCTCCTGGGTCTCTCCTGGGAGCATTCAGCATATGCCCCTCCGTGCGCTTCCCACAGCGAGTCCGCCCAGGCGGGGTCCTGGGGAAGCCAAAGGGTTCTGCACCCCCACTTCGCAGTCAGACGTGACTCTTAGCCAGCCAGTAAAACAGAGGTTTATTAGATGACAGGAACACGGTCTAAAACAGAGCTTGTAGGTACAGCGGCGAACGGGACTCCTCGGCTGGGTCCATTATGGGGTTCAGAGAGCCAGACACCCACGTCTGCCCTCACTCCTAGTCCCCAGGTAGCTCCAACTCCCAAACCCCCTCCAGCCCCTCCTTCTCTCGGCTGAGTCGGCTTTGTCTATTTCTGGGCCAGGAGGTCACCTGATCTCTTTGCAAAAAGGACAGGAGTACTTGTGGCACCTTAGAGACTAACAAATTTATTAGAGCATAAGCTTTCGTGGGCTACAGCCCACTTCTTATCTCTTTGTTCACCTTTAGCTATTTCCTTGCAGGGGGGGAAGGGGCCCTGGCCATTTGTTGCCAGGGAGATAGAGTGTCAGTGATTTATGCACACTGGCCTTTCCCCACCACCTAGAGACTTAAGAAATGCATAGGGGAAACTGAGGCACCCACACAGTATTCAGAGGAAACATTAAGAACAGTCCCACTTCGTCACACAAGTATAACAGCAAAAGACTTAGGGTGAAATCCTGGCCCCACTGTAATCAGTGAGGCACAGATCCTCAAAGCTATTTAGACTCCTAATTTCCATTGATTTCAAATAAAGTAAGGGTGAAATTCAGACCCTTTTGAAGTAAATGACAAAATTCTCAGAATGAAATCAATGGAAGTTAGGAGCCTTTGAGGATCTCAGCCTGAGAGTTTTGTCACTTACTTCAAAAGGGTCTGAATTTCACCCTTCATTTATTTGTATGTAAAGTGAGACCCTGGAGAAGAACTGAAAGGCCTGTCCATGCCCCTGAGCTGGACCTTTGTGCCCCACCTCAGGGGCCACCCCAGACTTGGGGGAAACACTAGTTTAGAAAGATGAAGCTGGACTAGCTTCACTTTCCCTTCAGAGTACTTTCAATTTTGATTTCTCATTTCTTTATACTCCCATTAACTTCACTTGCACGACTCATAGGAGTAGGGATGCAGGATTGGCCTGTGAGCAGAAGGCAAAAAATCAGTAGATAATAAAAAGCAAATTAAATTATAGATGGTCTTATGCTGCCAAATTCAGATTTGAACTTTTCTAAGGCTTAAGTGTGTTTTGGTCCAGGCCTCCTCTCTAAATGAGCTTTTTAAATCTTCCAGTTTTAATAGCAAAAATCAGTTGTTCCCAAAGTGTGGTCTTTAGACAAATAGTTGTATATGTAGCACTTGGTGGTGGTCCATGAAGAGGTGGTAGGAAGGTCATACAGTGCTGGTTATCCATCTTGTTTCCAGCTGCTCTATCATGTTAGAAGACAAGTGAAAGTGCCATCCTTTCCTAGCGTAACTTTTTGTACGTAAGTTACTGCTGTGCTTTTTACAGGGATAATATGCGATTGCAAATGGCAGGGGGAAGTAGCCATGAGACCATCTCTCTACTAAAAGATAATCAATGAAAGAGTTCGAGCCTACCTGCTGAAGTGTGATTTGGAACCCAGGTAAAGGAATGTTTTTTATTTAGATACTGTCTATTTATGCTGACAGCAGGAGCCCGAGTATTGTTTGTTCAAGAGAAACTCCATGGGCTGTTTATGTGCCAGTTATAGTGATTGTGTTAACTAATAATGTTTCCTTGAGATCACACAGCCTAAACTCTTTAACTGACTGCTCTTAATTAAAACTCTTAGAAACCCAAACAATTTCTCAGCCTTTACAAGACCAACTGAAGGTTTCGTGTAATATACTAACATTTTCTGAATCATCCTCTCATGGCTCCCCTGGGAAATCAGAAATCATTACCATTAAATAGATTTTGTAAAAGGGATTATTTAAACGAAAGCAGAGAAACCACACAAACCAATGTGGATTGTAATTTAATACTCAGCGTAGCCAGAGCTGAACAGGAGCAGAATAAAGCAGTCTAGTCCTGAAACAGTCATAAAATCCAAGATGCAAAAATTTAACAGAGATGTGGGAAGAAGTTATAATGCCTATTAGTACAAGAATATTTATTGGAATCCTTTTTGGGAGGGCTGGAGGGCACAAAAGCTAAGGCAGCCAACCAGAAACTGTTCTCTTCCACAACAGCTTTTGCAGCCATATATAGGAACATGTGAATGTCCATACTTGGTAAGACCAATGGTTCATCTAGCCCAGTATCTGTTTTCTGACAGTGGCTGGTGCCAGATGCTACAGAGGGACTGAACAGAACAGGATAATTATTGAGTGATCCATCCCGTCATCCAGTGCCAGCATCTGGCAGTCAGAGGTTTAGGGACAGCAGGGCATGAGGTTGCATCCCTGACCAGCTTGGCAAATAGGCATTGATGGAGCTACCCTCCATGAACTTATCTAATTTTTTTGAACCCAGTTATACTTTCGGCCTTCACAACATCCCCTGGCAAACAGTTCCACAGTTTGACTGTGCATTGTGTGAAGAAGTACTTGCTTATGTTTGTTTTAAACATGCTGACGATTCATTTCATTGGGAGACCCCTGGTTCTTGTGCCATGTGAAGGGGTAAATAACACTTCCTTAGTCATCTCTTTTCTAAGACGAACAGTCCCAGTCTTTTTAATCTCTCTCTAGATGGAAGCTGTTCCATATCCCTATCCATGCCCTTCTGTACTTTTTCCAATTCAAATATATCTTTTTTTGAGATGGGGCAACCAGAAATGCATGCAGGAATCGAGGTATTGGTATATCATTGATTTATATAATGGCACTGTATTTTCTAATATTATCTATCCCCTTCCCAATGGTTCCTAACATTGTGTTAGCTATTTTGATTGTTGCTGCACATTGAGCAGATGTTTTCTGAGAACTATCCACGATGATCCAAGATCTCTTTTTTGAGTGGTAACAGCTCATTTAGACCCCATCATTTTGTATGTATAATTGGGATTATGTTTTCCAATGTGCATTGCTTTGCATTTTTCAACAGTGAATTTAATCTGCCATTTTGTTGCCCAGTCACCCAGTTTTGTGAGATCCCTTTGTAACTCTTCACAGTCTGCTTTGGACTTAACTATCTTGAATAGTTTTGTGTAGTCTGCAAACTTTATCACCTCACTGTTTATCCCCCTTTCCTGATCATTTATGAATGTGTTGAACAGCATTGTTCCCAGTACAGATCTTTGGGAGACCCCACTATTTACCTCTTTCCATTGTGAAAACTTACCATTTGTTTGCTACCCTTTGTTTCCCAGCTTTTACTAATCCATGGGAGGACCTTCCCTCTCATCCTATGACTGCTTATGAGCCTTTGGTGTCAAAGGCTTTCTGGAAGTATGCTATATCCACTGGCTCACGCTTGTCCAAATGCTTGTTGATCACCTCAAAGAATTCTAATGGATTGGTGAGGCATGATTTCCCCTTACAAAATACATGTTGACTCTTCCCCAACATATTGTGTTCATTTATGTGTCTGATAATTCTGTTTTTTAATAGTTTTGACCAATTAGCCTGGTACTGAAGTTAGGCTTACCAGCCTGAAATTGCCAGGATCACCTCTGGAGCCTTTTTAAAAAAAATCGGTGTTATATTAGCTATCCTCCAGTCATCTGGTACAAAGGTTGATTTAAGCAATAGGTTTTATGCCACAGTTAGAGGTTCTGCAATTTCATATTTGAGTTCCTTCAGAACTCTTGGGTGAATTACCGTGTGGTCCTGGTGACTTATTACTGTTTAATTTATCAATTTGTTCTAAAACATGTGCTAAAAGAACTTTCATCTCCCCAACACAGTGACTACAGAATGAAGAAAGGTGTATATCCGGGGGGGGGGGGGGGGGGGAGAGGAGGGAATCTCCTGTTGACCCCTTTGTTCATTGAGATTATCCTTCTTGCCCCACCCATACCCAACAAATCTTATCTATTTCCTTCCTCCTGCCTCATATCTTTTTACTAAGAGAAGGCAGCCTCCTTTTATAGCCCACCAGGCAGCCATATGACTCCTCTATCAGTCATGTGCTCATTCAGGTCACATACTCCACCAGGGACTAAAACTCCCAGAGTCCATGACCCATAACAGACAGGCTGGTAGCACCTTGCACTGTTACCTTTTAAAATGAGAATCAGGCCCAGAGTCAGGAAATTCAAAAGAATCTCACAGTCAAATTAATTTACCCATGTTAGATACATGGAATGTTTTTTATTAGTAGCTATGCTGTTAAATATAACTTTAATATACAATTGGCCCAATTGCACCATTTGGATACGCAAACACAAGTCCCATTACCTTTTATTGAAGTTTTATGAGTATATATAAAATATGCCCTCATAAACAACTGCTCCAGTACTTTCCATTATTGGTACAAAACAACTGCTGCAGAATACTTTAGAGTTGTTTTTAATAAGTTCCTTTCTGTGCAATGTGGGTGTTTAAAATGTACTGTGAGAACCTTAATTTGTTACTCTAGAATTTTAAGCTAAACTATCATGTTGATGTTACATTGAAATGATAAGGCAATATGATCAATTCTAAGTTCAAGATAACTTGTTAACTGTATTTCTTCTAAGGGCCATATGGACCAAATTCATCCTTGGACTCACCACACGGCAAAAGCTGTGCATGGATTAGCTTACCTGAGCTAGCAGGAATCCAGCTGGCACAGGTAACAGTAGCATGGGCTTCAGCACAGACTAGCGAGAAGAGCACACACTTAGGGTCTGTACCATTGCACATGTACTACTTGTGCTGAAGCCCACACTGTGCTCTCTTCACTGCTATTATTGTTCGCACTAGCTGGATTCAAGCTAGCTTGAGTAGTCTAGTCCATTCACAGCCTTAGATGAAATTAACTAAGTGACACGAAGGGTAAACTTGCCTCAATTTATGTAATGTACATTTGCTAGGTTATTAGGTTTCTTTCCATTCATATAGATTTCACTCCCCTAATTTGAGAATTATTGTCTAATACCTTAGAGCACAACTGTACAGCAAAATAGACAGGAATAAAAGTCGCTGTTTTCTGTGATGTGCCCTGTGGGATAGTTCAGACAGAATTTCAAGCTTAGTAGATCACACCTCTTCTTCATCTCTCCCTTGGAATGCTAGTTGGAAAAAAAAATCATGAATTCCTAAGTACAGTACCAGAAGCTGCAAGACAGTTTCTTTTACTCAACCAGCCCTACATTACTTGGGGATGGCAAAGTTTAGAAAACCATGTGCCTATTTACAAATGTGTAATTTCAAATGCTGCTGGACTGTTAGAAATACAGATCATTCAGGCCTGCGCTATTACTCTGAGCTGTAATCTAGTCATGAAAAAAACCACAGTGTATTCTCAAAGGCACAGCAGTGAACAGCAGCAAATGCAAGGGAAAGCTCTGAGACAAGCATTTTAAAGTTCTAGTTCTATTGTCCGTCAACAATAGAAATCAGCAAAACCCGTGGGGATTCTTACTGGTTTTTATTCTAGTCTACTTGGGGTGCTTCATAATTTTTCAAATCTTTTTATGTTACTTTTAAAGAAACAATAAATAACCTTCATAACACGTTTGGAATCAGTCAATCTACAGCAGCAGAAAGTGTCTGAATACATCTGCACTTGTCAGTTTTGCCTTTACATCTTCACTGGCCGTTAAACAGGAGAGTTATTACAAACATTGATTGATTGATAATTTTTAGGTGACACTTACACTGATGCTAGATAAAATGTTGGAGCAAACCCATCAAATCATACAAGTTTTTAGGCTTTATGGCCAATATAAACTACATTTTAAGACCCCACATATTTATATGAACAGTGTAAGGTGATTTATATAAACAGTATTAGATATAAAGATCATTATACAATTATTTGCCATTTCTCACTAAGCAGATGCAGTTTTTTTTAATATTTTGACAGAAATCTGCTAAATTATGTCTCAGATGGCCAATTTACTGATAGAGACACTAGGTTTTAAGTGACAAGACTTTCCGTCCTTGAAATTATATTGCTTATAAAGACAATTATAAATAATGTTAACGCCAAGGCTTCAGCAGCTACCCCACTGCTGCTTTTGTATAGTTGTGCAGACTTCCATATTTGAAACAGACAGGTGAAGTTTGCTTGTTATATTTTTCCATATAAAATTGTGAATTGGCCCATGAAATAAAAATGCTGGAGAACCACTGAGTTGATGAAGCAATACTGAGAAATTAGAGATAGGCTAATAAGTTGCTCTTGGTTTACAATTAAGTTTAAGCAAGGGATTGGGTTTTGGTCTGAAAACAGCTGCTGCAGTGACAGGCACCATACAAAAACCTAAGCTGCTCAGAACATTCAAATTTAGACATTTTTAATGAAAAAGGGGACAGATTTTTTTTAATGAAAAACTGATACCCTTCTTTGACCCGCTCAGAGAGTGAAAACTACAGCTACAGTTGAGTTCAGATTCAACAGCACTGAAATCTTGCAAAGTTGTCTCTTGAGATTTTGACCCAAAATTGCAGAAATCTCATAAGATCAACTTATTTCATGCAATTTTGGCAGTATTTCTACCAGTAATGGAAAACAGTGGTTTTTCTGGTCTCAAATATAACTTAGAACAAGAACTATAGGGGCAGGTTCTGACCTGGGATTTTAAAGTCTAGTGCGCCAGGAATCTGAATGGGTTATGACTGGAGTTTCCAGTTTCAGCTCACCTCTGTGAAATACCAGAGCATGAGTACCTTGTCACAATATTCCTACCCAACACAACACTCTTGCCTCATGTAAATCACTTCAGGGTGCAGCTATTAGTACAGAGGCTTGACTGATATTTAATTATATGCGTCTCCCCCGCACTTTACCATTATTAAAGTTCTCAAATGCACACTAGACTAACCACAGTACATTTCTAACAATACAATTCAGCAGCACCCTCTAGTGAATGAACAGAGGACAAGCACCTGCTGCAGCATAACCAAAAGTTGTCACAGTGCATCATGGCTCCAGTGAGGCGATAGACAGGAAAAGCAGCAGTAGAACTGAGCAAAAAACAGGTGAAACTCAGATCAGGTTTGGGGATTCTTGGGCTCTAGGCTCACCTACAACCAGCTGCAATGGCAGCAGGATGTTTTTCTCCTCTCCCGATGCAATATAGGGCATGGGGAAGGACCATAATTGAGAGAGGCCACTGGAGAATATCAAATCTGAGTGTGAACTCCCTTCCCCCTTAGTTCTGTGGTTATCTGAGCTGGTGTTTTAGTTCAGGCCCATCTCTAATTAAAACCATGACTCAAAATCTTTAGTACTATACATACACAGGAGTTTGCCCTACTCATTTTTCTATTTTCTTTCATCTTTGTGCAAAGCCACGTCAGTGGTGATGGAGGTTTCTTGAAAGGAACAAGGACAGAATATAGCACATTTTAATGCTTTTTATAAAAACCTCCAAGCTTATTTTGTTTAATGAGAAGGAATTTAATTCTGCCTCCTATGCTGTAATGGGAAAATTCGCAAACAGAAAGGCCAGGCCAGGTTGGTATCTTGGGGCGTCAGGAATACTATATAAGGAGCCTCTTCTCCCTACCCCACTTAGAGCTCTTGCTTGGCAGAATTCTCACCTAGCGCTCAATAGTACACTGAAAGGGGACCAGGACAATGAGGGTGCCATGCACTATAGACCCAACAGGTTGTGGTCTGCTAGTTTGCGGGTGTGATCAAGCTTCCAGCATGTATGTTGTTGTGTGCAGCTAGTCAGAGTAGCACACTAGTTCTTTTTAAAGGTGCTTCATGTATTGACCATTGTCAGCTTGGAGCTATCCTAGCAGGTGACTGCAGGATGGCTTTAGTAAGCAGTATACAGACAGCACTGCTCCATCTATCCCCCAATCAATTTTTTTTAGAACAGTAAATATCCTTTGTCTAGGTTAGAATTTTTTTTTCAATCAGGCTTGCTAAATTAATCATACTTTTGACTAAATTAATAATAATATTTCACTTTTTAACTGTAGGCATTTATATGAAAAGGATTTTCATTTTGTAGTAACATCAGCTAAGTGTAAAATTTGGAAGGAGAGCATCAGTCCTCTTGTTTCCATGCATAAGTGATTGTGGAGGAATCTTTCTCACCGTGATGTACCACAGTACACAGGTCATTTCACCTTCCTCTTAAGTAGGGTGACCAGATAGCAAGTGTAAAAAATTGGGATGGGGGTGGGGGGTAATAGGTGTCTATATAAGAAAAAGCCCCCAAAATTGGGACTGTCCCTATAAAATCGGGACATCTGGTCATCCTACTCTTAAGATACAAGTATATGTCCCTTCCAGAGGCAAGACTATCTGATCTTCAGAAGTCTATTCTAACATGGCAATTCCTGTATATCTACTCAAGAAACTGTATTTTACTCAACATTATGTCTTTGTCACTGTCAAGTTGTAAATCTACTCAGCTGATGAATAAGTTAAAATGGAGACAATCAGATATTCCTAGAGGAAATAGACATCACCTAGACATCACCAGGGCTCACCTGCAATTACGGACTCTTGTACCAGTGAAAAGAAAGTTTGTGTGCAGGGATCGACAAAGGGACAAGCATGTCGGAAGATAACAAAAAGAACTGGCATTAATGTACATTGCAGCAGCCATAAAGCATCAGATACATAATATGGGCATTCTGAAAATACACACAGTTGAACTTTCACTTCTCTTAGACCATTAGGAGTCGAAGGTGGTCCCATATGGCATTCAAAAGATATTTTCTCCTAGATATATATTAAAGTCCATGATTATACTATGATCTGTCACTCCAGTGTCTCAGGATAATAACAATGCTGGTAATAGAGAGAGAGACTCTTATGGAGATGTCCTAGAACTGTATTGATTTACAAGAAGGTATTAGTAGAACGTATTAATGACTAAAATGTAACTTATTTACATCTGTTCCTTGGGAAGGGGGTGATGCTAGAAATCACATAGTTGTGTATTTCAGAAGGGGAAACCTGAAATAGTCCCTGCTAGATTTCTGCCTACCTTTTCCTGAAGGGAAGAAGCAATCCATCTCCACACTACTCCGGGAATGAGAGATGCAGAGAGTGCTGCTGGGGACTAGGCCTTCCTGAGGGGGGCTCCGCTCAGTTGTCCGTACCAAACACCAGCCAGGCCTTTCGCTGGGCCTCTCCAGTAACTCCACTGTCTGTCCCACCTGGATGCTCAGCTCGCTGCTGTGGCCGGCTGTGAAGTCTTGTAGCACCACGGTTAGTTCACACCCTCCAGACAACTGCCCAGGTAGAAAGAAAAATATCAACAGGTTAAAGTGCACTGAATACAATTGGCTGGTATACTGTATTTGTATTGGCAATCCTAGAACTTGGGTGATAGGATTTCTGTTGCAATTCCTTAGCAGCTGTGTTAGTAATTTCCTTTGTCAAAGTTCAACTAGCTGTGCCTCTGATTTCCTTTATTTCTATTGACTTTGCCAACCTTAGGTAATAAATTCAAAACCACCCATCTGTTAACCCCTACATGTGCTCTGCGAGATTTTCTTTAAAACACTTGTTTTTCTTGCTTTTCCTTCTCTTGTGTCTTTGTAGGAGAGTAATGATTGGGGTTCAGGATTCCCCGGCATTCTGATCAATCTCAGAGTAAGCTCCAACTCTCCTGTCCACAGACTGGGTTACATTCATGTTCTGCACTCTCTCCACACGACATCAACAGGGGTTTCAATGAGGGAATGAATACAGAATATACAAGAAAAGAAACCTGCCCTCATTTCACCAAAAGAATCATAGAACCATAGAATATCGGGGATGGAAGGGACCTCAGGAGGTCATCTAGTCCAACCCCCTGCTCACAGCAGGACCAATCCCCAACTAAATCATCCCAGCCAAGACTTTGTCAAGCCTGACCTTAAAAACCTCTAAGGAAGGAGATTCCACCACCTCCTTAGGTAACCCATTCCAGTGCTTCACCACCCTCCTAGTGAAAAAGTTTTTCCTAATATCCAACCTAAACCTCCCCCACTGCAACTTGAGACCATTACTCCTTATTCTGTCATCTGGTACCACCCCTAAGAGGGTTGTTCTGTACAGCATGTTCTCTATTTTGAAATGATGAGGCCTCCACTGCTTCTCTTGGAAGAAAATCAGACCTCTCATCCTTTTTAAGGGAAAAATAAACACCTGAAGGAGAAGCCTGGGGCATTTCTATTTGCCTTCCAAAAAGATGTTTTAAAAGCTATGTGCGCTGCACTAAACTGCCACTAGATGTCTATGTTTGCCATCATACAGCAAGCTAATAGTAAGGGACTGAA
This sequence comes from Terrapene triunguis, assembly GCF_002925995.2. NCBI lineage: Eukaryota > Metazoa > Chordata > Testudines > Emydidae > Terrapene > Terrapene triunguis. The sequence goes on along the minus strand of NW_020664413.1, from coordinate 10,738,276 downwards.
TGGTAGTTTTATCTAAATATGGGGGAGGCTGGGAGGGATGTACTGAACGGCGTATTAACAAACAACTGTCTCAAATGAGCTGGGCTTAAATCCAAGAAAATAAATGGCTGCATGTTCCCCTGGATACTCCTTAAATGAGAGCCAGGGACAGATCATTTCCAGTAATGAGGGTGGCAGGTGTTACAAACCAGGCAAAAGCTTTCTTCAGGTGGCTGATTTGATTTTTGGAAAGTATGTCCATTTTTATTGGTTTAAACCGAAGAGGAGAAAGAGCCCTAAAATCGCCTAGGAAAAGAATGAATCGCCTTGAGAAGCCACTGCTTCAGAAAGTCAGAAGACAGTAAAGCATGTTACAGTGAACATCAATCTATGAAGCCCTGCACTGAATTCTGACATGTCCATATCAATTATTTGTGACACTGCACCTCGCGCAACAGACACGGGAATGGCTACCCTAAAAATGAAATTACGACATGGCTTTGTCAATATCGTGTTAAATTCCTAATGCTCTGTGATAAAGGGTCCTTCAACAAGGATAGCACTTCTAAACAGCACCTCATAGGAAGCACCTGCACTTGGTGAACCTCAGATAATGTCATTAACTAGTGACTTCTACAGCCTTTCCTCTGACTTGTTAAAAATAGTCACTCGAGGCAATGGGCCAAATTCTGCCCAGTTACACTGGGATTTGGAACAATTCCACTGTAGTTAATAAAGCTATCCAGCTAATAAAGTTGGATTTATTCTGGTATAACTAAGGGCAGAAAGGGTCTGAAACTGTACCAGCAGAGAAGTAATAGGAGAGTTCAGTTTCATCAAAGGGATGGGGCACCTCTAACTTATCCCGAATGTTCCACTGAGAGGATGGAGCTTCCCTCACATCCGCTTCATATTGCTATGTATCTGGGGGATGACAAGGCCTGAGAACGAACATCTGAAGTTCAGCTAGAGTTGTGGAGAGGGAAAATGATCTCTGGTAATCTTACTCTAACTGTGATGGGAGATCATTTCAGGATCCTCTCAGCTACATCCACAAAAGGAGTTAGCAAGTAGCTTCACCTGGTATGTATCTGAGCTTTGACTACCTGGCAAATGGCAAGTTTTGGAAAAATATCTGTAAACCATATAAGTGAAATGCAGATGGATCAGCCTGGTGATGGTAGATATCCTTTCACCTATGAAGTGCTCCCTTAGTCTATTACTTGTTTAATACATTGTTTAAAAAGAGAATAATTAGTTCAGCCATAAAATGATGTTATCCTATCTACAGCCAGTCATGCAAAATAAAATATATGCATACCACAATTATATTTGATATTAAAGAGAGAAAAAGAAAATACATAATGCCTTAGAGGCTGTATTTCACATGAAAATGGTTTAATACTGTTCTCTATGACATGTTCCCTTATTATTTTAGAAATAACCCCGTTACACTTTATTCATTTACTAAATTGATAGCCGGGTGTTAGTTAGCATCTAAGCACTGTACAATAGGAACAGTACAAAACATGAATATAAAAATAAAGATCCAACCACCCTGAATAGACAATAAAGCAGAACAACAAGATCAGACACAAGGACAAACCCAATAGTCCCCAGTCACAGAGAAACTCCTGGGCACAGGCACACCCAATTAATATTAGAATCAGGAAGAAAAGGGGATAGCAAATACAGATAATAAAATGTTAGCACTTAACAAAGGGGCCCAAAAACAGTTCAGGGCATCATAGCCTAAAAGCAGCTAGTGTGGGACTCTGGCAATTATGCCCCAGGTGAAACCTGCACAACCAGGAATTCTGGACTGAAAAAAACCATATCCTGGCCTAGTTGTGCCTTGGTCTCCTGTGTAGCAAAAGCAGTAGCCACAGCAACTGCTGCTGCCAGTGGCCATGAAGCCATCTTCTGTGCTTTGTTTTCTTTTGTGCCTGAGCCACGGAACATGACTGATGAGTTTAGTACGTTGTTACAGGCTGAGATGCGTCTGTAAAGAGTCACATGGTTCCAACTGATTAGCTCTCACAAATAATCCCTTGGAGTGACCAACTTCATTCAATGAGGCAGTGAGCAGAAACATAGAAAGAATACGTGCCATTTGATAACAAAACATCAGTTGTGTCTCTTGCTATGTGGGCTGCAGAGAGCCGGGCACATTCTGTAGGTCAGCCACTGCTCCCTGCTAGTGCCCCAATGGAGCTAGCCATCCAAGGGGGAATGGCAGAGAGATGGCAGAGCTGAGCAAGTACAGAGCAATGTATCCACCACATCTGTGTGAAAAGTTGACAGAGCAGCCACTGCAGAACTTCTGGCTGAGTCCCTCCACATCCCATGAAGCCTGGACTGCAGCTTAAAAGCCACAATATGGCCCATAGACACTGAACACATTGCTAGCTACACATGGCAACTAATTAGAGATGGGCACAACTGCAGGGTTCAGGTCCTGGTCTGAACTATCAGTCTGAATGCATGGTCATCTCTATTTTGCCTTTTACTAACTATCCAAGCCAGTTCAGGATTATCCCTGTTACTAGTTATTTTACACACTTTCCCTATGCCTAGTATACCAGGTGCATCAGGCAGAACACATATCTAGAGCTTCCACACATCCCAGTTATGCAATGGAAATAAATTTCAGAGGAATGCTGGAGCTAGAAGAGAACCCCATCCTATGCCAGCACAGTCTGCAGTAACGGAGCCATTCATTGCTACTATAGGATTCACACATGGGGAAAAAGCTCACAAAATTATGAGCACTGATGTGAGCAGTTTACTTTATGTTGACTCTACTGACCCAACTACACAACAACTTCTGGCTCCCACAGGAGCTTTCATGTGGAAGGACCCTGCCAATTGCCCACCAGCCTTGGGATGACGAAACACAAGCCCTAAAAATGATCCCAGTCATGGAGACTTCCTGCCGTCAGGCAATCCAAGCTGCTCCAAGCACAGGAGCCAGAAAAGCTTTGTGAGCCGGATGGTAATGTTTAGTGTAGGATTAATGTATTATGGTCTTTTCTGAATCATAGTCTGGTACATGCACATGGGCATCAGCACATCTGTTTGGGCTCAGGCAGCAGAGTGGCCATGAGAGAAAGTGAAGGGGAGCACAGACTGAGCCCCAAAGACCAGGTCACATCCAGTCCATCCCCCTGCCAGTGCAGAACTGCTCACTACAGTACATTTGCTAGTGCCTTATCACTCAAATATTAAAGGGAAATGGGAATAGTCCTCTGGCAGAGAGAGCTGGGGTTTGGGCCAGATGTGTCCTCAGGGAAGGAACCCTAAGTACTTCTAAAATGGGGACAAGTTAGGCTCAGGTAAAATAAGCTATGGTGCGCTAAGCACTAAGTGAAGGTTTACCTGGGATTTGTATTATCTTTTATTAATATACCAGACCTCAGCAGGGGTGTCTAACAATACTCTACGAGAGTGTAGTTTTGTTTGGCATGGGGCAGGAATGCCACCTTTTTACAAGTTTAGGGGAAACCCCCCAAAACCTCAATTGTTCATCCCACATGCTGCAGTGGGTCTTATACACTCTGCTTCTGAAAGATCAAACCAAGCTCTGTTTGAGAGGTGGGAAGTTGCTTATAATAATCTGTTGGTGGTTGCTAGGTAAATGAATAAATACTATCCTGACCAACCTGTAACACTCTGAAGAACAACATACACGGCCAGTTGTACAGAGGACATGGACTAAACAACTCACAGTGCACTTGCTGTACCTGAGTGCTATGGGGTTAATTACAGGTCAGACAATCTCACTGCCAGTGTGAAGAGAGGTAAATAACCTAATTAAACGTGGGACTGATACCAAGCCTTATTTCTGAATTCCCTGTACTTTGGGAATGTTCAAATCTTCATCCAAGTTTTGCCACTGAGGTCCATCTCTAAACTGAATAGTGGATGGAAGGTAGGGAGCTGGGAGGGCAGGTAGGAGGATATTCTATGCACTATACCTAACACTCACTACTTTTCAAATAATTCCTTGTAAATTTCACACTGGACTCCAAACACTGTCAGCTGAGGTTGCTTGCCTGACATGCTTTTGCCAAGGTCTAAAACTGAACTGCAATGCCAATTGTCCATTTAGGCTGTAGTCCATTTAGGTTAATGCCCTGTATATAACTAGCCAATATTAGAGGCTTCATTGGCAGGCAACGCACAAGGCAGCATCTTTTGCTATATTAATCTATTTGGGGGAGGGTCTGGATAAAAGGTTCTACTTCTGGCCCATCTCTAATGAATGCTCTATGTATATTTGCATGGACTGCATTGTTAATAGAACTCCTGTGCATGTTTTAGATCTTTTTCACACTTAACTTATTTCTCTTTCTCCATATTTGTTTGGATTTCTGTTTTAATATTGCAAAAGCAAAGACGTCCAGAAGTAAAAAACAATACACAGCACCTAAGGATCGAGGTAGCATGCAGAATACATTTCAATTAAATGAAGAGCTATTTACCCCTTCAGTACAAATCTCAAACAAACATATCTGATTTTCACACAAACAACAAACAATGGAAGATTAGTTTGTTAGAGTCAGTGAGAACTGTTCAAGCTATTTAAGTGTTCTAAAATATGTAAACATCATTACAAAAACCCACTGTAGCTCGCTGTTTACATATATTCAATAAGATACAGCCCTGTGCTGGTTTAAACAAAGTGTTTCTGTGTGCTGCTGTATTGTGCGCTCATATAAATTGCTAGTTTTCTATTGCTATTAGGATTTCTGCTCATCTGGTTTTGGATGACAGCCAGTTTTGGATAGAACCATTTAGTTACCCTAAACAGACTATTCTAAGCGGGTGAAAGAGGCAGAGAGAAAAAGAACAGGGTTTGCATTTATATCAGGAGATAAACAGAAAACTGGATTAGATTCTTAAAGGTTGATTTGGTCTGCTAGCTGTCACCACAGCCCAGAAGGGGACTACAAAATCAGGCTTTCCACTGCTGGATTTCACCTGACAATTTTCACTGTGCATCCTGGGGGAAGGGAAAGGGGGGAAGGAACATTCTCTGTGTAAATATGTGTAATTTCATAGGAGATTGAAAAAAGGGAGGTTAAAAAAGATCAAACAGCAGAAATCTTAGATGGTGTTCAGGCATCAGAGAAGGGCTTTAGGTTTAGCCTGATGTGACTGGCTCTGCCAAAGACTACAGGCATTGAGGTACCCAGTTTCCTCCATCTAAAGCCTGTACAGCTTTGAAATGTCTGGCTGAGAGCACTGGAAATTCTGGTTAACATTTTGCTGCATCTCTGTGAATAGGTTTTACTGTGGGCCAGACTGTGATTTCAGGCACAAAGGGGCTAAATTGGGAGTCATGAGGTGAATGGATTTACTCCAGATTTAGATAAGAATTAGACCCTTTCTCTGGGGAGTCTTTAGCTCATTGCTGAAGTCCTTTTTCAGGCAAAATTTCATTGGCTTCAGGATTTGGACCTGTTACATTCAACTTGAATTTTCATTAAGATGGGCATGACATTTTCCTCTGACTTTTCTCATCTCTTTGATAAAATTAACACAATCAGTCAATGGACCCCAGTTCCCTGGGAAGATCTCTTTCTATGTGACCGATTAGTTGCACATCTGTGATGGCTCTGCAGCCCAAATTCACAGCTTATGCTGCTGTGAATAAGGCGATAATACCAGAGACATTACGAGATGCGGCAAGCTATGGAATCAAGACATATAATGTGATTCTATGGCAAGAGAAAAAGGCAGTGATAGCAAATGGAAACGTATAAATATATTAATAGAAAGGAAATCTGTTTTTATGAGCTCAAATAACATATACGTTTCATGTTAAACATCTCATTGCCAGACTGCACCCATACTGGAGTCCCTACCAGACAACCACATCCTGGCTGTGCTGAGTTTTGGACTGATGCACGTGCTCACACATCTGCAGTACAGCTTGAGTGGCACTCTCTGAAGAATTTCAGAGGCATTTTTCAGGAAAATACGGTTTCACTCCACCCAAAAGAGCACATTCAATGTTGTCTGGAATGTTTTCAAGGTCAAGGGTGACCAGATGTCAAGCTTATTATGTTTGTTCAGCAACTTGCTTTAGAATCCAGTCAGAACGTCAGTATGGGCTTGATCCTGGAAAATTCTGAGTGCCATCTATGGCACTCAGCACCTCTCAGAGGGTGTTCAATGGCTCCAAGGCTCACACTTGGCTCCCTGAAATAGTACAAAGGGAACAGAAACCAGTTGTATCCCCTTAGTGGGCACAGAGCCAACGTAGCAGCCTTGGATGTAGGAGGTTAGGAAGGAGCACATTTAGCTACTCAGCTGTTACACCTGGCAGCCCCCAGGCTGTTCTAAATTCCCCCAGACATTGGACAAAACAGAGTATCTGGACCTAAATGGCCAAGAATTACCTCAGGAGAAGTACTGTACATCATATGTCGTCTCCAACAAATTGTTCAGCAACTCTGTGAAATCTAATTGTATACGATGACCAAAAACCTACTGGTAAACAGCTCAAGGCACTGTACAAACAGCACAGGCAAAGCTCAATAATGGGGTAAGTGTTAACTAACCAGGGAACTCTGAAAAGGTGAGTCTCAAATGGGCTTTGGATGGAGAACATACAGACGTCCACCTCAGAGCATCGATACAGTAACATGCTGGAGAAAGTTCTACTCTCTCAGAAGTTTTGGTAAGAAATTGTCTTTATTTAGACCAGCGGTTCTCAAACTTTTTTTTTCACGGGCCACTTGAAAATTGCTGAGGGTCTTCGCAGACCACTTAATGATCTTTCCAAATGTTGTTTGTACCATTAGCTAACTATTGTAAAGTGCTTTGGATAAAAGCGCTATATAAGGAAACCTTAATAATAAATTTTTTTGTTCTACAAATAAAAGCACACAACTCATATTTTAATATCACTCGTCTTACCTTTCTAATGCAATGGATGTGCCCTCTCTCCCCCAACACAGCAGTCCCTGAGCTGGGGCTGGAAAGGAGGGGGGTGTCTCTCCCCCACCACAGAGCTGAAGCTGTGAAGGAGGGGGGGGTCTCTCCCTGGCAGCCGCAGCCCTGGAGCTGGGGAAAGCCACCTCTTTCTCTGGCCGCCGCAGCCCTGCACGTCCCAAATTCCCCCCACCCCCTCTTCTCACCCCGCTGCCCCCTCCCAACTACTTCCTATTCCCCCCAAGGCCACAACCTCACTTTACATGTGCGTCTTCTCCAGGGTCCAGGCACCTAATTAGTGGCTGCTCCACTAATTAGGTGGGTGGCCCTTCATTCTCTCGTGTGCGGCTGCCCAGGCGCACACCTTAGAGGGAACTATCCGCGGACCATCTGAAGTGGTCCGCGGACCACAGTTTGAGAACCACTGATTTAGACAAACATTAATGAATGCCACGCTCATTGGTTGGCAAGGCTCTCCCTAGACATAATACTTTGTGTTTAAATAAGTGCCTGTTATCTGAGGCTCTCAGCTCTTAAAGCACTTTCTGAACTTTAATACACCAAGCTTCACAACACCTCTGTGAGATAAGTGAGTATTACGAGTCCCATTTTATCGAGGTACACAGAGGTTATGAGATGTTCTCTAATGTCACCCAGTAAGACAGAGGCAAAGTTACGTAATGCCCAAGGCCCTGGCTGCTAGTCTCCTACACAACTAACAGACATGTTCCCTTCCTTATAACCTACTTCTTCATTGTTAAACAGACACCGGAGAGCCTCTGCATTCTGCTGCGCTGTGTGGGCAGCCTCTTCCCTGAGGCATGCAGCAGGGCAGGATCCTTCACAACATGCAAAATAGTGCTAGGATCAACACTGGCTCCTATCCCAGACAACTCAGACCACAATGGAGGCCTGTGGTCTGCTGGGTACAGTGTCTGCTTATACACTTATGTGTATAATGAAATGTGCCGCATGAATTCCTTTTCAAAGGAGCAGCATAGGTCACGTCGGATCAGCGGGTAGCGATTGATCTATGGGGGATCGATTTATCGCATCTAGTGATAAAATCGATCCCCGATCGCTCTGCCGTCAACTCCGGAACTCCACTGCAGCGAGAGGCGGAAGTGGAGTTGACGGGGGAGTGGCAGCGGTCGACTCGCCGCCGTCCTCACAGCCAGGTAAGACGACCTATTCGTGTAGCTGAAGTTGCGTATCTTAGGTCGACCCCTCCCCGTAGTGTAGACCTAGCCATAGTGCACCTCTTCCTTTCCCTTATCATGGAATCCTGCCCTTGCCAGGGTATTTAGAGAAGAGGGGAACCATCTTCCAATGCCCTGCTCCTTTCAGAAAGCACTGGCCACAGCAGTATTGGGTGCAAGGTGTTTGACATTCAGCAGACTGCTACAGATTCACCTACAATACACTAACCGCCTCTGCTTTTAAATGATATTGAACTGGAAGTTATTTTCCTGATGTCTATAGCACTGGTCAGATCTCAGATTAAGTTTCTCCATAGGAGGTGGCAAGTGATGCTCAAGGGGTAAACAGGATTTGGTGGGCCAAGGAATATTTTGTTAGATCTGAGGTAATCTCAATTTATGGAGTTGAAATTTAGAGGTATACACATTAAATATGGTTTTACCTCAAACAGAGATGAAGCCAGAAGAGATTAATATCACCAGGATTAAGTTTACTTTAATACAATCTAGTAGTTAGTCTAGATAATTATGTTATCTGAACATTGATCCTTCATTGCAAAAATCTCTGCCCATGTTCGCCTGAATAGAGTCAGATATTCCAACTTTCAGAGAACTCATCAAATGAACTGATCCAATTGAAACAAAGGCTGGATACCTGACCTGTTTAATGCAAAAAAAAAAAAAAAAAAAGGGAATGTCTTGTAAACGTAAACATAACAGTCTGCAATCATACTGGCAGTGTAACACTAGCAGACCCCAGTCGTCAGCGGGCGGGATCATACCTGGGATCTCTGGAGCTAAATGCATGAGCTAAAAGCCACGTGGCTCTTAGCTAAGGCTGTAGCAGACTCATTAATCTCTTTCTAAGTGGTCTCAGTGCCACTAGAGGGGACAGAGCATCACACCCAGGAGGTGTGTGGGTTACATACTTCCCTTAGCTGAGAAAGCATATTCCGAGTTTCAGGACTTCCCAGTTGAAATCCCAGACGAGTCCCCACTTGTAACACCAACAGACCCCGGTCATCGTCGGGTGGGATCAAACCTGGGCTCTCTAGAGCTAAATGCATGAGCTAAAAGCCACATGGCTCTTAGCTAAGTCTGTAGCAGACTCATTAATCTCTAAGTGGTCTCGGGGCCACTAGAGGTGACAGAACACCACACCCAGGAGGTGTGTGGGTTACAGTAGCATCACGCCAAGCAACCAAATAATCCCTCTGCGGGAATGCTAGTGTCTCACAATGGGTCAAAGAATACTCCATGAGAGTGTAGTGTAGTTTGACGTGGGGCATGTTAACTTCTCAAAACAGGTAAAAGCTGAATGCAGAAAACAAAAACACAATGAAGGATTTAAATTATTCCCTCATGGGTTTTTTTGCTCCTAATGTTGAAATCTGAGAACAGATGTTTTTTATACAATGGGTTTTATTTTTAATTGGAGGAGATTATGCAAACTATGTCTAAACCATATGGTCCTGTAAATCAGACTCCCTTTTGCCATTTCTGGAGAGGCTAGCTTGGCATACTTTCTCCTTTTCCAAGTTGTTTCCCTTTTATAAATTTAATAGCTGCTATTTTTCATTTTTATAGAGGGTCCCTAGGCTCAGTTACTGTAAATCAGGGCTTAAGGCCCAGCATTAACTCAAGGGCAGATTTAGATAAATTGTCCTTAATGATATTCAGTAGGTTGTCTAATAGAACACAAAATCAGATTCATACTTGAGATTACAGAAGAATGTATCTCAAGGAATTAGCAAAGTAACTAGCATTCTCCTCATAGCTAGGAAAGCTGCAATGCTTTGTATTTACAAAGGGTTATTAGGGACTGGCAGAGTCCCCATTACCCTCACAGGTGTTAAATAAATTAATGGAGATATCCCATCTCCTAGAACTGGAAGGGACCTCAAAAGGTCATCGAGTCCAGCCCCCTGCCTTCACTAGCAGGACAAAGTACTGATTTTGCCCCAGATCCCTAAGTGGCCCCCTCAAGGATTGAACTCACAACCCTGGGTTTAGCAGGCCAATTCTTAAACCACTAAGCTATCCCTCCTCCACCCCAGTGCACTACAGAATGGAAATTTTCAAAGGGATCTTATTATATGGTTGAACATTAACAAAATTTCATTGACAGTGATTATTTATAAAATATTGGGTGCCAGATTCAGGCCTCGGGCTGCACATACATATGTGCATGGGAGGGGAAATGAAAGGAGATACCGTGGAGTCCTCCCCAGGCACCTGTAGAATTCATGCTTTCATAGATCCTCCACAATTGGAGCTGCAGAGGGGGGCATTCTGGGCTGCAGCTGGACTGTGCGTAGTCCATGAATTTAGTGCACAACCCTGTCCCTGCCAACATTTCCTGTGCACTTTCCTCCATTGAGATTAATAATGTTCCTGGCATGAGTAATCTTTGTGGATGGCTGTGTAGGAGTAGTGTGGCCATTCCCAAGCAAGCCATAAAATATGCCCAGGCTTTTGCAAAATTACTGTACGCCCATGTCCACAAACAATCAACAACAACTAAACAATCAACCAGTCTGCATTTGGCTCTGCATCTATAGCTGGTAGAGGATTTTAGACATATGCTTTGACAATGATTTGACAGATCCCAGGCTTGCCTCTCTCACTTGGCAAGGGATGTTGGCCATATGAAATCCTTCCAGCAGTTTGCACTGCTGCTCTCCTGTATTGGATACACTTTCCACCACTAGGGTTCCATCAGCTGATCCCTTGGTGTCTGATTTTCCACTGCATTACACCAGTATTTCATTGGTGTGACTCCATGTACCAACTAGTGTAACAGAGTGGACAGTTAGGCCTGGTGTGTCTACAGCATAGGTCTAATTGCACATAAAGCATTATTAAAATAAGGATCCTGCTTAACAGGGCCGGCTCTAGGCACCAGCAAAACAAGCTGGTGCTTGGGGCGG